>NC_038253.2:11348693-11705237 GCF_000004515.6 Glycine max | reverse complement strand
ATTTAATTTTATTTCTAATGATTCTCTTTCATTTTTTATATCAAATTTTAAGGAACGATAATTTAGAGAAAATACTTATTTTTGAATGAGAAAAGTACAATTAAATGCTGCTAACTATATTTTCTAATTAGCATAAAGTATTTTTTTTTCTTATATTTAAAACTAGACTTGTATGATATTAAAATGTATAAGATTTAGTTACTTTAGTTTTATAATACTATATTACTTATTTAATAGCTATAAATATATATATATATATATATATATATATATATATATATATGTGTGTGTGTGTGTGTGTGTAATTCATTTTAATTATATATATTATACTATTTTTGTCACAAAATGACTGATGTTAAAGTCTTTAAAAAAATTTAAATTAATTTGTATTCTCACTTTTCAATGAAATATTCAAATGTATATTTCAATTTTTTTCCTATAATAAACAATATTGTTTTAAAAAATTTTATAATACATTTTTTAAAAATTAAGAGAAAGAACAATTATATTTTAATGAAATTATTCCCTAATAAATACTAATTCTCTTACTTTATTGGTAGTCTACATGAAAAACCTTAAACAACAGTTATTTTGGGACGAATGGATTAATTTTTATCTATATAACAAAGAAACATAGCAATTTAATGGTTTATAGTTTGTCTGAAGTATGAGGGACGGAGTTGCGTCTATCTGTTTAAAAATTTAGGGTTAAATATAACTTTGGGTCTTCCTTTTTTTTTATTAAATTTTTAATTTTGATTCTTTATTTTAAAATAAAGATATTTAGTTTTCTATTTTAGCAAATCTATCATTTTAGTTCAAATTTTAATTTTTTTTTTACATTTATTTCTCTTATGTCTTACATTTTAATTAATAAAATAATTCTTAATAATATTTTAAATGAATATGTTAGCTTTAGAGTTCAATTGGATCAAAATAAAACTTAGACAAAATTAAAGATCGAACTAAAATTATAAATTTTTAATAATAGGAGGATCAAATATTTGTATTATAAAATAGAAGGGTAAAAACTACTAATTGGGCAAAATATAATATTATTAAAATTGTATTTAAACTTAAAATTTACCTTTTAACATGTGTTTTGTCATATATGATTTTTTTTTCATGGGTCAGAAATTATAAATGTCTCTCAATATATTGGATTAGAGATCAATCTCATTCATAATATGTGACTATTGTTGATCTAATAAAATTTTACACAGGGAATTAAATATTAATTTTTTTATTAAATAAATTATTTTTCATGTGAATGCAATAAAGTCTTATATCATTGCGTCAATGTTATGATTTTTATTCCTACAATTTTTTCTTGATTTTTTAAATTTGTTATCCCGAAAAAAAAAGGAACAAATTATTGTGAAATTAATGAAAAAAGAAAGACATGACTATTGCTAAATTCGTGGACAAAGTGACGATTAATGATATTGAAAATTGAGAAACTATACTTAAACAACAATTTGTGCAATAAATCTTATGTTAAAATATAATAAATGATGTATAAAATAATATTACATAAATCATTGTAAAAATTGTTTTACATGTATTATATCTCTTAAAAATCTAAAAGCAACTATTGACTAACCTCATTAGGAAATAGTAGTTTCATCATTTAATTTCAGCTGTGCATGGGTCACTTCCTTCTTTGGCTTCAATAAACTTTATGGCCCTTCAATTATTGCTCGTATGGCAAGCCATAAATGGAACCATCACAAACTAGCCACGTACCTGGCAAAGTCGCGATCTTTTACTGTTTGGTTTGGCTCCTTCTTCTCAAACTTTGGAAGAGGTTGTTTTGTTTCAGTGTGGGTTGACTGTGAAATTTAAACGTGGAAACTTTTGTTTGAAAGGGTGCCAACAAGTTTCTAAACACGCCTTTAATCTCACCACTCACTCTTAATTGTCTTATTCTTCCATCTAAAAAGGTTAGAAATATTTTTTATATTATTAGTAAATTTTTACAATTTAAAAATTTATAAAAAAAATATTTGAGTTAAATTTATAACTTATAATATATTTAAGAATAAAATTATTTGATAATAAATTACTTTTAATATATGTTACTCACTCTGTTGTAATATATGTAAGGTCTTTAAGAATTGATGTATTATATTTTGTTATTTTTAAAATGTATAAATATAAAATTATATATATATTAATTATCACATTCTAAACATATTTGTCATAAGTATGTTTGTTTTTTTGTTAAAAACTCCAAAAACTATTATCTTTTGTTAATTGATAATTTAAAAAATTTAACACAATACATATATAGCCATTAAATTCTAAACAAAGATATAAATATGATATGATGATGGTGTAAGCTTTTGCCTCGACTAAGAAAAATCCCAGTTTGGCCATTACTTTTTGTCTTTTTATTATTTAATGTGCATGTTCAATTATATATGGAGAAGTGAAATTTAGGAAGCCAGAACACAGAAACTACTCCTTTTTGGAGTTTTTTACCCCATAAATACAAAATATTACACAAATAATAAAAAGTTGAAAATTATTAGCTAAGTGATATAAATCTATAAATCACGGTTTATAGTGAGAAATTGACTCTCCCTAAACCGGTTTCTTATCATTACTTATTTTATACATTGAGAAATCGGTTCTTGAACCAATTTTATATTTATTTATTTTTTTTTTCTTTAAAATATTTAATTTTTTTAATTTTCAATTTTAGGATTTATATATTTTAAAAAAATAAATATATATTATTTTGCTAAGTGAGAAATCGACTCCCTAAGAATAAATTTCTCACTTGCACATTTTTAAAAATTTTTGCATGAGTTAAGAATCATTTTTTTAAATCCAGTTAAAAAATTGGTTCCCGAGGAATTGTGTTCTTAACTGATTTTTTATTTTATTTTTTCATGCATTTTTATATTATTTTGTTTTTAATTTTTTTGTTTTATTAATTATATATATTTATAAAAAAATTAAAAAATATATTATTTGCCACATGTTATTGTTAATTTTTTACATATTTTTGTTTATTCATTTTTTCAAGAGTGAAAATCTTTTGTATTTTCATTTCATTAATTGTATATATTTATATTTTTTTAACTTATAATTCATTATTAAAATTCTGTTGTTTTTTTTAAGATTCTCTACTTCAATCATTG
The DNA here is from genome assembly GCF_000004515.6 of Glycine max. Classification (NCBI taxonomy): domain Eukaryota; kingdom Viridiplantae; phylum Streptophyta; class Magnoliopsida; order Fabales; family Fabaceae; genus Glycine; species Glycine max. The sequence continues at coordinate 11,702,088 of NC_038253.2, read as the reverse complement.
GAGTTATGAGGATTAATTATGATATTTATTTAAGTTTTTTTATTTTTATTTTTCTTCTTCTTCAGTCATGCAAAATAGCGTTATATCTATAAAAAAAATTTAAAATGAAAAAAACTATTGTATGTTTGAAATATTTTTTTCTAAACTGGATTTCCATTTTCTTAAATAAATATTTTAATATTTCTATAAAAAAATTAAAATCATTTTTTTGTTAATAAAATTTGTATTTAATTCACTATTTATATTTATGAGATTACACTATTATTCGATTGGTAAAATATGTTAAACATGAACAAAGTTGTAAAAAAAATCACCTCCATAGAAATTTTAAAGGAATTAACTAATTCTTATAACTAATATCTTTTTTAAAATATATAAATCATAAAATTGAAAATTAAAAGAAAATAAAAAAACATTCTTAAAAAATAAAAATTAAATATTTTTAAAACAAAATAAATAAATATAAAATTGAAAAAAATAGGCCCATTGAGTTTCTCAAAGTATAAAAAACAAAAAAATGAAGATGAGAAATTGATTTTGGGGAAACGAATTTCTCATCATAAACAGTGATTTGTATCACTTAGATAAATAATTTTTAACTTGTATTATTTGTGTAATTTTTTTGTATTTATGAGATAAAAACTTCTCCTTTTTGCCATTCTTAATACATCTTCATCAATATACAGTTACATATTCTTTCTTTCTTTCCTCTTTTCTGTTTGAGTTTCCTAAAGATGCAAGTTGAAGGAGATATGGATTTTCAAGGTAGGCCTAAAGGCATTATTAGCGCGTGATTTGCCAAAGCATAGTTTTATTCTCTTTCTACTGAACATATGGTGGAGTTAAAACTGGCTAATTATTATGCTTTAACTTTGTGATATAGATAAGGAAATTGACTGGCCTTTAAAAAATTTCAAGGGGATACTATGAATGTAAATACATCTCCATTTCTTCGGATGGCTATGTAAAATTCAAGATTTTGATAGAAAAAACTTTAAAATTTATCAATTACTTTTTTTTTAAAATTATTCAATTATTGTTATCTACTACATATATAATAAAAATTAATTTTAGCTCACTTTTTATTTGTTTTCCCACATTCTAATATGTATCTTTTAGTCTCCAATTTCGAAATAGTCTTTTTAGTTTCTTCTTTTATATATATATATATATATATAACATCATAAATTATGCATATAAACCTCCAAAAATCAGTTATAAGAAACTAAAAGAACATTTTCAAAATTAATAGACTAAAAAAAATGGAAAACAAAAACAAAAATAACTCAAATTTAAGTAACTAAAACCATATTTCAAGTCAAATTAAAAATATATAAATCATGTATTGATCTATCTAAGATTCATGTGGATAATGAATTCAAGGTAGACTGCAGACATGTCCGAGCTAAATCGCTGGCTATGATATATGAATATGTGTACATGCAAAAGCTGCTCTCTTTTTTTTCTTTTTTTTTTTTAAGGGTTACTTAAAGCTACTCTCATATTTATAGGGAAAAAAAATTCTTGGACGGACAAGCTAGTTAATCATGGGACTACTTCTGGTTTAAACTTCCAATGATGGGACTCGATTCCTTCTTTTGTTAGGAATGAGTTTCTTAGGAATAAAAATATTCTCCCAGAATTCAGATTTGCTAGCTTCTTCAATGGGTTTTGGCCTATAGTCTCTCCATTTGATCTTTTGTGTTCCTTGTTCTCTGATTATTAATGCATTTTGGGGTGCGTTTGGGGTGGAACTCCAGAACCTAATTGGGTGGAATTTACCGGCATAGATCGAATGCCTCTTGTAAACAATATTACTGTCTTAGTGTAATGATAAAAACAACTTTACTCTAATGCATGTCGCATCTGGCTGTTAACTTGGAACAACAGTTGTCATTCTGGGAAATAAAACTTTCTAGTATGAGTAACCCAACCTACTCCAAATTTAAAATATGAGAATATAAAATAATGTCAACTTTGTATCATCATCATCACCAAGAAAATGCATTTACTTGTAAACAATAAAACATACATTGTTCAGTCAATTGCATACGTCTCTATCCTTAAACGTGATTTACATGTTCAGACAAAAGCTAATCTGAGGAAGAGAAGAGTGAATATACTTGATAATAATTACTCTGGCTTATTTTGCTTTCATGAGGAGGAGACAACTAACCATCTATTCTTTATAATTGCTCATTCTCGCATGAAGTCTGGTCACACTGCTATAGATGGGTGGATATACTGGGAGCCCAACATTACCAATCGTGTCGGCACTTTGAGCAGAGCATTGTATCCAAGGAATTAGTTCAAAAGCTAATCAAAGATGGATGTTGGCGTGGTTCTCAGTGGTGTGGGGTTTGTGGCTGCATAGAAACTCCGTCATTTTTACAAATGAAACAACAGATGCGGAAAGGGTCTTTGAACTGGCAAAAATTCAATCATGACACTGGCTGCATTCGAAGGATCCTTCATTCAAGGTATCATGGTACTCTTGGAAAGTAAACCTGTGGATATGTCTGGGGGAATGTTTTGTGTTAAAATTTGTTTTGGTGGGGGTACATTATATTACTTGCATGCATATGTTTGTTTTACTTACATCAAAGAGACAGTGCCAGGTCATCTTTTCTTTGGTACCATGCCATTATATCAATATAGTTCTTTTTGTTGAAAAAAAAATGTTGCAAGCCTCAGAACAAAACAAACTAAAAATATGTCTTTGCCTTCATGCTTTCTTTTTTCGCAGGTAGTAGTGGAATTTGAAGAAAAAATTGTTAGTGTGGCCAAAATAATTATGATTATAACATATAAATAAAATGTAGTACTTTTTATAATATCATTTAATCTATAATAATATATAAAAAAAATATTTCCTTTTGATGTATATATTTTATTTAACGTTTTTATTCCTAAATTAATTTAAAAAATATCATTTATTATTCTTATCTTGCAACTGCAAAAATATATTATTGTCATTGACAAACTGTCACACAACACAAGCCCACAACCAAAAATGCTATATGTGACCTCTCACACAAAAATATAATCGCATGAAGGCGGACCTAAGATATAGCTCCTCAATTTTCCTGCAACCCCAACTTTAACCTCCATATGTGTGGCAATGAAAGAATAAAATAATAAACAAAAATGTAAACATAAAATTAAATTAATAACCAAATTGTGCATTTGTTGTTATTTATTTCTTTTGTTCCTTTCTACTCTCTCTTTCTTTGAATCTATATTGTGTCACTTTTATTTTCCTTCTCTTTCACTCTTAGATTATCTTATTCTCTCACATGGGTAAACTTCTTCTCTTTCATCCTTATTTCTTATAGTTCTTTTTTTCTTACTAGCTACATTCTCTATTTTCATAACATCCAAAATCTCTCATTTATTTTATTATCATTTCAGTATAAATTAAGGTTCTTTACACTAAATGCATTTTACTTCTAACCCATACTATATTTGAATTGTTGAAAAAGAAGACAAGTGATGGTGAGGACAAAGGAAAGAAAGAAGGATTTGTGTTGCACTATATATAAATTTCCTCTTCAAGTATGCTTGATTAAATGCTATTATTTTTCTCTTTGAAATTGGTTCATGTTATAGTAGTGCTTTATATGTAGGTTTAGCCCATTTTTAATGTGTGAAATTTCCTCTTTCCTCTTTGAATTTTTACCCTAATCATCTTCCTACTATATGTTATTAATTATGTCCGAGAAATGACTTTGTTCTATTTCAATATGGTTAAGTAAATTGTCAACAATGAATTACATGGGTAGAAACTAATGAACTACTTAAGATCTATGATGTCAAATCCAAGTTATGGTATAATATGATATGTTTCTCTCTATTTTATTTCATTATATTTTAATTTTCGATAATTAGTATTTCACAATCTTCTTCGTCGCAATCCACCGACACGCACGTGGTGACACCTCGTCGTAGTCTGAATCAGCATTGCACTCCGTAGCTGTCCAGTGCTGTGTCTGACATCTGCGCTGGTATACGTCTCGCAGCCACTGCAGGCGTACATATGGTCCACCACATTGGCCTGTCTCGGCCATGGCCACCTCTGCTTAGATCATCAGTAACTCAACCAACAGCACCACCGCCTCGTCGGTGCGTAGAGGCTGGAAGTCATGGAATGCGCCAACGATAGGAAAATGGAGAAGAGACGCGACGTCGTCCAGCGTGATCGTCACCTCCCCCATAGGAAGATGGAAACTTGAAGTCTCCCGATGTCACCTCTCCACAAAGGAGGATATAAGTCCCCGATCACCGGTGTCTATCGAACACGCGATCAAAGAACTTAATCCTGTCCCAGCAACCATGTCCTCAATTGTAGGAACAGGCCTGCTCAAGTTATGCACCTTCCTCCCATGTGAGCATAACTTCAAATCAGGACGTTCCTGAATTGAAGTACAAAGGAACACACAATTTGTTCAAATAACGTCAATCAGTAACCAAAAACTCAAAAAAAATAAAAGTTAACTAACTTTAATCTTATAAATACCTGTCCAGACCATACGTTGCCTGCAACATGGTCAGCATACTCTGTAAGCACTGATGGTCCCTGGGTCCATCAGGAAATCCCACAGGCTCGTCCCCGTCAGTCTTTGCAGCAGTATCTTGTGCGTCAGTCTCTACACCGGTGGCCTGTGCGACAACATCTACCATGGGCTCATCCCCAACTACAGCAGCCTCTGCCTCTGGTATCGCAGGCGAGTCTGCAGGTACCACAGGCACATCATCGTCAAGAATGACTGGTACCCGTCACCTACGTGCCGATGCGGTCGGCCTTTGGCGCTGGGGAGCACCGTCAGTATCATCACCATCCCTTCCTCTTCCCAAACCTCTAGCACCAACCCTACCTATAGCACGACCTAATCCTCTAGTCTTAACCATGATCTGCAAATGTCTACCACAAATTTCATCACTAAACCACACAAATTCCAATCAATCCTTTTATGTGTGTATGGTTTTCGAAATTTCATTTGATTGGGTTTCGAGAAATTTGGTGTTTTGTGTTTGGGTTTGGACTATTGCTGTTATGTTGGGCACCGAGATTATAATAGTATACACTAGAAACACGGGCACCGGGAGACATTTATCAAAATAGTATATAAGTATACCTTGAATCATTGACAATTTTCTTGACTTTTACTTAAATAACATACTCAATTTGCATGATCTAGTTCTTCAATCCGTTTAATTAGCATTAACAATTATAGTTTTAGAATCATTAACAATTTTCTTGACTTTTACTTAAATAACATTATTCCTAAACTAAATGACACTCGTAGCACACATCCAAGGATATTTTTCATTTTTTTGTTATAGAGTTAAACACTCATCTCTATAAGGTGAGGTAAATGTAAGTATTCTTGTATGTGTTTTGTGTTTAGAGACTCTCTGCATTAGACTAAGGTATCATCTCCTTGGTCTCTTAATTTTCAATTACCTAAAAATATATTGTTAAAACATATAATCATGCATTCATAATTTGTTGATGGCAAAATGGTATTATTACATACCTCTTGTAAGGAAGTATGAGATTAATCAATCAATTATAATATTTAACCAGATTATTGGCATGTTTTTCATGAATGGGATATGCAGTAGCACAGTCAATACAATGTACAACATATGATAATAATCAAATATCAAAGATGTGTATCAATTGCAAACAAAACAACTAAAACAAGGACCTAATTATTCTTGTGGTTCTCATTTATCTATCTTAAAACTGAAACATAAGCCCATGATCTTGTGGTTCTGATTCTAACTCATGGGAGGAGTGTTATATAGGGATCACTGAAATTTAACTTTTCCAAGGACCTAATTATTCTTGTGGTTCTAATCTTTTTTAGGCACATGACAAGGCAGCCTCAAAATTAACCCTAAACCTTAATTTAATAGCATTTTCATAAATAATAAACTAATTTTTTTAAAAAAAAATTTAAGTTTCTTCATACGAATCAAGTTGATCCGCAAGCTTCATGCGGATCAACTTGATCCGCATAAATCTCGCGAATCAACGTGATCCACATGAAGGAATTTCAATCAAAATACTCCTGCGGATCATATACCTTGTACTTGATCCGTATGCTAAACCATGAATCTCGCGGATCAACTTGATCCGCATTCAGCCTCAAAGAACCCTACCAACTGCGGATCAACTTGATCCGCATAAAACTCACGGATCAACTTGATCTGCGTTAAGCTTCACACTATCCTACCAAATGCGGATCACCTAAAAACTACGCGGATCATCTACATCCCTACCACTATTGCGGTTCAACTTTAACGCAAACACGAAACACCTAAATGCATGCGCAGATCAACTACCCTAAGCACTACACAAAGCAACAATGGAAACGTAACGACAACGACGGAGGAGTGCTTACCTCGACAATGGCGACGTGCTAAAGAAGAAGAAGAAACAAACAATGGCGCCGCGGAGGGAGAAGACAACGATGGAGAACGGAGAGTTGCCAACGATGGAGAAGAAGGAGGAAGAAGAAACGAACAATGGCACCGCGGATCAACTTGTTGGGTCGCACACGGTCGCAAAAGAAGGAGGAAGAAGGAGTCACGGGAAGAAGAAAAGTCAATTGCTGGGTGCAAATGTTTTAAATAAATAATCAGGGACATTTTGGTCTTTTGCGCTTAAGTGTTGGGTGCAATAATAATGCTGGTGCACCTAGCATGAGCCTTTTTTATCCCATTAACCTGAAAATGTTTTTATCATAATGATAATCGAACCTAAATTATATTCTCAAATAATTGTCTCAATCTTCCACAACTAAATCGACTCTAAGGAGACGTGAAAATGTTATTTGACGCATATATTTAATTTGCAAACATAGGGTAGATCGTTATATACATGGTTGGAATCCATCGTGCATGTGATCTCCAAATTGCAGGGAATTGTCACTCTCTGAGCTGACCTTAACCCTATGTGACTATGTGCACATGCATCGTCATTGCATGCAATAAGTAAATAGTGACACTGACACGCTTATTAATCAACAGTGTAGCCGTTTGCGTTGATGGCTGGTCAACATTTATCAATTGGTATTACAATACAGGGAGTCAGTTCCTATCTTCCTATCCATGACTGAAATAGAATAAAAGTTAATTGAGATAAAAAATTTAACTTAAAAAAAATGTAAGAGTATAAATTATTTTATTTTACTGTTGATTTTTTTTTTCTCATTTACCCCTATATATATACACGAGACCTGCAGTATAAATTTGAACCGGAGAATTGTGGTGCAGTTGTTTATCATCAATGATTCTATGTATGGATCCACAATTTTTTTTATACACGTTTAATTTTATTATTTCATATAAAATGTTTTATTTTCAATGGTGAAAATCTAAAGGCAAAAAATTTTACTCTATTTTTTGTAAGAAAAATCAACAGAAAAGTGTACTTCTTAATGCCCATGGAATAAGAAAAAGAGCATACATGTCATTAATAAAATGGAAAAAAAATCTTTAAGATATTTTTTTGAGTGGAAAGATATTTTATTTGTAAAGTGCAATTATGAAAATACATTTATTTTCAAATTTTAGTAATTTAAGAATATCATATATTTTAAACTTTATAAAAAAAATATACTTTTGTACTTGCATACTTCACAAATAGTTTTACTTAAAAAAGGAAATTCAATTTCTCTAAAATATTTGAAATTTTAATTTATTTATTCAATTTTAATTTTTCTAATTTTAAAATATCATTTTATTTTTAAAGTGATTTAGATAACACTTTTATAACGTTATTAAATATTATCTTCAGAATTAAAAGTGGTGTTTTTTAAAATTAGAATCACTAAAATCAAACGAAAATGTTTAGAAGAACTAAAATTGAATTTCGATTTTTTTTAAAAAAAATTAAAAATATATTTTACCGCATGAAAAAATATTTTTGTAAAAACAAAATCTAAATAAAGTTAGTGCTTTTAAAAATCAGTTGAACTGGCCCATCAGATCGGAAATTGGACAGAGATCTGATCCCATCTAATTGTTAAATCAGGCAGGTTATTAAATGGGCGGCTGCAAAGCGAGTTGAACCGGTGAAATCTGCAGCGGTTGGACCGGCCGGCCAAGGCTTATAATGACGTCGGTTCGTGCGCTGTTATATATACTATACTATACTCCAAACACAGTAGGAGCAGAATTTACTTTTTGCTTCTTCAATTTTTCACATTGCACTGCACCTCGTGGATGTCATGCATGCGTGTTGTTGATGGAATAAAGTGCGAAAGTATAAAAATAAAAGTTAACAAAAAATAATCTAATAAAAAAGTTAATAGTACTAAAAATTAACATTTGTTTATAAAAAAAAATTACATATTTTTCTTTCACAGGCATGGCCCGTGAACTGGACACAACGCAAAAGCAATCTCATATAAGTAATTACTTTGACGTTTTTGTTTTTATGATGTAAACTACTTTTTCTTTTCAATATGAGTAAGTAGAACTTGTTTCCAAAGACAGACTAGCTAGTTAAAATACCAAGTTACACAGTTAAAACCTATATGGACACGTATCCTTGATTATTTATGTGATAGTAATAATCTATAAGCAAATGCTAATCACTGTTTAAGGAAGTAAAAAAACATTTTTTTATTAGAATGTGCAAAATGTGCTTCCTTATAATTTTTAAATGATTTTTAATAAAATCCTTTTTTTCAATTTACATTTTAAGACACTAGTCAGGGAGCCCCTAATTTATATCAGTTTCATGGCTTCATCTAGTTGAGTCGATAACTTATTAATTCCACCAGTAATATTCATTGGTTCAGTATCTCGTACGTTCATTTTTTTATTTTTTATTTTTGCTGAATCTCGATCAAGTTAATGATTGGTGATTTTAACAATTAATCTAAATTCTCTTATATCTCATATTTATTACGTGTTTAATATATAGCTTGCAGACTTTCCTTTTGTAGTTTTTATTTAACGTGCTTCTTAATTCTATCTACTTATATTTTCTTTACCATTGAATAATATAGATATCTGTCAAAATCAGCTCCATATATATCATTGGCCCCATCAGTGATTGAAGAAACAGGACAAAGAAAAAAAAAGAAATTGTGTTTTGTCAATATCTGATTGGCGGTTCATAAATTCATTATTAATATTGATAGAGATGTTATTGTCTTTAAAAAGTTTAAGATGTCCGGTCCATACCCTGTTATTGCTATTACATATGCAGTTCTGAAATTCTGATGGAGCTAGCTGTCAGCAGCCTCAGCATCTCACTCACCGAATGCTTCTTTTAGAGATGATAATGGCTCCTTCGTTGCGACTTTCTTTTCCAGTTTAGACGATTTTACTGTGATTAATTGAGCAGGAATAATGGAGTATTATCATGGCCCCCTCCTATTAGCTTGTGAGCATGGGTTGTTTCTTAAAAACTAGATACGGTTGAATAAACCTTTGTTAACCGTAAAAATCTTAAATTTGAAAGTACTTCTTATATGTATAATAGTAATCTTTAATGGGGAGGGATCCAAATAAATGTTTAATTATGAGACGTATAACTCATATTAGTCAGTAAGTTTTTTTTATCAAACAAGTAATTATAATTTTTAGCTTAAGAGAATTGCTTAATTGTTAACAAAAAATTGTGATTATAATTTCAATAGTTATATTCAGTTTGAGAGCTTTTATAGAACTAATTTGTTTAATTATTGTGTTAGTTCCTGTATTTGGGATGTACTTTTCACAAATTATTTTTTTTCCTAACATAGTAAATTATTTCTTTATAACAGTTTTTACTACTTTGTAACAGTTTTTTTAGCCTTTTTTGTTAGTTTTTTTTTTAAAAAAAAGTAGCTAAAAAATAAAAATTAATTTATGAAAACTAAAAACTACCACAAAATATCAATAAATTGTGTCAAGAAATTAAAAAAAAACAATTTGTCAAGATTCAGGAAAAAAAACAGTTATAAATCTTAGGAATTAAAAAAGCACATACTTCAAATTTAGAGACTAAAACAATAATTAAGTCTTGTTTAAAACTAATTTTAATACCAAAGATCATTTTTTATAATTATTTTAAAAGTTGTCGAAATCAATTTGACAAGAAAATAGATTAATTTTTCAAATTAAATCATAATATTGGTTTGTTTTGAATTTACATTTTAAAAATATCACAAAGTACTAAAAATCGCATAAAATATCAATTTATCATATTAAAGACTAAAAAAATAATTTGTCAAAATTTAGGAACTAAAAATATATTTTTAAATTTCAGGCACTAAAAAAATACATCCCCATATTCAAAAACTAAAACTGTAGTTAAGCCTAAATAATTTCAATATTAATTTTAATATTATAGTTTTGATAATAATAACAGATGAAAATTTGATAAAATAAAGTTTTGGAAAGAAATAGAGATTAAAAAAATAAAAATTTGAGAGAAATCTAGAAGAATAAACAAAAATAAATTTCATTTGAATGGGATGATGCATAAACTATAAACATTTGTGTATGAACGCCACAAGTAGTAAATATAAGGAATTGAGTAATAATGATTTAATGTAATAAAAAATTAAAAGTTATCTTATAGACTTATAATATTAACAATCAAATTATAGAATTTTGACCTATGTACAATAGTTTCCTAATACTTAAATCGGATGGCAAAGTATTAATTGTCTTTTTTATCTCAGCCGCCATTTTTTTTTTTTTGAATTTGTATTTAAACTTTATGTCTGAGTGCTTTTTTTTCTTTACATGCCTAATATACTATTGAAAAACTACGTTTATTGAAATAAAACATTTCGATAGGAATTTTAACATTTTATATCTTCAAAGATTATTTATAATTAATTTGTTATACCATTATTCCTTCTTATCCAAATGTTAGCTATCGAAAATTCAACTAAGTTCCCAAAAGCATGGTATATATATATATATATATATATATATATATCCAACTCTGTAAATATTTGTTAATGTATTACAAAAGCATGGTATAGTTATGGGTGGGGATGACTTCATCATGTATATGGCATGCAGATAATCAATGGAATAAAAATACATGCCCAAGTAATTTAAGCAAATGAAACAATTAAACATTTTTCAGTTAAAGTACAAGTAATTAATTGAACATTGATGTTTAATTACGTGCTTTGATCATATTGTGCACTGAAGATTTTGTTGTTTCTGCTAATGACATGGTACTGATAATGGTAGTGCATATGTACGTCTTGGATTTCTAAGGCAGGCAGATGTATAATATGCAGAAGCCATCTTGTCACTTGTCAGCATTACTTTCTTGTTTTCTCATAAGTTCTAACGTTGAGGTAATGAGGTTCATAAAATAATTAGAAATTAAGGCACGTTTTTGTATCTTGCTGTCATCAACACCCATTTTTTCCAATGAGGCAAATATGAGCATGTTGTTATATAACTCGTGTTAAGAACATCACATGTATGACTGAAAATTTTGGATACTGAATGCAAAGAACGACAGTCTTCATAAACTTAGAAGCATGCCCAGCGTCAAATCAACCATAGTGATTTATCTATCAGCACTAGCAATTCCTTTAATTTGCTCCTAAAATTTTTACTTATTTTTTCATCGATAAATATTAATTATTAATTTATTAAATTTTAGTAGAGAAATGGATTAGAACTCATGACCTCTTCCTTATTTCTTTTTTTTTTCCTTCTTTTTTCTTCTTTTAACCACCAAATCAACTTTATAATTTCTTATAAAATTTTCACCTATGTAAGATCATAAGTTGAAATAAGGGAAGATGCATAAATTTCATATAATGCCTTTAGAATATGATCACACTTAAGCAATGAAATGCCGTGGTCTAGAAAAAGAAATCTGAAGTTAATTAGTAATTCATGATTAAGGATAGGGATGTGTGGTTTTCGTTTGGCCACCAAAACAGACAATATTCATCCCTTATTGAATATTGTACCTGCATGTTTGATCACTCCCGTCTAATTCAATGCCATTTTCCTCTGTACGTCTGTTTTAATTGTCCCAAAGCCACGAGATTCGTGTTTTTCGCTGAACGTAACCAAACTAGCTGAAAGCATTAATTAAAAGTTTTAATTTTCAACAACCTATATATAGATACTATTACCCCTTACAAGTTACAGTCAAAGATTTGGAGCATTATTGATCTCTAATAAAATCACACATTATGGATTCTGTTATCAATAATTGAGTTTAATTAGGAAGTTTAGGGTCTGTTTATAAATTAAATGTTCTGAAAATTAAATTCACATTGAAGCTTGGGGAGTGTGTTCACGTCTTGTCTTGCTGAAAAAACAATACATAATGGTTGTACTATAAATGTAACAAGACTTTTGGAAATTTTGTTGAACATGACGAACAAAACTTCTTCAGACATATATTTGTTGTCCTAAAGAACTTATATGCGATATTCCACACAAAATCCCCCAAGATACAACAAATTTAAACTTCTTGAGGCGTATATTTACTATCCTAATAAACTTATCCGCAGTATCTTACACAAGTTTTCCGAAGATATAACAGAAATTTCTGGAATATATTGAGGCTACAGAACTAGCAAGACAAAAATCAAACCCAAGAACAGTCAATAATTTTTTAGAAAAGGAAGAAAGTTTTTTGCGGTGCCTCTAAATCAATCTGATCTATATATTGAACACGTAAACAAATTATCATTGAGGCATTAAGGGTGTGTTTGGTTGAGGAGGAGAGGAAAGAAATAGAGAAGAATTGTATGGGTTCCCAAACCTCCTACATTTTACTTTAATTCAAAAAAAAAAATTCTATTATTTCTATTTTTATCTTCTAAACCAAACATATCATAAATAATTAAAACATTGGTAACTAAAATAATTAAGACGTGTGAATGAAAATCTCGTAATTTTTGTGATTCGAACAAACTAAAATCAGGGACATTAAAACAACATCTGTCTAGAAAGCTTTGAATTTGAAATTCAAAATGATTCTAAAAAAGTATTTAAATAAATAATAAGGTAAAAAGTTTGTATGACCAATTATTGCACTCGCAGGTGACAAATCAACGAATTTTCACTACGTACAACAAGTCCATATGACCGAAGCTCAAGCGCACGATACTTTGACATTTTGCTAGTTACTTTGAAAGTTCATATCACAAGATGATATATAAACTAATGAGGCAAAGCTACATCTTGCAACCAAACCATACCAATTTGTTGTATATACTTATGTGCAAGTTATATGCAAAATGACAATTGTGCCCTTCGATTGTCTTTTAGTCGAGGTTCGCATTTATTTATCATCTTCGTGCCATAGTGTTTGAGACTGAGATTTGTGTATCCTTCAATCGTCTTTGGGTCGAGCACCTACCATGGCCCATGACTCGGTGGTCACCTGACCAAGCCCTATGAGCCATTGATAAGAATAATATATTCAAGTATAATAACTATCATTGAACATTAAGGGATATGATCAAAATACCAAGAATCATGGAGATATATAGATCGACATTAGAGACTAGTATAAAAATAACTCTTAACCTAGAGACTAGGAAGATTGCACATTTATGTTTTGGCTAGGCTACTCTAAACCCTAGAGAAATCTTAAATCAAAATAATAATATTATATACTAAAGACAATAACATTAAAACTTTGCTAATGTGATCATATTAAAAATTAGAGTGTATGCATTAACAAAATCATATATATATATATATATATATATAGAGAGAGAGAGAGAGAGAGAGAGAGGTTTTATCTTATCAAGATGTTATGCACACATATGTTGAACATGGAAAAGATATGTTAAATGGTGCACTCAATTAGCTTACTCTTATCAACATGGTGCGCCTTGATTTCACGTTATTATTTTTACAATAAATATGAAAAGAAAAGGCATGATAAATTGTTGCAAAGAGTAATTTATTAAATTGATGCACGATGTAAATGATGATACAATTTGCTTTATCATCTTTTATTTTTAAGAATGTAATAACAAGATTGATTGATACAAGTGATAATCACTTATATTTTTTAATTAAGTGGTTCAAAATTTAAATCTTCATCTTAGATATTATGAAATAAATTATATTAGGTGAGAAGTACTTACCTTAAGAAATAAAGGATACAATTGACATGGCTTCATATAATTTTTTTTAATTATTTAACTACATGATATTTAACCATTAACTTACTAATTCGACTAATAATTTATTAAAAAGCTTAAATATATTTAAAGTCTTTGATAAATGACTGAATTTTATTATAAATCTCTTATAAAAAAATTTATTGTTTTGAGTTTGGTATATTGAAACTTTTGTTTTGAATTAGTGTGATAGTTAAATGATAATGTAATACTATTACAACCATAAATAATATTGGAAATATCAGTTTATAAAATAATACATGGTATCATTATTTAAATGATGACAACAAAAATTTAAAACACAAATTTTAATATATAAAAAATTTAAAATAGAAAAAATCATTCAGAACCAAAACAAAATTTTATCATTTATGAGTGACTTGAATCTATTTAAGTCTTTATTAAATCAATATCTTGATCGAATAAATATACAAATTAATCCGATCCATTTTAATAATTTAATAATTCATCTAAATGCCCTTATATTCCTTCTATAATATTTCCCATTATTACATGTTTAATTGCTTGCCAACTTTCTTTTTATATTGTTTTTGTTTAACGTACATGCTTCTTCTACTTTTATTTTCTTTAGCATTCTAATATTGTTATCTGTCAAAATCGATCAGCTTCATATCATGGGTCCCCCAACACCGATTGAAGAAACAGGAGAAAGAAAAAATTAAAGAAACTGTCTTTTGTCAGTACCTGATTGGCGATTCATAAACATAATTAATACTTATTGTTGTTACGTGCATGCCTTTAAAAAGTGGATACAGACATTATTATATTTACGATGTCTGGTCCATACTCAACATACCTAGCTAGCTACTACTATATATGCAGTTCCACACTCAATTCTGATTGCTCAATTTTGATGGATCTGTCGCACCACACTCACCCTGCTTCAGGTGGAGGTGTGCTTAGAGATGATAATGTCTCCTTATTCATTGTGGCTTTAATTTCTCTTCCAATTTATATTATTGCACTGTGATTGAGGCAGAATTATAGACTGTTCTTCTAATGGCCCTCCAATAATTAGCTTGTGAGAATGGATTGTTCTTAAAAATTATTGTTGATCAATCCGATTCTCAAAAAGAAATCACATTACCTTTTCTCAAAAGATTGTGAATTTGTGATCATAGACTTCATCCTTTTTACTATGGTAATTAATTATGGCATGCAGTTGATGAGTGGAATAAAAATACTAGCCTATGCCAATGAAATAAACATTTGCAGGTAAAATACAAGGAATTGTGTCCATTGATATGTTTACGTCCAAATTAGATCGTATATATCGTGCAGTGAAGATTTTGTAGCTTCAGCTAAAGACAAGGTACTATATATGATACTGTCTTGGTTGTCTATAAAGCAGATGTATATATAAATGTAGAATTTTTGTTAAGGTTTTCTTATCACTACTTTCTTGTTTCTTTCTAACGTTAAGGTCCATAAAATAACTAGAAATCAAGGCAAGTTTTGTTATCTTACATTAATCAACATCCATTAATTACAAGTTGACAACAAAAGACACCCAGGTGCGATAGGAACTTTAGATCTGAGTGCAAAGTATGACAATCTTCATAAACTTACAAGCATGCTCATTATAAGTTCCCACGTTTGTAAGAACCGAAGTCGAAATAAGGGAAGGTCCAGATATTTCATATAATGCATTTAGAAAATATATAAAAAAGAAAATAATTCAAGATTATGAATAAGGGTGTATTTGGTTCCCGTTCTTTTTTCTACAAACTAATTGGGTTTGACTCAAAGCTATGAGATTTATGCTTTTCCAGTTTGAAAGCATTAATTACAAGTTTTCAACCAATAATATATACTCCTTTACAATTCAAGATTTTTTTTTAATGGTGACAATGAGATGGAGGATTCTAGAATCTAGTATATATTAACCTTTTTACTAGGCCAGCTATGGTAGGTTACGCAATACAAGATTTAAAGTATGATTAATCTCTTAAAATCATGCACATATTATTATTCTATAATCAATATTTATGTTCCCAAAGTTTATGGCCTGCTTATAAATTAATACCAGTAATTTTTTAAGATCTTGTTATATTAGCCAGTATCTTAGCAGGAAAAGATGTAAGGGAGGCAAGTGTGGACCTTCTCCTCCCCCACCCCACAAATAAGTTTGAAAATTCTAATCTAAACACACTTTGATTAAAACGTAAGAAAGACTTTCTTTCTGGTTGTAGAAGGAGAACATATATAGAAACTAGGAAAAACAAAGAAAATAATATAATACTTTTCTTATCATATCTTCTTTCCACCTCAATGTATCTAAAATGAGGTGATGGTCAATTATCATTTGTCATTTTGTCTTTTTGTTTTCTACTTCTCTTTTTTTCACTATGTTCCTTTCTTTTTCTATTATTTTCCAAATATAGTGTCTCTAAGATAAATAGTGTTCATAACACATAGTGAAATAAAAAAAAAGGAATTTATTTTGTTTTAAAATATATTATTGTAGAAATCAAATGAACACATACTTGGATATGAGCCATTAAAGTATAAATTATTTTAATATTGTAAAGACTTTACATATATTTACACCACTGAAATTAATATCAACTTTTTCATGAGTAAAACTCTAAAGAACAAATTATCTTTTTATTTTTTAGGTCTAAAATTAGATTTGAATTTTTCTAATTTTTATGCACTTTGCTCTCAAATAGATATTTTTATTTATAGGGTTAAATATATGTGAATTTGGACCTTTTTTTAAAGGAAAAAAGGAAATATTTTATTTAAAATAATTTTATATCTTTTTATCTTTATAAAATAAAAATTATCTAATATCTTTTTATTTTTTTAAAAATGTCTGATATAAGAAAAGATAATTTATAAATAATCACATGATTAATTACGATAATTAATCACATGATCTGATTATGATACGTAATAATAGAATGTTATTCTTATTTTATGGATAATTTCCACATTTACTCTTTGTTAATATTAATTATATTCTTGGTGCCAACAAAGAATATAATAATATTCTATTAAAATATTTATTTGATTAAATTAAATTCTCTAATTTAATTATATAAAAAAATATTTTCTTTTACAAAAATTGAAATATTCATTTGTGTGATCCCGTAGATTCAATATTAAATCGATAGTAAATTAATATTAATTTACTAATCAAGGTAGGTGTCTAATAACATTGTTTAACATCCGAATAATATGAAGTAAAATCTTTTACCTTCAAGAATTAATAGAAGAATAATGCAATATTTTTCTTCCACCATTTACAACTAAGGTTAATTGTAAAATATAATATTATTATCAAACTCTAATAAGTTAACACATTTAATCAATGAAGGACTTAACAAACTATTTTTTTTCATTCAAAGTTTTAATTATCATACAGTTCAAACTCATTACCGATGAATTTCTTCTTAATTAATCATTAATTCTACAAGTATTTAATTATATTTAATACTCATTCAACTAGTACAGTAAGACATTAAGTGTTCAAAATTAAAATATAATAAATAACTTATTAATTACTATGTCCAAAGAAAATTATTATATTTCTTCAACTTCCTATTTACATATAAATATAATATTAATTATCAGGGATTCTCAATTGAATCAATTTAATAATAACATTCACATATATATTATTTATACATGTAATCTAATAAATGAGATTTAATAATTTTTATTCAATAAATATCATTACATATATATTGATCTATCCAAATAATTGATATCTTATTCACAATAATCTTAACTACAATCAATAATAATTTAAATTAAAATTATAAAATATTTGATTTTTATTATAATAATCTTTATTATAATAACAAATCTTTAATTATAATCAAACAACTTATTAAATTAACTATTTTATCAAATAATATAAACATGACAAACAAATAACAATAATTTATTATTAAAATTACAATTAATTATATGATATATTGAATTTTAGACCTCCATTATTATTCTCAACCGTGTCAACGCGAGAAAATAATCCAATCGTGAGAGACAGTACTGGGCAATGGACAAGAACACACTGCAATGATCACAAAGATTCGGTTGTTGCATCTCTATCCGAAAGTGACTATGATATGATTGGTCTTCTTTTTTTCTGAACGTATTTCAGTTATGTTTTTCTCGATTAGGGTAGTACTACTAGTCAGTATTTGTGTTTGAATCTGACCTAGGTCGGTTATATTACTGTCTGTATATTTTACTTATAGTAAAAATCTTTGAAAACTTATTTTTTAGCAAAATCTACCTTGATCTTATTATTATATTTATTGTCATTAAAATAGAATAATTTTTATTTTTACTTTCTATCTATTTAATAGAATTTATTAAATTATTTTAATTGTATTTTTATTGAATTTTTTTATAAAATATTAGAAGAATTAATAATCAAAAATACTTGTAAAAATTATATATATTACTCAAAAAAATTATAACAGCGTAAGACCTCTGCAGTTCTACTTGATCCACACCCCACGTGCAACGTCCACTTTTGTACGTACGTTTAATCACTCCTGGTTCGATTATTCACCCAAATACGTACTTTTATTATTATTTTTATTATTCAATTATCTTTAGTGCATGCTATTAACATACTAGTATTAAAAAAAATTATGACTCCAAAAAAATATTAAAAACAACAGCAGATTATACTCACATTTTTTCGAAAATGTGGATATTATATTATTTTTCTCAGTAATTATGAATGCAATTAATGAATATTAGAGATTAAAATGTAATTTTTGTCTTTTATTTTTTAAAATTTGTGATTTTAATCATTTAATTTTTTAATTAAGACATTTTATCTCCTACTTTTAAAAAAAAAAATCAGTTTTAGTCCCTTATTTTTAATTAAGAAATTTTGTTTTCAACTTTTAAAAAATTTATAATTTTAATTGTTGTGATGAATTTGATTTATGTACTCTATAATAAGAATTAAAAATGAAAATCTTTTATTTTTTACTCTTGCTATTTCCACTCACCCTTGTTACTAGTACACTCTCCTTTTGATGTTTTTTTCAAAAATATCCAGAAAATACACTCCCCTTTGCATCATCCTTAAAAACAATAAAATTGCTCTAGAGATTATAATAAAAGCCTTATTCCTCAAATCAAGTTAGTTTTGTCCCTAAATCAAGAAAAACCATTAAACTCACGCAACCACTTAAGTTTGCTTCTGAAAAAACTACAACAACAGTGCAAAAATTGGTCCTGTTTCATGCGCTCGAAGCTTAAACAACTGCACCAACTTTGTTTTTCATGGCCATGATGCAACAATGCAGTGGCAAAAAAAAAATAAAGAAAACGGAAAGTGAACTATGAAGAGAATAATGATTTTTAGGTTTGGTTTTTCTCTAATTAAAATGGATGAGAGCAATTGAAAATCATGTGCCCCACTCTGGTCCTCCCTAGGCGACGTGAAAAAGGTGGAGAAGAAGAAGACTCAATTTTGAATCAAACCACAAGTCTTTTGGAGAGGTTATGAATCTCATAAGTCATAACCTAATTTTTTTTATAGGCCAAAAAGATCATTAGTGTATTAGAAAGAAAAAGCACCACAAAACAAAGATAATTGCTTTGCGCACCAGTCAAATTGCTAATACACCCAATATATTAGATGGACAATTTCAATATTCTCCTTTCATAATGGGTTTACGGATTGACAATTCATATGCTATATACATTAGTAGATTTATGTTAATAATGTATTTTTTTACATATATAAATTTTTATTAAATCTATGATTTTTATTTACAATTTATATATGTAAACAAATTAATTATTAGATCAAAATAAATTATCACAAAATTTATTATGTCAATTTACATGTACATTAAATATACATTAGAAATTTTAGTATTATATCTAACGACATTGATTATTTTATAACATAATTGACATATTAGCTCAATTAGTTAGGGCGTTGTGTTTTAAATTCATTCATAAAACATTTTTTTTAAAAAAATTGTATGAGCCACTTACGGATTGACAATCCTAAGCTCATTAGGGTTTTTCAATCCATATGTCATATACGGATTGTCAATCCATAATGGGCTTACGGATTCGTAATCCATATCAGCTTTACGGAAGAATAATATTGGAAGTGCCCATCTTGTGTTGGGTGTACCAACAACTTGACTGGTGCGTAAAGCAATTCCCCAAAACAAATTACAAACTTAGATTGCATAGACCTCTCCACCAATGACCCAAGCCTCACCCGTGTGTGTTGCATTCGTTGTGGATAAGCCTTTTTGTCTTCTAAGAGAGACTTATGGAGAGATGTTATTAGAAATAGAGATTTTATCAACAAAAAAAAAAAAGAACTCGGGGTACAATGAGAAATTGGTAGTGACCGTCGACTGAAGTTGGAATGAGAGAAAGGGAAATGACATAGGTTTTGAAATCTTGAAGAGGAAAACTCAACCTAAAAAGGAGTGTATTTTGTAGGATATTTTTGAAAAGAGAATCAAAGGGGAAGTGTATTAGTAACCAAGGGAAGTAGAAATAATAATTGCCTTATTTCTTTTTCTTGGTATTTACACTAGGCCCGTCCTTACCATTTTTAGAATTGATATTCCCACCTCCTGCTATTTTCACCTCATCCTTTTTTGTCCCAAAAATACTCTTTTTACAAAGATGTGATTGTGTTGATTAGATACACACTTGAATTGCATTTTCATTGTATAAGAAGAGTGCAAAATAAATACATAATGCAAATGCAATTTCATTGTATATTTTGATTAACAAAATCATATTTTCATTGTATTTTTTTTGCACATCTTAATACAATGAAAGCATGTTTCAATTGACATGAATACACAACATAAATATGTTTCTATTGTGTAACATTTAATGAAAAGGTTTCATAATTAATTATAAATATAAGTTACTTTTTAAAAAGTTATTAAATTAGTAGTGCTATAAAGTATCTTTTTTAAATTAAAAACAATTTATCCTTCATAATATTAGTAAGTATTATATAGATTACATTTAATTGAAATTGAATTGATTATGATAGAAGATATCATTTATAAAAGTAATCGAATTAATTATTATATGAATTACCTTTGTTAATAAGGGATGCGATCAAGTGCATAGTTGCTTTCAACTTTGTGAAGATGATTAAAGACTATACTAATGGAGTGATTTATTCTTGAAATCATATCTATATTAGAAAAATATCTATTGCGAAGCCAACTAGGTGGCAGATGCCCTTTCCAAATTTGGTTTGTCTCTAGGAGTAGATGGTAGAATCTTTGATGTTGTTCCAAATTTTATTTCTATTCTTGTTTTAGCTGATGTCACTACTATTTTGTCCCTTTATGGGTCTTAACAATAGTTTATTGGGGCTTTAAGCCTCTAATTGTAAAAACAAAAAAAAAACAAAAAAGATAACGTGTGTCATCATGAAGAGAACTTGTATTACAATGAATTCAATTATCATTGAAAAGGTAACTTATATCTTAATTAAATAATTAAAGCAAAAAATAATACATATATATGCAATAGAATTGCAATCTAAGTTCAGATAATAATGAAATTGTGGTTTCTTTGTGTATGATTACACAATAAAATCATGATTCTATTAAATCTAAAAGTTATAAAAAGGTGTGGAGGCAAGAGAAAAAAGGAAAAGTAAGGATGGTGCAACAAAAAGTAATTAGGGAAAGAAATAAAATAAGGGGGAAGGGGGTTGTAGTAAAATAACAAAGTAAAAATGAAAATTTCATGGTTTTTTTAAATGTAAGGGTGGGAAGAGAAAATTGTGGAGTGAAAATAACGGTGTCATTTCTTTTTTCTGTAATAGTCCATCTAATGAGGATGTATACTATTGGACAATGGTTTGCAATAATATTTTTCTCGCTTATGGAATGTTGGGTTGTCATTGGACTGTCAAGCAATGATGCAAATGATTTATGCGTGAAACCTATGTAAATTTAATACCTCTCATTGTGATTAAATTGTCTAGCATTGTCACTGTAACATCCTGGAAATTTCTACCCGGAATTTTTGGAAACGATGTATTTTGAATGATTATATATAAGTATTATTCAGTGTATATGCCTATATGTTCTTGGTAGAAGTAGGAATAGTGGGGGCAAGATATGCGGGTTAGGCTAATTAAGGAAGAAAAATCCATAACTGGGAGGTTATGGGTTAATTCCTAATTAATTAGTTAAAAATCATCGTTTTGTGTGCGACTTAGAATTTAACGAAACAAACCTCTGAACCACGCTCGGGGTTTTATTCTGAGCGTTTTGATATATATATTGGTTACTTTCGAAAACTGGCCCCGACGGACGCAGAGAAACGCGAGGAACTGGAACCAGAGAAACGACACGCAAACCGAGGCAGGATTTTAGCGTTTCAAAGGTCAGATTTTCCTCACTTTTGTGGCTGAGTATGGGTCACAGTCAAAAAGGGAAAGTGGGCCCTTTTTGCTCCACTCAAATGGAGACATGTGGCATAGCTTAAATAAAATAATAAGAAATGAGGAAAAAGCCTTTTTAAAATCAAAAAGCAACTCTCTCTCTCTTCACTCAGCCCCACACTTTTCAGACAGCTCTCTCTCTCCCTCACGTTGCCATTCTCTTCTTCTTCATTCTCCATTGAAGCTCCAAACAAAGCTTCAACCTTTAGCCATCATTTCTGCCCCAAATCGTGAAAGGAGAGCATTTTCGGGGTCGTGAAGTGCGTGTCTACGAGTGGGACTTCGAAATTTCAGGTTTGGGTGGACTTCTTTCTCCTTTGATTTTCGTGGGTATCCACACCCCCTTTTTTTTATTTCATTAATGGAATTTCGTTTGTTGATTCGAGCTAAGTTCCATAAAAACACCAGCCCTTTTTGAAATTATGGTTTTGGGAGATATGATGGGTAGTTTTGTTAGTTTTCTGCTTCATGATAGTTATTTGTGAAGACTCTTGTTGAAAGCTTGTTGAACTTGCCATGTTTGGATGAGTTGGACATACCCATTCTGTTTTAGGGTTTTTGTGATGATGTTTGTGATGTTTATATGCTGAAATTGCTTATGGAAAACTGATAGAGGTGAAGGGTAGGATTAACCTAGGGTTAGAAAGTGGGAATGTGATGTTATGAGTGGAAAAAGAGTGAGGCTTTGAGAGTTGAAAGGCTAAATCTGGATTCTGTGGTAAATGGAGGTTAAAATGAGTTAATCCTAGCTTGAAATGCCATTTAGGACTTATGAGAAAGGTTAGGCTGTGCTAGAGAGAAAAACAAATGACCAAAGTGAACAAAGAGCCATTTCTAGGGCAAATTTGGGTGTTGAAGAGTCAAATTTTGATTCGGTGAGATTTTAAGCGTAAATCCAGTTTAAACAAGTTTAAATTGATGTTATAGACTTGTGTGCGGTGAGAGTTTGCCTCAAATTTGTCACATTCTCAATTTGACTTCTCAAGCCTAAAAAATCCATTAAATTGAGGGGTATTGGACACCTAGATTCTGTGTTGCTGTGCTTTAAAGCTTGACTTTGGTTTAGACGTGATTAATACATGATTTGGGACTTGTAGGATTTGATTTGGGCAAGATTGGATGAGAGGAAGTGTGATTTTCGAAATCTGCACTTATGCAGAATTTTGCTGTCAAAATAGGTGCAGCAGGATTTTGGCTTTGTGCAGAAAAAAATGCTTGTGTGTGGTTGGCTGTGGAAAGAGTAGTGCAGAATGAGTTCTGGATGTTTGCTAGTAGATCCCAACGGTCAAAATGTAAGCTTATGTACTATAGACTTCCAGTAAAATTTTGGAGTCGATCCAACGGTTAACGAATTGGATCGAAGGAATTGTTACTGGGGTCTTTAAGTGAGAAAAGCTGTGATTTTGGTTGGTGTTTTGGCAGAGTTGTCTGCCTTTGCTCTGTTTTGCTTGGCTGTGATAGCTTGTGCTATTTGAATGTTGTATTACTTTGATGTTGGGGAAGCTTGGGAGGGTTGATGGGGACCCGGTGTTGAGAGAAACGAGGATATGGGCTACGTGGGAGTACGTGAGCTCAGTTAGAGGTGGGCAACAGGGGATGGTGGGTTTATGCGCGCTTTGTGGATGTGGAAAACTTGTTGTGCACCATCGCCCGACCGCCACCTAGTACCACATGTGATGGGTACCCCATAATCCTACAAGCTTGAGATGAGGAAGTGTAGAAGGGTGAAACTTCCTGCTTTTATTCGTTGACCACAGAGTGGTACCTGGAGATATGTCGCGGGGGTCAGGAGACCTTGGGGACGTCAGGTGGGGTGCTATTGCCCAAAACCAAGCTTGACCAATCCCGACCCAACCCGGGCATAGTCGGTCAGTGAGAACCTGTGATGTACCTAAACAGGCGAGCTCCTGGCAGTCAACAGATAAAAGGAACAAAGACCACAAAGCAATGAGGCTTGTGGTGGCTGGCCAGCTGTGAATTTTGTGTGATATATGGGTTGTGGCCTCTGGTAATCGATTACCAAGGGTGGGTAATCGATTACAAGGCTTAAAAATGAAAACAGGAGGCTAAGATGGTCTCTGATAATCGATTACCACGTGGTGTAATCGATTACCAGGCTTGAAAACGAGGTCAGGAAGCCATGAGGGCTTCTGGTAATCGATTACCAAGGGGGTGTAATCGATTACCAGGCTTAGAAAGGGGACTGGAACATTGTGGAGGCCTCTGGTAATCGATTACCAGCCTGTGTAATCGATTACACAGAGGGATGGGTCACTGGTAATCGATTACCAGGTATGTGTAATCGATTACACAGTGCATTTTTTTGCATATTTCATGTCCTGAGACTGTTTAATTCAAGTTTAGCCTCTGGTAATCGATTACCAGAGATGAAAAGCCTTAAGATACTCCTTTTAATTGCATGTAGTGGTTATGAAACGTATTGTGCGGCAACATAGTTAGATTCTTGTGAAAGAGTCTACCCCTTTCTTTTCTTCCTTGTAGATCGTGATGGCGGCGCAGCTAATCCATGATCGAATGGAGATGGAGTGCCTAGAGGGAGCTTGGGAGACCCTCGAAGGCAATACGAGGTGCCGATTTCGGGGCACCATTCGATTCACGGCTACTTCTTTGGTGCATCCAGATGAACCTGCACGGACGCTTCAGCGCACGGTGGAGTGGATACTACCCACGCCTACACCATATCGTCTAGTGGAGCCCGTCCAAGTGATCGAGGTAACGTCATCCGAGGAAGACCCTGAGGAGGATCTGGAGGAGGTACCTCCTGAGTCTGCTGTGGATGCCCTTGACTTTCTAGAGGGTGATGAGGATCCACTTCTTGAGGCGGATTCTCCCGAGGAAGTCATGTCGGCATCTGAGGCAGACTCTACGGAGGATAGTGGCCCGGGGGAGATGGCGATCAGCGGAGGCTCTTCATCCTAGTGGACAGCTCTTTGGATTAGTTTTGTATACTTTTGAGGGTGGGTGTATCTAGGACTGACTGTTAGGTTTACTCTTTTGTTTTGTATGGGTAGACCTGATGTATAGGAGTTTGATGATTGTATACATGTGGCTGAAGCCACCACTGTGGACACCTTTGCTCTGGATGACACTATATATATTTTGTAAAACTCCCATATTTTGGACAGCTTTAAATGATGAATGCATTTATGATCAATCTTGTTATTTGAACAGAAAGCATTAGCGACTTTATTTGTAAAAGAGTTTATCGACTGTATTTTATCCTTTTATTTTCACGTGACGACCTAAAGTAATGGCTGGTATATTCTTCCTTTTGAAACAACAAAATAATTTAGAGAATTATGAGCGGTAAGAAAGAAATGACTCCGAATAGAGTTGTGAACTGGCCATTCAGGACTTTATAGTGAGGATTTTCCTTCTACACCTAGTTATTGTAAAAAAGAGAAAGATAGGAAAAGGGAAAAGAAGAAAAAAAAATCTACCATGGTTTTTGTTATTTAAATCATTACCACCAAACCAGTCATTAATTTAGGGACGCCACAGTCACGACCCACTCTTGGATAGTGACCGATGCAATACAATAATTTATTTAATCTGGCTAGCCTAAGAGTACCTTACTCCAAAACACAATTAAAAGACCAACTAAGAAGGGTTACCAAAAACCAATAGAGTTTTCCTAAAAGACATGATAAATCTCATATTGAATAACTTGTGAAAACATATCATATATCCATACAAATCTTTATATATCTAGATCCAACAATTAAATATCAAGGTCACATATCACAACGTAGGCCTTTGACATAATATTCAAAATATCAACTAATAGTGATGTTGGTCATACATACTAATCATCAAAGTATCTCAAAACATCATAATTACACCATTAATATATCTATAAGATAGGATCATCCACATATCAAAATAAAGGGATTTTCTTTATATCTATTACTACCCTTATCCATATAGTTTCATTATATTGGAGTCACAAAAAAAATACTCTCCATCAAACACAATGGAGGCCTACCAAAAAAGATAAACAAATTCTTAGGTAAGTTAGCAAATCCCAAGAAGTCAGCTTTTAAACCACTTGTGTATCTGAGGGGGGAAAATTGAAAGAAAGAGGTAAGTCACGAAGATTTAGAGAGAATATAACATACAAAAGGGACAAGAAAAAGAACACAAACATAACACGGGTTTTTACATCCAAAAAGAATTTAAATGACATTAAATAAAAGCGAAATAAATAAAACTCACTTTTAGAAACTATTGTATACTCCCCTGGAAACTTTTAGAACTACATATAAACTTATATTTAAGAATAACAATTTTGTAAAAACTTTCATTCTACTATGTGCACATAAACCACATTATTTCTTCATTGTGGGGAACAATAATTATAGAACTACGATATTTAGTTTGTAGGCTAAATTCTCTCTTTGTTGCAACGAACAAAAAATACATATATATTATGAGTGTTCGACTCATAGGGTACATTATCTCTTCATTGTAGCGAACGATAATCAATCATAAACTCATAATGAAAAATTCAAGATCCACTTTTAAATACCTTATAAAAAATATTAAGAATCTCAAGGAATATATTCTAATCAAGCAAAAATAGATATTTTACCTTATTCTTGAGTACTCCTAAAAATCAAAGATCACAAAAGAGTATATTTTGGAGTTTACTTGCTTCTCCTAAAAGAATTTAAAAGTGTCACCAAGTAGATTAACTACTTACAACAAAAAAAAGAACATAATCAATGTCTTCCAATGATGTTAGGAGGATCAACCATCATATTTTTCATGGGATCTAAGCATTTAAAATAAATAAAAAACATGAGAATAGACAAAATCCCCAAATTTAACATACATAGGATTTTGAGGAAACCACAATAATTCCTAATACTTAATTTTCTAACCTCTCTCACACAACCCATAACTAATCTGTGCTATAAAATACTCATCTAACTCAATAGGTTGTAAATTTACCTTAAAGAGATTAAACATAGAATTTTAAGGAGATGAATGTTGTTCCAATTTACTCTAATCACCTTCCCATGCTTAAGAGTGCGACAAGGATGCAATAAACTTGATGAATTTCGGAACAATGGAGGATAAAGAGTGGAAGGATGAGAGATGAAAATGGGGATGAAGAGGGAGGGCCCAAGAGATAGGGGTGGGTTCGTGAAAGAAAGGAATTAGGAGGGGGAAAATAGGAAGGTCTCAGGAGTTTCCTAAAAAACCAGAATGGGAGTGTATTATATTATTATCATAAAGAATAGGGGATTAATGGTATATTAGGTATCTTGCTCGGGTTTTTAATTTATCACAAAGATTAATTGTGATTTGTATGTTTATTGTTTTCTTTTTAGTTGTTGTTGTTATTGCTCCTAATTTCACTACTCAATTTTTTGGGAATCTCAAGGTTACATGATGCAAACTATAAAGTTTGGAAGGAGCTAGTTGAGATTGTTCTCAACTATATGGAATTAAATTATTTGAACCATTCTAATTCCAATGGTGTTTATTTATCATGACGTCAGATCAAAGTATATCATTATTTATCGTGACTCCAAATCAAATCAGGTCATTCTTAGAATAAGAAAAGGAATAGAGTTGATGATGTTGTGTAAAGTTCTTCTTGATTAAAAAATAAAGATAAGAACAAGATAAAGAATTCACTTACGACTTTTGCAAGATGGTAAGGCATATGAAGAATGAATATCTAAAGTATGCCACTTGGCGTGAAGGGTTGTCTTTGGAGTCATCCGCCAAGTGATGATGAAAGATTCATCTATATGGGTGATGACAATAAAGATGTAATTAAGGTTGTAGGAACTTTTAGATTGCTTTTAAAGATTAGTTTTCATTTGATTTTGGTTGAGACATATGTTGCATTGTCTATTAGATGGAATATAATTTCTATTTCTATTTTCAATAAATTTGATTATTCTTGTTTATATGAAAATAATAAAGTTAGTTTCTCTTTACTATTTAAATGTTGTTGGTTATAGGTCTATCTTTATATGTTTCATATTGAGTGTGTCTTGTAATGAAATATTGTAATAAAGATTATGTGATACAAAACATAAATTGAATTAATTAAATAAGAAGTTTTCTTTTATTTCTTAATCGATTGCATACTTACATTTTAAGTGGAAAAAAAATCCTAACAAAGCAATTTGATTGTGACAATTTAAAAGATTAATGTGGCTACGATAAAAAATATATATTAAAGTGGTCAATTTTAAGTGAAAATGTTACTAAACAATCAAAATCACATAATAGTCATTATGGAAAATAAAAGTAAAATTAAGATTTTTATATTGTTTAATATAAAATAAAATGAACTAAAAGAAAAAAAAAGTGTATTTTATTTCATTCTATTAAATATCTTTACTTTTTATGGTAGTAGTAGATGGTACACCATATAAAGCATATGAATAATATTATAATTTTGTTCAATTATACATCACTTCATTTAATTATATACCAATTTATCTCCTTTTAACCCTATAATTCAACATCAAAACATAATTGTAATTTCATTCGCTAAACACATGTTAAAAGATACAATGAGATCTTTTTTTAAAGGAAGGTACTTTGTAAAATATTTTTCATTCAACTAATGTGTTTTGCTTCTCAACTTTTTTTCCCAATCTTTTGTATGCATGTCTTCAATTCAATGAGTGTTTTGTCCCTATGAGTTACAAAATGTATGTTGGATGCCTTTAGCTACACATAATTCCTTTGGTGCTTGCTTCTCCCACCTAAAGCAATGCTTTATAACATGCATTCCTTCAATTCAATAAGTTTTTTGAGGTGTATGTTGGATGCTTTTAGCTACACATAATTCCTTTATGTGCTTACTTCTCCCTCTGAAGCAATGCTTTACAACATGCATGCCTTCAATTTAATGAGTGTTTCATACCTATGAGATTTGAGGTTTATGTTGGATGCTTTTAGCTATACATAATTCCTTGTTTTTTGCTTACTTCTACTACTTGAAGCATCGCTTTATAACATCTCAATTTCAACTTCTATTATTATTTTTTTATCAGGAAAGTAAATGTTATTATTAAAAGCAAACGTAAACATAATTTGTGCCGATAAGTACCATCACCATTCTATCTCATGCAAAGAAAATCACTTTTGTATACTCTAGAAGTCACTTATCCTCTTATTTCCTAAGTCATGTCCTTTAACTTTCTTGATTTAAACAATCATACCTTGTGTTTTATGACCATTTTTAAAAGCATTATGGTATTGTAATGTAGGTATAATTTAATATTGCTTTTGTTATGTCTTAAAATTTACAATTCATCAAATTTTGATGAATAAAAGAGACATACAACTATATTTGTGTATGACACTAATATAAAAACAAACGCAAGAGACACACTTTTTGAAACTCACTTTTTTATTAATAATTATTATTATTAAAAATTGTGAACTTATGTGATATACTTACTCCTCATTTAATTAATCTAACTTGTGATTTCTTTGTTTCTAATAAATTTTAATTAATAATATAGTGTGTCAGAAATAATACATTAGATTATATGTTCTCAATACTCTCCTAAAGATAAATAAATAAAATATCTCTTTATTTTAACTTTCCACAATAAACCCTAGCAAGACTAATAACCCGTTAATTTAAACACGATTGTCATAAGTTTACTTAATTTTTCATTAGCGAGATTTAGTTGACATCAATCCTAAACCGAGAGGCTACCAAAACTCACTAAAACCCTATGTAATGACCATATTATCATTTTTTCCCTCTTAATATTCATTAGAGAACAATTCATAAGCAACCAAAATAAGTAATCATAAAATTTCCCTCAAGTATAAAAGTACTCTATTTTAAGGATTTCAAAGAACCAATGAAAAATTTACACACCATCATTTTAGAGAACTTGAAGTTACAATAGTTGATTGGCTCAAATTGATTAATACTTTTTAGTAGAGATTTTAGGTATCAAAATAAGATTAGGTTGTACTTAGTACAGTATCATAATTGAAAAGGTTAAGAACAACAATGCTAATATCATCCTTGATCATCTCCTAAGATGTGGTAAAAAAATGTCATCATGTACAACTTTGCTTGATCTTGGCTAATAGACTCTCCACACCCTATAGTTTTTTTTTTTGTTTTTTTGTTTATCTTAGCTACTAAAAGTGATTCACATAATTTTTAATTCATATCTTCCCTTACCAACTTGGGAGGAGCTTTGATTTTCTGCACCACATTTTTAGCTCCCACTAGCAGAAACACATTGGAAGCAAGTCACCAAACTCCTTAAGTCCTTGTGACCTCTTTCATATCCATAATTCACTGATAATTGTGAGTACTGTGCACTAGATTTTGTTTCTTCCGCTTCATTGAATGATCGCATGACAAAATTTGATATTTTTTTTACTATTTCATTTCGACCATTCGAGTCTTAATCACTAACTCTAGATTTTTTCCTCTTGCCTCCTCCACAATTCATATAATATAGCTCCATTTTAGTAGAGGCAATTTCCTCAATATTTAGAGAAAATCGATTTTTATTTTGAAGAAAGCTAGCCTTTGTGGATGTGTAATATATTCACATATTCTTACTTCCACATCCAACAAACACTTGAGTCTTGCTATTGAGATTTTGAGGTCTTAATTCACCTTAACAATGACAACATCAATATTACTTTGTAGGGAGGGAAATTCCACAAAAGCCTTTATGACTTTACTATTAGTATGACACTAAAAAAAGTTCCAAAACATCATTATCCTAAATATTAGCTTGAATGAAAATACAATGATAATAATAGGTTACGATATTTACCTCGACTTTATGCACATATACATATAAAATAGTAAAGAATTTAGAATGAGATAATATCATGATAAATAATACATTATTTTACTAAATTAAGACACAACATTAATGTATTGTTGATAGGTACAACATTAGACAAGATAATACATACTATTGAGAGTTCTTAAATAATAACGAATGAAATAATCATGTCACTTCTTTTGAGTGAAAACATTAATACAATATGTTCTTTAATTGAGTCAAAACATAGTTTGAGCATATGTACAACATTAGACAAGATTCTTTTTTGACATAACATTAGGCAAGATAACTAATACTATTAATGATTTTGAAATAATAATGAATGAAACAAAATAACTTATTTCTTTCCATTCACCCTACAAACAATAACCATTAATTTGAGTCAAAACATATTCTTTAAAATCTTTTCTTTTTCTTTCTATTGTTTTTTTTTACACAACACTAATGCCATCATGAATTTATATCTGTATCCCTTCGGTCGATGACCGACCAAGCCATGCTTTGTCATTGAGTCTCTTTGTATCTTCAGGATATGGATCCAAAAATCTCAGACGAACAATTGAACCAGGATACAGATTATGGGTGCAAGAATATCAGGGCTCAACTCAACACGTTGTTAAACTGTTGAAAGCATATAATGGTATAACCCAACGTTTAACCTAGGAACGGATAAATAACACATACACATCTAAATATTTTTGGATTAGGTCTCATAACCCAACATACGATCTAGACAGGAACAATATCAATATAGTTATCCCTTCTTCCTTTTATACACAATATGTTATAGTTACAAAACAAAAGAAAAACTAATAATAATATTTTTTTCTTAAGAAAGAAGTTTAATCAACAAAAACTATAAAGGAAGATAAAGAGACACAATAGCAGCATTAGTCTACGCGGTAGCTTTCTTTTTCTTTTATGCCCCACCGATACACACAAAGACGCCTATTTCGTCGCCACGAAGATACCTTCTCTCCTCTTAAAAAGGGCGCCATTTGCCTTTCAAAAAACATTTTCCACCACACTATCACTTAATTCAAAACCCCAACCCCAAACATTTCCTTTTTTTCTCCGCAAACCCTAAAACCCTAAACCGTGCCATGCCCTCTCACTCCTCCTCCACCTTCGATTCCCTCTCCAAATCCCAGGACCTATCATCCGCCATCCAATCCGCCACCACCCCTTCCCAAATCTCATCCGCGTGCGCCTCCATCGAGACTTTCCTGCACTCGCACTCACCCGATCAGTCCCGCCACTTCTTCTCCCTCGCATTCCCAACCCTAATCTCCAAGCTCTTCGGCTTCGACGATTCTTCCAATGCCTGGATCCTCCACCGCCACTCTTCCGCCGACGGCGACCTCTCCCAAACCCTATTCTCCCTCCTCTCCCCCTCCGGCAACCTCGCCGCCGCCATCGCCGCCGTCGATCGCCTCTCCCTCGTCAAATACGTCTTCCCCGCTGAACGCCTCCCTCACTGGACACGCTCCTTCCTCTCCGACACCGATTCTCGCTCCCTCTCCGATCTCTGCCCTTCCCTCTTCAAACCCTCGCCTTCCCCTTCCCAAATCCAATTCAACGTCTTCGAATACTTCTTCTTCTGGTTCGCATACTACCCCGTTTCGAAAGGCAAAAACGACAACAACGAATGCGTTTCGGTTAACAAAAGAGTTAAGAAATTTAGGTTAGAAGATTGGACTAATACTTGGACTTCCTCCATTCCCGGCTTCTCCGCCTCCTCCTCCTCCAAGCGCTGTTCCTCCGAGGGAAAACCTCAGTGCGACTTGTACACGCGCCTCCTCTGCGCGTATCTACGCGCTTTTGTCCCTTCCTATGATTTTCACGCGCACCAGCCTTACCGGACTTCGATTCTGCACTACGGCTCCGGCTACGACAGTTCTGTTTCGGCGCGGGCCGAGTTCGTGGTCAACGCGCTTATCCACTTCTGGCTCGTGGACAATGATTTCTCGCCGCTGCCGGCGAGTGTTTGCCGGAGCCTCCGAGTTTCGTTTCCGGCGGGGGAGACGCCTCCCCCGCCGGGGCTCGGGGAGGTGGTGAGGCTGTTTGTGAGGTACTTGAATTTAAGTACTGTGGCGACGTTTCGCGAAAATGGGGGTGGTGGTGAGTGTGGAACTCCTTGGTGGAGAGCTTTGGAGGGTGCAAAGAGCAAGGATTTGGGGTCTTTGAGTTCTGTTCGTTCGCTTGGGTGTTGGAACTTCTGCTTGCAGAGGCCTCTGTATAGGTATCTGTTGAGAACGTTCTTGTTTTGCCCTATGGCGGCTTCGGTTAAGAATGTGTCCCAGGTGTTGTCGGTTTGGGTTGGTTACTTGGAGCCTTGGACGATGAATGCGGATGAGTTTTCGAATATGGATGGATTTAACGGCGAGAAGAAGGAAGATTCTGTGCCTGCAAGTGCCGGTGATGGGTTTTCACCGCAGTGGCAGGACTATGTTCTCTCTAATTATCTATACTACAGTTCCTTGGTCATGCATTTCATTGGGTTTGCTCACAGGTTTCTTCATAGTGATGTTGAAGTTGTAGTCCAGATGGTGCTCAAGGTTTGTTTCTTAACCATGGTTTTACTTTTATTTCCCTCTTTTGTACACTGTTTACAAATTTAGGTAATTTAACTGTTTTATTTACTAAATTATATGTTGGGGACTGCTTTATGGTGGATATTAGCATGTGATTTGGCTCTTCTTCTAAAGTGAACAACTCATTTTATAGGGCAAAGTAACTGATCTTAATCATTGATAAGGAAATAAAGAGTTGATGTTGCGTGCCCCTGTATAATAGTTAATAAATCGTTGGTGACAAAATATCAACCGTTGTTTGTCTCATTAACAACTAATGTTACTTTACCATCATGTTCTTAAGAGCCAAATCATTTAGCGCACGTTTGTTTCCCTGTTTGGTTTGCTGCAGCGTGCGCTACAAGGCAAATCCAACGTCCATTCACAGCCTTCCCAATGGATTTCCAAACATACCCTTAGTTTGTCACTTAAAAGGTTTTACTTAGGATGTGTTGTGGAAACTGAAACTGAACATGAATGTTATTCTCTTAATTTTGTGTGCACAAAGATTGTGAAAAGCGTAGGAATACTGAGAATTAAAATGTGGCTATTGAATGATGTTGATTTCGATTTCAATTTTCTTTCTCTATTGTTTCAATGGTGTCAGTGACTAGCAATGACATGCACGGGATAACCCACTCATGCTTCCAGAGGATCACCTGTTTTTCAGTTTATCTATGAAACATGAATTATTCATATATGTAACCATGGAATTTGTTGGGCATAATTTGGTTATCTGCCTGTGATGCATTATCCTGCACACCACAAATCACATTCACATGTATACATTTTATTGGGTTTGTTTAATAGTTGTTTGCAATAATATCCACTTTTTGCTTAACTGCTGTAAAGGATTTTATGTAGTATTTGGTAGACGAGTTAGAATGACAGGGAACATAGCATGTGGATTCTATTCTGCTTGGTGCATTTTAAAACTACAATGGTTTCATTAAAGAGTGTGGAACCACAGAGAATAGATCATAACAGAATCAGTCAATTAACTTAAAAAGTTGTGCATATTGGTTTCATTAAAGAGTGTGGAACCACAGAGAATAGTTCATAACAGAATCAGTCCATTGTATTCTGTTCTGTGCACCGCACACACCAAATGCTGCCTTGTAGTCCCATTGTGTTCCAATACTGAATTGGGTAAAAATTATTATTGTTGAAAGGATAATTGATTTTATTAGTTTGATAATGGATCTTTGCAGAACTGTACTTCACATGTTTTAAATTGTTGTTCTTTTCTAGTATAGATTTTATACTCATTTAAACCTCAAATTCACCTTAGATGTTATAGACCTAACTGTATGCCTTTTTGGGAAAAAAAATTCAATTATTTGTAATGGCTCATTTGTCATTCCTGTCATAAATATTATGTTCTTGTGGTTGTAACTGTCTGAGGGATCTTATAGCTATAAGAGACTTTTTGAGGTTTAGCTGAATAGACTTCTCACATTTTAACCTGCATTTACCAGGTGTTAGACACCTTGACATCATCTAAAGAGCTCATTGACCTTCTGAAGACTGTGGATTCCCTTTTCCATTCCAAACAAGTAGGGTCAGGCAAAGCAATGCTGAATAACTTGTACAGATATGTTCCTATTATTCATGAACAGTTGCAGGTAATTCTCTTCTGATTTTACAGTTTTCCCAATTTCATTGCTCTTTCAATTTAATTGTTATTATTTGCAATTTTGCATTATAATATATCTTTGCATCCGCAAAGTTGATTCTTTAACAACTATTAGTTATTCACTTTCTTTATCTTTCTCATTTTTGTTAGAGATGAGTATGAGTATAAAATCATTCATGTGCCTTCACCTATTGACTTAAGCTTTTGAGATATTTGGTTTAGAATGTAGTATTATAGCCTCTATGATGGAGTGGTCTACAGTTCAATCTTTGCAGCCCATCATTCTGTCAATTAAAAAGTTGAATTTTAATACAACGTAGGTGGACTTGTGCAGTATCCATGCTTCAAGCCAAAAGGCTCTTGAATGAGAGTGTGTTAGAGATTTATATGTAACCATTTATGTGACTTTGCTCACAAGTCATAACACTTTTGTTGCTCGTAATGTTGTATGTATTGATGTTTCATGACTCTATTCTTTACACTTATGGGTTAATTTGTTGTTTTGTTTCATAGCGGATTTAGGTGATTGATTCTATGCTTCGCCCCAAACAAGGACTTGCCTACTTGGCATGACCTAATATCTATATTTTTTTATTAAAACTACTGGTTGTTTCAGGACTGGGAGGATGGCTTATGTGAGACTGATGCTGATGGGTCTTTTTTGCATGAGAATTGGAATAAAGATTTGCGACTTTATGCTGATGGGGAGGATGGTGGACAACAACTACTTCAGGTCTTATATTTTTTCATGTTTGTAATTTGTGTTCTAAATTCTAACTATGGTATAACTACACAATCAATCATTTGCCATAGTCATAGCCATAGTGACGTCTTCATACCATATTAATGATATCATATTCATGTCTTGTCTGGTATTTCTGCTTTTTAGTTTGGGCCAACTATGTAAAGATTGGTGATGTAGCACTACATAGGCATAGTTGTCTTTCTAACTGTAGTGATCATTATATTATATATAATGTGTAGATTATTATCTTCTCATTTCATTTTTTTGTCACTGCAGTTATTTATATTGCGTGCTGAAGCTGAGTTGCAAGCTATATCTGGTGATAATCTTGTACCCAGCCTTCGATGTATAGATTCATTGAAGGCAAAATTAGGGTGTTTATTTGATGGACACGCTATTATAAAGTCATTATCAACCTGTACTGAACCAATGCCACATCAACAATCCCGTGATGAGATATTCAAGCCTAGAAGAGGAGCTGGCAATTATGCATTTGCAGATGTTAAATACAAAGGCGACTGGATGAGACGTCCCATTTCCAATGATGAAATTGCATGGCTTGCAAAAATTCTCATTCGGTTGTCTGATTGGTTGAATGAGAGTCTTGGACTGAATCAGGCAGAAAGCAATCAAGTAAGCTCTACAGTCTCTTATGTGGAGGTATCGGCTGATGTTGCTGCCCACATATGGGGACCTTACAAAGCCCTGAAGGTCTTCTTATGTACCATTGGTTCTTGGTTTCTCTTCTTGGGTGCTGCTTCTCTGGGTTGCATGCGAAAACATGGTCTGAGGGTGAACTTAAGGTTACTGGCCTCCAAGAAGTTTGTGATGGTTTTTGTTTTATATAGTGTTTTTAAAATATTGAAAAAACTCATTCGATCATTCAGTGGCATGCTGGGAAGAATATAGATTTAATATGCAAACTGTATAGAGATGTGGAAATTACAAAGAGAATTTTGTTCATGCTTCTGTAATTACAATGTGGTGGTAACCAACAAAAAATTGCTAG
The DNA here is from genome assembly GCF_000004515.6 of Glycine max. NCBI lineage: Eukaryota > Viridiplantae > Streptophyta > Magnoliopsida > Fabales > Fabaceae > Glycine > Glycine max. The sequence goes on along the minus strand of NC_038253.2, from coordinate 11,664,710 downwards.
TCCCCTATTTTGCTCACTGGCAGTGCGTGTGTTGCAACCGCTCTGTACTAGTTATATCGCTCCACATGGTCAAACCTCGGTTCAGCTAATGTAAGTAATTTATGATTTCATATGAAAGCTGCAATGAAAGAATTTAAGGGTATCATATTTTCATTTGGAATGACGTTATAAAAGAATTTTGAGTTAGGGTTGACCGTTTAAGTGTTTAATTTTTGGAAAAGATACCCAAGTTTTTATATGCGTTAACTTTTTCCAACATCTTTTCTTTCAAAATTTTACTTTTTGCCACACTGTTTATTTGAACATTCAATTTAGACCTTTCTTTTTTTCAAATTTGTCCTCGGATTTTGGTTCTACATTTTTCTTTGTTAGCTCTGTTTCACTAGACAAAAATGCAATAACTCTGGTAGTCAAGGGATTGATGTCATTATCTGAGTCTTGTTTGATTATTGAGCTATTTTGTCATTTTGGGTAAACAAAATTCTGGACTAAAACTTAAAATAAAAATTTAAAAATAGACGATTAAATTGATAGTTTTGTACAAAGAATTGAGTTCATTCCTTCCTATTTTGTTATCCTTTTGTAGTGTTAACCATCATTTGTGTCCGGTGGTGACTATATGAGAGTTTGCAATGGTTAATGGTGACTTGATTCATTTGAAATATGTTTCAAGTGGGTTCTCTTTCTTTTCTATCTTTATTTTTAGGTTAAATATGTTTTTTTATTCTTATAAAATTGTCAAAGTTTTTTTTTATCATTGTAAAATTTTTCATTTGTTTTTCTAAAATTATGTGTAACTTTTTTTTTTTTTTATCTAGAACTAGGTTACGTGACAATTTTTTAGATTTTAATTTTTTTGACGGTTAAAAATCGTGATATTTTTAAAATTTGAATTTTAAAATTTAATTTTTGGGTAGTTAAAAATCCTCATAAATTATATTAAAAAAAATCAAAACACAATTTGTTTTGCCACAAAATACAGAAAACAAATTTAAAAAAATTGCAAGAAATAATCCCTTTGGCCCTTTCCCCGAGGGCACCACACCACCCACTTCCAGAAAAATCAACAAATTAGAAACAATCTAGATCAAGAACAACGAAAAAAAACACATTAAAATCAAACTCGACTCATTCATCTGCTCAAACAACTAAAAGGCCTCATCTCCATTGGTGTTATTTGCATAGTCGCGCATCATAAGTGCCAATGATCCATATTTCTGTTGGGCATATGATCGAACACCCTATGTGCATCAATCGTGCTTTTACAGTTCCCATCCATTTCAATCACCTTGTTGTTCAATGTGAGATCACTCCTAAAAGCAACTAGCACCAGCTCTGACCCCTTTGTTCATCCATTCAACTGCCTCTTTAACTTTCCCATATCTACACTTTCACACAAGTATCAAAGATTCCCCTCCCATCAACAACAACCTCAACGTTTCAACCACAGACCCATCACTCCAACCCTCCTCCTTCCAATCAATTTCCTCACCATAACCATCAACCTTGGCAGAACAATGTTGCAAAGACGGAGACAAAGCAGACCTCGCAGTCGCAGGGAAGATCATGGCGGCAATGGCGACGACGAAGGAGCAAGAGACTCCTATGATGGCTGTTCGGGAAGCGCGAGGGAGAAACGAAAAACGATGTTATTGATGGACAACAGAGGGTGGTGGTGGAGGACTGGCCAACGGTGAAGGAGCGGTGGGAATCTGCCGAGACGCCGGTGCCGGAGGAGGTGATATTGGTGGAGGAGTTGGACGGCGATAATAAAAAGGCAAGAAAAACAGATTTGATGAAGAGAGTGTTAGTGTTTTACACGTTTCAGTTTATGATTGGATAATAGGTCTGCTTATGTGTCCAGTCATCATACACATAATTTCGGAGGAAATATATTATAATGTTACATAGAAAAAAAAAATATTATAGAAACTAAATTCGAATTTACATATTTTATAAGAATAAAAAATATATTTTAATTTTAATTTTATTTCCTTCTATTTCCCATTCTACCACTATTAAGGTTGATATTTTGTTAGGCATTAAGAAGTTACTCTACCTCTACTCATAATATAACACCATAAAAAGACTAGAGAAAAACTTTAAAGAGATAAACAAGATAAATATTAAATTTCTTCATTGATATCTCAATATATGCAAACCTTACATTGTATAATAATTCTAATGAATGAGAACCATACATGTGCTATCATCTAATATTTTAGGAAATTAAAATAAAACCAAATAACATAAAAAAGAATGATATATAATTACATTTAACTATAATGGCATTTGACTTTACTGTATGCCAAGGTTTTTCCAAAACCAAAAAAGCGACAAAACCTGTTCTTATATCCCACCTTCAGCAGTGGAATAATAATCTCAATCATTATTTTCTGACTAAAATCAAAGCTTTGAACTTTAGATTTAAAAAAGTTAAAATCCTAGTGAGAAAAGTTTTTAATTTCACGTTTGAAAGAAAAAATCAAGTTAACTGACTAAATGGGACAAGTTTTATTGATTCGATAAATAATACTTCTCTTATTAAATTCTCGTAAATGTGACAAATTATATAATTTCATTGATGTTCAAACTCAAAAGAGTCATTAATATGATAAAATTATATGAAAAATAAATCCAACAAACAATCAGATACCACCGGTAAAACTAAATGATAACTTTTTTTTTATTTATGAATAATTTTTATATTATACCATGTAGATGATTTATTCTGGTCTATTAACATTATACATTAATATATTTTAATCATTACATTAATCAACATAATATAACTATATCATCTACTTAAGAGTATATTATTTTTATTTTATTTTAACTTGATTAAAAATATTTTAAGATATAGACATGTAGTATAAGATTAATGATAGGATATATAATATGAAAAAAAATATAAAGTTGAAACAAAAAAAAATGTAATTAAAATAATTGATTTATAAAAAAATCACAAGAGTTTAACATTAATTAAAATATTATAAAATTATAAATATACAATTATATTTTTATCAATAAAATAAAGTTACTGTACTTTATTAGCTATTTCAGTAAATAATTTAATTAAATATTTATGATTCACTCAACAAAATAGAATATGTCAAAAAGAAAATGTTAGAGATTACCAACATGTTTAGTTCTCAATTGAGTAGTTCCAAATTTAAAAAATAAAATTGAAAAAAGTCTCTTGTTTAATTTTCAGCTGATCTAATCATAAACTGAGTTTTGTTTTAATTATATCTTAAAACTCAATTTGAAAGGAAAGGAAGCAGAAGGTTAATTTTGCAAACTCAATATATAAAATGAAATTCATTCAAACTTATAATTAAAAACTTTAATATTTTCGTGTATTATATTATGATTATCATATTTATCATTTCTTCTAACAATTATAGAACTGATAGTATTCTATTCCTGTTAAGTTGCTATTGTTAATTACTAGCCGTGGCAGATGGAGAATCACGCACAACACAGTGAACAGTTTTGAGTTACATGACAGGCCGTGCAATGAGAATCTGCTAGAAACTGCCAACACCAAAAGGGAGCAAACACTGATTTCTCATTAACTCAAATATGGACGATAATAATAATGTTGTGACAACCTCGATTGTTCCTCATCAATTGCGGAGGAGTGTGTGAGAACAAGGAATCTCACAAGAGAAATGTTCACAAAGTCACAACTACTAAAAGTCTAAAACCGTAACTCATGAAACCAAATTGGTAGAGAGAGAGAGAGAGAGAGGTGAAATCCAAGCAATTCTTGATGAACTTTGATCTAAGAAGTGATCCAGTGAACATATTTGTTGGATGGTCTTCCGTAGCAATTTTCTCAATTTGAACTTTTCTTTAAATTCTACCACATTTATAATTAAGTGTTGTGTTTTGTTCTTTCATGGTATACCTTATGATTTATCAAATGTATAACACTTTGGCTATCACCATGGACTATCACACAATTTTAAGTAATTTTTAATTCACCAATCATTCTTTTTTAGCTAAACAGCTTTCTCAAGTATTCCTTTTGTAAAGCAATGTACTCTACTTGATTTGTAGAGTATATTGCTTTTTATTTTCTAGTATCCACATGAGCTTGACTCAGATTCGGTATTAATGGACTAACGTCATGTGCCAAATTTGGTTTACTACAAACCGTATCATGCTACGAACTTGTGTGTTTGAAATCTTTATTCATACATGTCTGATGTGCACTATTAGTTGTTTTTGGTATGTTCAGACGTGATAATTAGCTAAGAGATGAACCACAAATGGTAATTTAAATAAGCACTACGAAAAGTAAAGGAAGAAACACGTGAAGATAGAACCTGAGGAAAGAAGAAAAAAGAGAACACTTATTGAAGTCAAATTTTTAGTTTTCTACTAATATTAATTATATATTTTTAAAATCAATGTTTCTATTATATATCCAGTCCCTTTTATATGATATGTATTCATTTATTAACGGCGTCGTCTCTTCCGTTTATTGTTGATTCATCAATGAAGAAATGATACGTATTTATTAAACTCGTTCTTTATTATTCTTAATTAACACATTTTTGGTTTCAAATCATTTTTAACTGTGCATATGTATAAAATCTTGTGAAAGTGAACAACCAACTAAATAGGTATGAAAAAAACTAAGTAGGTAAGATACTCATTATTGAGTGAGACTTACAAGAACTCACCAAATAATCAAAACACGTGCCAAAGTCGTCAGTGTTAATTAGTGACCTTCTTCTTTCATTAATAGTAAAAAGCCAAAACATATCAACTTAAAAACCAACTCATAAACCAAACCAAAACGTTTCCTAAGAGAGAATCAAGATTATTCTACTTTCCATTCTCGAATATCAGTAACTGTAGTCTGTAACTGGTGGTTGGAGCTTCAGCTTCCAATTTTCTCTGACCATGCTGTACGTTATACTATAATACGAAGGGTAGATACGTGAATCACTCACCGACACTTCAACCTCAACACACGTCCTATTCACCTTAATTGTTTCATGTTTTTAACAACAGCTTCCTAATATATATATAAAAAGGCCACATAGGCCAACCAGCATTTTCATCATGCTCTCAAACTCAACAACATCACCAAAAAGCCTTATTATTAAGTTATTATTATTATTATCATCATGGCACCAAGGGTTAATGATGGAACAATTACAAGCAAGAGAGCAATGAACAGAGGAGCATGGACCCCAGAGGAAGACAGAAAGCTAGCCCAGTGCATTGAAATTCATGGTGCAAAGAGGTGGAAGACTGTTGCAATCAAATCAGGTTAGTTAGAGACAAATTAAGCAACAAACAAGTGCTGGTTAACTAACTTGAAAATTTTAGAAAATAATGGATTTATATAGCTTAAAAAGTTGGAACCAAAGCAAGTGCTATATAGCTGCAATTTTTAATTAACCTGTTTTTGCATGATGCTTTGGTAGGTTTAAATAGGTGTGGGAAGAGTTGCAGGCTGAGATGGTTGAACTATCTGAGACCGAATATCAAGAGGGGAAACATATCAGATGAAGAAGAGGATTTGATTCTTAGGCTTCACAGACTTTTGGGAAACAGGTTTGTCATCATTTAATTCTAGTTGGAAGAAAAATGTGGTAATTAATACTCATATTAGTATGTAGGCAAATGTTAACTAGTGGTGTTAGTATATTAGTTAAAGAAGTAAAAGAACGAATTTTTTTATTGAAATGTATAAAATTACAGTGTATATAACTTTTTTATGTCCTGATATAATCTTTTTTTTATGTTCTGATATAATCTTCATAATAAATATTTTTTTCTTTTAATTTTTTAATCAATGCTCTCAAAACATTTATTAGTTTCAATCCTATTATATATTTGTTAATAGAGTTATATTATATTTGCATTTATTTTTTCAATCTTTTGTTTCATTTTTTTTTCTTTTTATCAGATTACTTTCTCTTTATGTCTCTCTTTTATCTACTCCACACACTAAAACGAAATGTAGCTAGCTAGGTACTCGTCATCCTTGTAAGTAATGTAATATTATGAAGACAGATACAAAAAGAGAAATTGGACTCGTGCATGTTTTTAACCAAAGAAAAAAAATATCATATGTATATAAAGAGAAAAAAAATAATGTCACAAAAATTATATAAGAAATGCCATATCTTTTTTGCAATTTTTTTGAACTTAAACCTTTTTTTGTAAGTAAAACGTAAAATGACGAATCTTCTTATTATTTTATAAAAAATATTATATGAAAAAATAATATATTTAATGTCTTAAATATATTAACTACGTTATGTATTTATTATATAAATGAAATTAAAAAAATAATTTAAGAGAATTTAAAATCATTCATTAATAATATAAGTGAAAATGAAATTAATGATTCATACAATTATGTTTTATTTAGCATAGACTCGTATTTTTTTTAATTTTTTAATTAAATTATCTTATTTATGTATTACGTCATAGCATATATTCATGTTGATATTCATACTTATGCAACATAACAATTGGATTTTATAATAATTATTTGAAAAAGTTACACTAATCATTCCTAAAATTTCATGTAATTACATAAATACTTCTCGCTTTTTTAACCATTATAATCATTTTTTCTTATAAAGGGTGTGAGTGTAATAATGTTTTCAAACATAAAAAAATAATTAATGTAGGACTAAAAAAAAAGTAATACTATATATGGGTAATTTAAGAAAAACTTAGAATGCCAGCCTAATTTGTTCTAATTATTTTTTATATTTCTGAATCATAATATGATCAAAAGTCCAAAACTAAATCCAAATCCTGGTGAACATTATAATGAGATTATGGATTTTTTTTTGTTGTCTAGGTGGTCTTTGATAGCTGGGAGACTTCCAGGACGAACAGACAATGAAATTAAGAATTACTGGAATTCTCATTTGTGCAAAAAAGTGAATCAGAAAGTGGAGAAGCCAGAAAGTTACACGAGACACGAAATTATTGGCCAGAATGATGCTGGGGACAACCGTGCAATGTCAGAGAACGAGGTTGAAATTAATGAAAGTAGTAACTTAGATGTTAGTAGTTTTGACGTGAACGAATTTTTCAACTTCTCTGAAGAATCCTTTGGGTTTGATTGGCTGAACAAGTACTTGGAACTTGACCAGATTCCTCAGAGCACTGAATGAGACCATTTTGTACATCATTGGCTGCAATAAAGTTGCATAATATTCTATGTGAAAAGACTTGTTCTGCGTCTTAACTGGCCATTTACCTGAGTTTTTGTTGCATTGTCTCTGTTTCTAGCCCGTTTTGTTTAAAACCTTACTTTAATAAGTTAAATAAATTCGATGAGAAATCTGGTAAAAAATATCTTTTTGAAAATAAACTAAAGGACTTTTCTACTTACATTTTTTTTTATCATCATGTTACAGTAGTATGGAGTACCTTTATTGGAGTATTTTCTCGTCACCACATTTTTTTCATTTATCATTTAGACTCAAACTAGAGGATTGGATTTAGAGAGTTAAGATCAGAAATAAATTTTATTTATTTTTTATCGAACTCTAAATTAATTAGAAATATCAAAAGATTAAGAGAGAGAAAAATTAAAAAATAGAGCCTAAAAGGTCGACTTAAGAATAAAAAAATTAAAACCTAAACTTTAGGCTCATTAATAAAAAAATATTATTGTTAACTTTTATAAAGTAAAAAGACTTCATATATTGACAAAATGTTTATTATGATGACAAAAAAACCTAATTATACAACTATCTCATTTAAACTAAAATGTTTCTCTTAAAATTTATTTTAAGTCTCACTCATCATTTAATATCATTAGAGCTAATCGGTATTTTACATCTATAATATTATTTAATTACAAATTATTATTTATAATAAATTTCTAATTATCATAAAAATTATATTTATCATAATTTTTAATTAATTGATGGTGTAAATATTTTTATACTACTAAAAGTACATAAAAATAAACTCAAATAATATATATGTTCTGCAAAATTGATTTGGGAGTAATTGATAATTTCAGACGAGTTTGTTTGGAGTGCCAAATTAAGAAGTATACCTAAAATAGTTAACAGATAACAGTACAGATACTTATGAAACCACATTGGGCTGAAAGTGAGGATTTTATTTTGGAAAGTAGATGCAACATTTTCTTGTCACATATGTATACACGTGCATCCTTCACCATTCATGCCTCTCTCCCTCAAACGTCTCTGTAGAGAATTTCAGTGTAAAAACTAGCAGGACCGCCTATGGTTAGTTTCAACTTTCAATCACACACCATTGACAAATATTAATTTGTTAATTTTATTAGAAATATTAGTATTATTTGAACCCATAATTTCTCTTTTTTCTTTTTTTCTTTTGGCTTTTTTACAACCATTCGGTCAATTTTATGTCTCCATCACACATTCCATGTTGACTCTGTTTAAATTATATCCATTTTCACTCATGTTTAAAAAACAAAATGGAAAATTTTCACTGTTCTGAAAGTTTATTATTATTTATGTAGCATTATTTTACTTATTACCTGAATAAATAAATGGTTCTCTTTGCTATCTTAGCGCGTTAAATCTATAGAACTACTTTCTATGGCAAGTTGGCAGCAGAAGTTGAAGTAGAGACAGTTTAATCAACCATCAATTTTTAAAAAGAAACTTACTCTGACATTCAAAAAAGAGAAAAAGGATTTTACATATTAGTGTAAAAAGTTTTACACAGTAATTCAATCACAACTTATTATATAAGATAAATTTGTTAACTTTTAAAATAATTATCTTAAAATAATTCAAATAATAATTTATGATTAGATTAAGATGTAAAACTATTTTACATCGTCGGTACATATAAATTAATCTCTTAAAAAACAAGAACGAACTTTGTAAATGAATTTTACATTATCATTTAATTAAAATCTATCATATAATAAATTTGTTAATTTTTACAATAATATCTTAATATTTGTATCAATAATAATTTTTAATTGATTGATAATAGTTAATAAATATGAAGAATTTTTCATTAAATTTAAATTCAGTTCTTAATTTTTTTTAATTTTAATCCTCATAAATTTTAAGTTTTAAAAATAAATTCTATCACTTACTCAAAGTAACATACATCTAAACATATTATGTCACATGTTATATTTAAATACATGTCATGTCATTATCAAGTGAAAATAACCTATTAAAAAAAAGTTTTTGTAAAAAATAAATAGCTATGTTTTCAGAAAGTAGAAATATATTTAAGTCAATAATAACAGGACAATTCATAAATTCTCCAAAACAACTACAGTATTTGATTCAAAAGGAGAGAGGGAAGGGGAGGGGAGAGGAAGAAAAGATAAGTTCCTTTGTTTGGTTTGATTAAAGAGATGAGAAAAAAGAAGAGCAAACAGAATGTTATTTGATTTGCAAGAGAAGGAGGAAAATATAAATAATAAACCATTATATATAAACGAGATAAGAGATAAAATACAACGTGAAGATAACTCCAATCCAAAAATATATTTTCCTTTCCCTGCTCTCCAATTTTTGAGCTAAACAACATAAAATTAAAAAATCTCCTCCTCTCTACAGTTCTACCTGGGTCATAATCAACCATCTATCCTTATACGAGGACTTTCCACGCATCAAGTATCCAACCCAATTAATAAATTAAATTAAATCAATCAATTTTCTTATGCGTGAAGCCCGTCCTTAAGCAACAAAATGCTGCTTAAGTCCCTGCATTGTCCCCATCAACAATACTTTTGACTCTTTCTATGACCTCTCCAAACAAGATTCCTGCTGTCAAATTAAACAACCCAATACCAAAATGATTTCTATATTTGCGAAGGTTGAGTCTGGTTCAGCTTGTTGAACCATATTGAATGCAAAATCATGTGAAACAGATCATATCTTATTGGTCTTGGGTTCCAAAGGAAATGCTTCTGTACCATCTTCACATTATTTTGCATTGTAAGATATTTTCTTAGAGGGATGGACAGTAAAATTTCCTTCAACCTGGGAATATCCTTCTCGGCCACCACCACGGAAAAAGCACTCCAATCCAGAACTTCACTAAAAGGAAGAACAAAATTATCTGCGATGATAACGGGAACACACTCGTAATATATGGCTTCAACGATCCTGGGGCTATTAACTTCAAAGCCCATTGGACACACACAATATTTACTTGACTTCATGTGCTGGATATAAGTCATCCTCTGGGAAACTCTCAGAGGTAAACGCTTGTAGATTTTCATGTCTTCATCTTTTCCACCACCCCAATACGTAAGAAGAGTAGGACGCACTCTACCATGCATGCTTCCAGCAAAGAAAGCAAGGATTGGACGTAGTGATACTCTATTCCCACCAAGATATCTAAGAGGTCTTCTTGGTGCCCTTATGGTAGTTTCTGGTAGGGAAACATCTCTTCCTGCAACAAAGACTCCTTCGGACAAATCAGCATTACATAGAGCTTTAATGGTGTTTCTTTTTAGTTCCTCATGTCCAGTCACAGTGTAAGGACCCTGCAAATATGAGTTTTGAATAGAAGGCATTAAAAAGGACAGTGACTTCAATGCAGTAAACTCAAATGCAATTGATCAGGTTCCAACAGCACAGATAACACTGAATACACTATATTGCAAAAGGGAGATCTATGATATTCAATCTCCACGAACAATTGACCACAGTCAATATGATCTCAACCACACATTAGTTGCAGGCTATGCATGCTGCTTTATCAGTACATAATTTGTTTGAAGTCACCAATAACATTTGTGGCTGTTTGCATGCATATAATAGGGGGATGATTAACCAACAAGGTTCAACACAGTTGGTAAATAGTTGGGTTTCTTCAGCATGTTGCCAGGAGTTTCATTCCTAACTATGTGTAAGGAGAAGACTTTGTTGGAAGAGACAAAACCTAATTCGATGATCTTAATGCCTCGAAAGAAATTAATCTCCAACTATTAGTTGGAAGATATCCTTGGTGAAAACCAAAAAAATAAGGGATGTGATTAAGGCATTAGGTAGGAATTTCTCCTTCTGTTGTTTTCTTTTCATTAAAAGAACAGAAAGGGAGGAAATGTAGATTAAATTATAATAGATAGGTGGAAACAATTAGAAAAAACATGTTCGTGAGCCACGTAAACACATACACAAACATAAGTATCATGTATTTGTGCACCCATACTAACCAAATCTTCCATACCATAGTTAAATATTTATCTATTTATCACGATCATCACTATGATCATCATCATCTAGTATCTTTTTTGGATCAAACATGCTTAGTTATTTTTGCTAAGGAATTTCATTTTTATTTTTCCATCTAATCAAAGTAAGCCATGCAGACATGAAATATAAGAATTAAAAATCCTAATACTCTTAAACAACTATCAATCTTAGCTAAATCAAATTATCAGAATCAATCAATTCAACTGAAAACAGATACAAACCCCATACCCAATCATGGCAAGCAACAAGGAAATGGTCTGACCCTTGCGTGCGATTCCAGAACGGATACTTTGCAGCAATCTTGTTCACATAGTCCCTAAGAAAGATTGATAGTGGTTTTAAATCATGTGACCCAGGAACATAGAGTGTCAATCCCATTTGGCGTGCACTGTATGGAAGGTAAAATAAGTGAGCCTTCTCAGGATCCTTGGTGACAAATTGCTTATTTTCCTCCATTAACTTCATAAACCATCCTTCAGAAGCATAAATTCCCTTAAGGGGTGGTTTGTGAAAAATGGGCCTTGATCCATCACGATATATATATACTTTAAGTATCATTTCCATCAATTCATAGCTCCTGAAATTGAGACACAATATTGTTTCAAGAAGGTTTTTAACACAGTAGATGATGCTTTTCACATACCAAAGGAGCAGTAGAATCCAAAGACATAATCAGCACACATAAACAATTATTGAGCTGTGTCATACTCATAACAGCAAGTTTTGGTAATCACGGATAGAAGAGTTGTGAAGACCATAGAATTGAATCTTATTTTACTGAGTACAAGGATTATTTTCCTGTAAATGAGGAACTAATACTCTATTTGCACATGCATGATGCCATCAGAAACTTAATGAAACACACAAATTACAGCCAAGAAATAAGTTGCACAACTATCTCCCCAAGTCTTCAATCTTCACTTAAAGCTAGAAAACTTGGTGGAAATATGAAGTAACTGGATCCAACAATTTAAAGGTGCTTTAAAAGAGAAAATTTTTAGACAAGGTCGAAAGTCAAAACTATTTACTAGATAAGAAGAGGTTGACCACAGTCATCAATGTGACTACCTGAAATCACCTCTCAAACTTCTCATTTCGAAGGATTTATATTTATTAATTGTAATTGTGATAATATTTAGGCTAAGTGATTCTTTGACAAGGTAGTTGACCAAGTAGTCTAACTCTAAAGTTAATGCCTTGTTACCAGTCTTCAGAATCTGTGATGAATTTATGCCTTCAATACTTTCAGAAAACTTTTACCTAAAAGAGAGTGGCATATTAATACTACTTGTTAGAGATGTAATATAAAACCATTTTCGAATTTTGACCTAGTAGCTTAAGCTTTTGGAATAATTTGTTCATGAGATGGTGTTAGAGCCTCTCTAACAGCGTGTTTGGTTTACCATTTTCCAACACCAAACAATTGTTTGCTGCATCCAAATGTAGGTTTGGTTTCATCATGGAAAATTACCATTGGCTCAAATAGAGGGGGGGTAATGGCATAAATAGAGGACTGAAGGAAATAGATTCATTCTGTTATTTGTCATTTGTAAATTGAGAGCTTTTGTGAAAGGAGAAATCCTTGGAGGAGGAGTATTCTTCTATTTTCTATTCAATCAGTAAAATCTTTCCTAGGTTTATAACACTCACCCTCAAAGCGATTCTTGCATTGAGCTGAAGCAAGAATTCTTGATTTCTTGTTTCAAATGTGACCATTGGCGTAATAAGGTTTATAACACTCACCCTCAAAGCGATTGTTGTATAGTCTAAGATGACTATTTGAGGCTCAAAAGGGTTTGGTTTGATTGTGAGTATTACTGTATAACATAAGCTCTTCTTCTATGATCCCTCCGAGCCAAGCTTCAGGTGTGGTACAGTTACTCCATCTATTACTTCTGGAGTTGATTTTCTCTTTTTCTTTTATTTCATAATTTACTGTTCTGAAGAGTTAGCAGTATATTTTCCCCTGAAGTTTTGGAAATTTTTAACTATTTGGTGGTTTTTTGGCTTTTAAATATTAGTTACTAGTTGGTTAATAGTTAGTGACTAGTTGGTTACCCTATTACTTTATATAAGGCAAGCAAATGGTTTAATGGAAACACTTTCGTTCTATCTATCAATAACAAATTTACTTTTTTTCTCAAATTTTTCTTCCACCTTTCTTCTATACCGTGTTTCTCAACAAGGTATTAAAGCGGCGGCATCCACCATAAAATTTTCTTAAACTCTGAAACCTCTATTTTTTTCATTTTTCTTTAGTTTACTCTTTATTTTTTCATTTTCCCTAGCAAATTCAAAATTCAGCCATATTCCATCTTTTCTGCCTATGGTTTCTTTCTATCTTGAATGTTGTTCAGTTTCAGATATCTTGGAGTTCTGTTCATGTTGGTGGGCTGACCATGGCATTTTCCATTGCCACCAATCTGGTTTAACGGATACAGATCTGGCACCAGATTAGTATGAACCTATTAGTTGAATCTGGTTCTGTTGGTTTGTTTGGAAGCTCACTACTGAAACTTCATCTGATTCTGGTTCACCTGCCATCAATGTCTCTTTACAGTTTGTCATCTTTCTCTCCTTTGGTGGTTTGGATCTTCGATTCATTTGCAGAAACATCTTGCTTTATATTTATGATTTTGCACACCTTGCTGGTTCTTGTTCTTGTGTTTTGCACATCTGCAGATGTCTTTGAAGCAACAAAAAAAAAACATTACTGATCAAAGGCCGCACGATCAGCAATATAGAAGGGACACAATGTGATTTCAATGTTCTTTGGTTTGTTTGTTTTTTATGATTATGTTCTTTGGTTTGTTTGATATTTATGTTTGTTGTCACTAGTTAAGTTAAAATTGTGCTCACAAGGAGTTTGGTTTTAGTCTTCTTTGGAGACAGTTTCAGTTGTTGAAAAGGATTAGTTTGCAGCTTAAGATGGCTTTGATGGAAAATTTTGTCCATGGTTATTAAGATTCATAGTTTTTGCTACTGTCTTGAGTGGTTAAGCCTCATATTTAGCTTAACTTCTTAATGGTTAAGCATTGGTAGCTTCTATCTTACATGGAGGTTAATCATTGGTCATTGTTTTTACGTTTCTGCCAAGTAGTTAAGCCTTAAGCCTTAGAATGTAGCTTAAGCTTGGTAGTTAAGCTTTATACCTCATTGGCATCTATAGAGTCTGATTTGAAGCAGCTTTTGACCGATGTTGACATTGGCAAATTGAATCATTTCAAATGATTAATATTCAAATGATGCATTTCTTTTCAAAAAAATTACAATTTACTTTTACATTAGACAATCCTGCCTAGGATAGCTTTGCTATTCTTAGCCGGTCCCAAGCCCGGATAAAAGGAGAGGGTTGTGTTAGGCTTTCGACAGCCAACGTAAAACTTTGTCGAATCTCTACGACATGGATCAATTACGTAATAATGTGAATGCTAGGTCGTTGTCCGGAAGCAACGTGCTGTATGGCTCGAGTACAGTGTCAAAAGAGCAAAGGCCGCTGCATCGCCGCCCGGATGTAGTGAAAAATAAGCAAGGGTTCCCACATTTTCGTGAACGGGTGTGGGTAAAGAAGCTAGTTCATGACAAAAGGATTCGCTTTGGTACATGGAATATAGGCACACTTACTGGAAAATCTATGGAAATAGTGGATGTTATGGTGAGGAGGAAGATCAATTTTATGTGCCTACAAGAAACTAAGTGGACAGGTGAAAAAGCGAAAGAATTAGACAACTCGGGATTTAAGCTGTGGTATACGGGAAAAATCAAATCAAGAAATGGGGTAGGGATTATTGTGGACAAGGAGTGGAAGAAGGATGTCGTGGATGTAAGAATAGTAGGAGATAGTATCATAGCCTTAAAATTGGTAGTGGGACAGAACACTTTTAATGTCATTAGTGGGTACGCACCTCAGGTTGGGTTAGCAGAACACTTTAAGGTAAAATTTTGGGAGGATCTAGAAGGGGTACTTCAGGATATACCCCAAGGAGAGAAAGTTTTCCTAGGAGGGGATCTCAATGGACATGTAGGTAGCGTGGCTAGAGGTTTTGAGGGGGTGCATGGGGGTTTTGGCCTAGGGGAGATGAATGGGGAGGGTAAATCCATCTTGGAGTTTTCGGAGGCTTTGGATCTTTCTATAGCCAATACATGGTTTAAGAAAAGAGAGGAACATCTTATCACTTACAAAAGTAGAGGGACATGTTCTCAGATAGATTTCTTCCTTATCAGGAAGTCTGATAGGAAGTATTGCTTGAACTGTAAAGTTATCCCGGGAGAGAGCTTGACTACCCAACATAGAGTTTTGGTTATGGATGTAAGAATTAGAGATAGGGCAAAGAGAAGAAGTCCTATGGTAGCACCAAGGATCAAATGGTGGCACTTGAAGGGTGAGAAACAAGGAATCTTCCAACAAAAGATATGGGAGGGATGGTGTGGACAATCACAAGGAAGTGCAAATGATATGTGGAACAAGATGTCCCAAGAGATTATTAAAGTGGCTAAAGAGACGTTGGGTGAATCTAGAGGTTTTGGACCTAGGGGTAAAGAATCGTGGTGGTGGAATGAAAGTGTTCAGAGCAAAGTTAGAGTAAAAAATGAGTGTTTCAAGGAGTGGTCTAGGTGTAGAAATTCTGAAACTTGGGATAAATATAAGATAGCTAGAAATGAAACCAAAAAGGCGGTGAGTGAGGCAAGAGCCCAAGCTTTTGACGGACTATACCAAGCTCTAGGCACCAGGGACGGAGAAAGATCTATATATAGGCTTGCTAAGGATAGAGAGAGGAAGACCAGAGATTTGGATCAAGTAAAGTGTGTTAAGGATGAAGAAGGCAAAGTCTTAGTGCATGAAAAAGATATCAAGGAAAGGTGGAAGGCGTATTTCCACAACTTATTTAATGATGGATATGGATATGACTCTAGCAGTCTAGACACAAGAGAAGAGGACCGGAACTATAAGTACTATCGTCGGATTCAGAAACAGGAAGTAAAGGAAACGTTGAAAAGAATGAGTAACGGAAAGGCGGTGGGGCCAGACAACATACCTATTGAAGTGTGGAAAACTCTTGGAGATAGAGGTCTTGAGTGGCTCACCAAAATCTTTAATGAAATTATGAGGTCAAAACGCATGCCGACGGAATGGAGGAGAAGCACGTTAGTGCCAATCTATAAGAACAAGGGGGATATACAAAATTGTGTAAATTATAGGGGAATCAAGCTCATGAGTCATACCATGAAATTATGGGAAAGAGTGATCGAACGGAGATTAAGAAAGGAGACTCAAGTTACTGAGAATCAATTTGGTTTCATGCCGGGAAGGTCGACCATGGAAGCGATTTATTTATTACGGCGGGTGATGGAGCAATATCGCATGGACCAACAAGACTTGCACTTGATTTTTATTGACTTAGAGAAAGCGTATGATAGAGTGCCTAGAGAGATTTTGTGGAAAGCTCTAGAGAAGAAAGGGGTTAGGGTTGCATATATTCGAGCTATCCAAGATATGTATGATAGGGTATCGACTAGTGTTAGGACACAGGGTGGAGAGTCAGACGATTTTCCCATCACAATTGGTTTGCATCAAGGGTCAACCCTTAGCCCCTACCTTTTTACCTTAATTCTGGATGTCCTCACGGAACAAATCCAAGAGATAGCGCCGAGATGCATGCTTTTTGCAGATGACATAGTCCTCCTTGGAGAGTCGAGGGAGGAGTTGAATGAGAGGTTGGAAACTTGGAGACGAGCTCTAGAAACACATGGCTTTCGCCTAAGCAGAAGCAAATCGGAGTATATGGAATGTAAGTTCAACAAAAGAAGGAGGGTTTCTAACTCAGAGGTGAAAATAGGAGACCATATTATCCCTCAAGTTACACGGTTTAAATATCTTGGGTCTGTAATACAAGATGATGGAGAAATTGAAGGGGATGTGAATCATCGCATTCAAGCAGGATGGATGAAATGGAGAAAAGCATCGGGGGTGTTATGTGATGCAAAGGTACCGATCAAGCTAAAGGGAAAGTTTTATCGGACTGCGGTAAGACCGGCGATTTTGTACGGAACAGAATGTTGGGCGGTCAAGAGCCAACATGAGAATAAAGTAGGTGTAGCGGAGATGAGGATGTTGCGGTGGATGTGTGGTAAGACTCGACAGGATAAAATTAGAAACGAAGCTATTAGAGAGAGGGTTGGAGTAGCGCCTATTGTAGAGAAGATGGTGGAAAATAGACTTAGGTGGTTTGGGCATGTAGAGAGAAGACCGGTAGACTCTGTAGTGAGGAGAGTAGACCAGATGGAGAGAAGGCAAACAATTCGAGGCAGAGGAAGACCCTAAAAGACTATAAGAGCATGCCGCACCTCGTCTTGCGAACTTAATGATTTGGATAGAAGTATGGTACTTGATAGAACATTATGGCGGAAGTTGATCCATGTAGCCGACCCCACCTAGTGAGATAAGGCGTTGTTGTTGTTGTTGTTGTTACTTTTACATTAGACAATTGCATTGGAATTCCTCTTGTTTGGATGTATTGTATTGTTCATCCAAAGCTTGAAGAGCCATTCACACTTCTAGCATACAAGGGATTGTCAAGAGATATAATTATATAGGAATTAGTTACTAGTTGGTCAGTAGATAGTTATTAGTTGATTACCTTCTTACCTTATATATAAGGAATTCAAATGGTTTGGTGCAAACACGTTTGCTCAATCTATCAATAACATCTTCAGTTTTTCACTTTTCTCTCAAATTTCTCTTCAACCTTTGTATCCCAAGTTTCTCAGAAGTTCTTGTCATATCCTAGCCACATGTTCTTTTGGTTATGGTGGGTACCAATTTTTTTTTGAATTACTTTGAGTAGCAAATCATTGTTGATGGCAGTAAATCTTAATGATGACTGGTCATCCTACCTAATCAAATTCTTGAGAGCAACTTATTGTTCAAGTTATAAACTGTAATGGATGGCTTTGTAATTATAAATCATCCTCATTTTTTAGAAGAAAATTAAAAGAATGGTTTGCTTAGTAATTATTCATAAATTTTGTTGATGCCTAGTTTATGGTTGGCAAGGTTGAAAAGAAAAATGATAAATTGTGATTTATAACCACACAAAACATAGTTGTTTTAATTGTTTTGGAAATATTGGCCTAGTTTAATAGTTTTTAATAGTCTAATTATTTTTAATATGTTTAAAGTGTAAATATAAATTATAATATTCCTTTTGTAATAGAGCAATGGATAACAATAAGAGAAAAGACCTTTAATAGATATTAAAGCTCATAAGCCAAAGATTACATGGGATTTGAAGACAATTGAACATTTTATCCAAGCATGCCTGGATTAAGTCTATAAAGGAGAACACAATGGAACTGCCCTCTCAAAGAAAGGGTGGAAAGCTATTATATCCCAATTTCATGGGAAATGTGAAAAGGAATATGACAACAGTCAGCTAAAAAAATCAAGTGTGATAACCTTAAGAAAAAATGAGAAATATAGTACATGTTTGCCAAAGAGACGTAATTGTGATGAGATGGTGCAAAGAATATTATAGATGAACTAGATGAATAGTGAGGAAAAAAGGCAATTGATAATTTTTTAATGTGAAGTTGTAAGCTTTATTTTACTTTGGTGCAATATATTGTGTTGATAAGTTGTATTTGCATGCAAAATATTCTCACATGGAAAATTCAAGCAATAACTGTATCTTTATAACATTATAACTTCTAATTGATGGAAAACATATGATGTGTACAGCTCCTCTTCTATTTTCTGACCACAGCCATTAGTACAATATACTCTACTTCAGATACCATTATGTCATTGACGGTATGTCAAGTATCATATCCATATGTTTGTTTTTATCTCTTCACCATAGCTTTGATAGACCTAAATTTTATAGGCTAAAAGGGATTTGCTAGAAATTTCATGAATAAATGGTCATGAAAGTTAAAGACGTGGTTGCTAATACATGGCCTGGTTGAATTCCCCACATTTTCACAGCCCTCCAATAATTAAAGGAAAAATAGGTAACATCCACTCAAATACATCAATAAAACCCTAATCTTTTCAGTAAAACCCTTCATTTTTATTTTGTCTCAATCAGTACTTGAAATCTCATGAACAGGTACTAAAATGAAACTAAAAGATGGATGTCATTGTACGTATTGCATCAGCCAGAAGAACTTCAGTCTTTTTTTTCCTTGCAACTATTTCACAAGGTTTAGCCTTCTTCCTCTTCTTGTTGCTTATTTGACTATTGTTGTTAAAACTCCATAAATTTTACGACATAGTTTTCTCTTCTATGTATAGCATCTATGCTTCAACAAAAACGGTCATCAATCCACCGAGTAAAATTAAGGAGTTTTAAAGGGAATAAGAAAGACTTAGCCTCCCTCCTCAATGTAGAAGAGAAAACTATCTTGTAAGAATTGAATTATATTCTCAACAAAGTTTAACAACAATAACAACAGCAACAGCAACATCTAGTCTCAAAATGATAGAAGCTTAGGCAGAACAAGGTATTCTGGTTTGTCTTAGACAAGTCTCCTCCAAAGTAAGTTTATCTCTTAAGTAAACAAGTAAATATGTATCTGCCCTAAATTATTAATGCATTTAAGAGTAAATTAACGGTGGATACACCCTTACTTGCTCACCTTAGATGACCTTTTCCTTTTTTATTCAATCCTTTTAACATATTTCAGGTAAATCAAAACACAACACCAGCAATTCATATCTCATGACACAATTCAGTAACAAGAAGGTGAATAAGTATGCACAGTAAAAAAACTTAGTACCTTTTGAAAACCGAAATGTTCCTAAAAATAGGAGCATAAATATCAGGATCCTCATTAACTGAAGGTGCACGATCAATCTCTTTCTTTGCTTGCACAAGGGCCTTGTTAGGTGGCAACAACTGTATGTGTCTCTAAGATATACACATATATCCAGCAAATTATTGGAGACCCCTCTCCTCATCAAACTTAAAAAAAAAGTAAGTTCAAAGTCTCATCGACTTCTACCTGTTTAGGAACATGTCTTGGAGGAGATAAAGATGTTGCGACTTTCGTTGTACCAGCAAGATTTTTGTCCTTTTTTCTCGCAGATACGGAATTCTTCCTTTGGATTGGGGCTTCTAGTTCTGCATTCTCTAGCTGAACTGAGAATGATTGGATCAACTTGTTAGACGCATTAGGTGAAATAACAGAGTCAGTAAGAGTGAGGTGAACCTTTTGAAGCCTCCCCCCTTGTAGGGAGCTATTAGATTGATGAGGAGAATGTAACGGTCTGTTTGGCAGAGCTAAATAAGCATGAACAAGCGTCTGAAACACGAAAGCAGATACAGTCAAAATAGCCACCAGAACGAAGAATCTTCGCCAATCGATTTTGTGCCCAAAGCAACGCCATGACAACTCCCTCATCAGAACAAAAGCAGTTCGTCGGAAGGCCCTCTTCATCTCATTTCTCACTGCATCCGCGAATCGCACCACCAATTCCAATTTCTAATCCCTATTTCACTTGAAGAAATAAGCAAGATAAATTCTTAATAATTACTATTATGAACCTAGAATTAAGAACTAATTCTCTTTATCATCAAATGTTAATTGTTAATTTGTTAGTTTTTATTAACAAAGGGGATCGAACCCGCGTGACCGCGACCTTTTCCCCTTCATTTCTTCCTTAACCACCAAACCAACCTCATATCTCCTAAGAATTAAGTACTAATACTTACTAACAGAGAGAACCTTTCATTTTTAAGCCACGCAGTGCGAAGTAGGAATCAGATGAATATCGACGAGAATAATGCATGGAATTAAGTGATATTATGCATAATTACAAAATTGAATATACTTACGCGAATGTATTTAATTAATGTTTACCTAATTCGGAAGATGGATCGGAATCTGGTAAACTCCGACGCTGATCGATCTTGGAGGAGATTGAAGGGAACGTCACAAACGGGGAAGAGAACAGTCTTCGCTTACAAGCTATTACGATTTTCGACGATGACGCTGATTACCAAATCAAGGCAAGAACAACGGGTTCTTGTTCAATTCGCAGTCAACTTTTTTTATTACGAACAACACATTACGTAAGTACTTTTCTTTGTAATGAAAGTTAAATTCTCTTACTAAAAAAAAGCTGAGACCCATGTTATCATTTTCAGTGGGGGTAAACATAAATTTTGGGTTGAAAAAATGTTTTTCTTTCTCATAAATGTACGTTCTTTTATTTTTGTAAATTTTTTAGTATATTTTTTTGTCTAAAAGATACTTTAACATGATCTTTTTTGTCAAATTGAAACTAATGTAAAGATAAATATAATTAAAAAAAGGTTAAATTATGATTTTAAAAAATTTCATAAAACATAATTATCCTCTAATATAATTTTATAAAAATATACTGCAAAACAATCTAGTCACACGATGTAAGCATATTTTACAAATACTCTTTTTAAAAGTAAAAGTAAATTCAAGTTGATTATCATATTAAAGTGAAAACAATAAAAATAATAAACACATGAATTTCATACTAATTTATCTCTATTATTGAGAGAGACGTTTTTTGTTATGATCTACTAACTTTCACAAAAGGTACAAGTATTATTTCTCATTATTTTGTCTCTTGCAACATAACTTAAATTTAACTTTTATAACACAAGTATTATTTCTCTATCAAACCATTTTTTACTCTTAAACAAATCAATAGATTTGTTGGAATTTGTTTGCACACAAATTAACCTAAGTGTCTGAAAGACGAATATAAAAGTTTAACACTTAAATTTTCTCTTTTAAGAATTAAAAGGTATTTTGAGTGTTTTACAACTTATGAATTTATAGAGAAAAAGTTTAGAAAAGAGAGAATAACAAATTTCAAATATTAGTGTGTTGGTTTGTAATTTTAACTCTTCAAAATTTTTCATATTTATAGTCAATCTATAGCAAGTGTTTGTTGTTTGTAAACCATTTTATTTTGCTGGATAATGACTTTTGTTTGAAGAAATATTTGTTGAAACATTTAAGGTTTGAAAGTATAATAAATACGTCTTTTCATAAATGTGTGGGACAACTTTAAATATATTTTTTTCTACTCTCCTCTTGGGTCTCAACTAGATCTTCTTGGTGAATTTACGTGCTTGGAATGTTAATCAATGCCTCAATCAAACTAGTTCTCATTTTCTAAGACACACTTTAACAAGAATGAGCTAGTCCCTTGCTTTTTCCCTATATAAGCACACAACGAGGGAATTTTTAAGTATGCCTATTTATCTATTATCCTCTTAGGTTTGGACTAGATCTTATTTGGTGTGGTCAAATTGCATGATTAGAATGTTAGTAAGAACATAAAAGTTTAGAAATTTGTGCTATTTTACTCCATGTAAGACTTTTAATAGTCTTCATCCTCATTTATTTAATTAAATATAACATGTAAAAAAAACATAAGAGAAAAACATTGTAAAAATGTATATTTTTTGAATTAGGGAAAACATAATTAAAAAATGGATTCTTTCGGATGCATGATAATTAAATCCAAATTTGTTGATATTTTTGACGATAATATATTTAATTATCCCGGAATTCATTTGAAACTACGCTTTCTCTCATTATATGAATGTGTGTTTTTACACTATTTTTAACACATATTAGAAACAAGCCAATAGGAATTGACCATACCCCTCTATCCAATAGAAACAAGCCACATCAGAATGAAAGACACGTGTACCCCACAAATTGCAACAACACAGTCACAACTCACAAGCATATGTTTGAAAAGTTTTTTCTTCTTTTTCTTAGTTAAAAAAACAAGAGAAAATAGAAGCATAACATAACATAACGAAAACTAAATCCCAAATAACCCAATGAATCATCATCCTCTGAATTCAACTCGCTCGCACATGGGAATCGATTGATCAACATCGCCCAGATCTACAACTGCCTTCGACTGGACATCAACTATTATTCATTCGGTAAGTGGCTACGCAATCGAATTTGCAATTTTGGGATTTATCTCTCTGCAATATTCAATTGCATATATTAATTTCTTGATTTTTTTAGTTGCCCGTGACCCTCCCTCCGTTAACAACGAATTTAAATGGGGTTTTACGATTTTTGTCTCAGGGATTTAATTGAGAGTAGGTTTTTCGTTTGAAGGTGCTGCAGCTACTACTGTGGCACAACATTAAGCTTTTAGTTGAATCAGATGCATCTTTTGTTTTCAGCGTATGATTTTTGTTTGTTATCAGGGTTTGATTATTTTCACCACAAAGGATAAGTGTGGGATCTTGTGCTGTATGTTAATGGGTGCTTCTTAATTCGTTGGGGTTTGTTTGTTGGTTCTGAATGTGAATTATCAGAAAAAGAGAGTGAGATGAAAAATGCACAAGTGGGTGGATCAGTGGACTAGATCATCATATATTAAAAGTTACGAATGTAGGGTAAGTGTTTTTGGGATCTAGGGTTTTCACTCGAATACGGAACTGTTTATGGGTTAGTTGATAGTTCACATTCTCTAGCAGGCTGGCTTGTTTATGTTATCACGAGTTTTGACTGGTGCAGTCTGCAATAATAGCCTGATGTGGTTGCAGTGACCAGTGACCACCATTATCGCGGCCACATCTCGACACATGATGTTGTCTGCAAAAATCTTGCATGGAGTTTTGAATTTCAATGAATCTTGGTTATGTTTCCTTTTGTCCTTCTTAAATTCCTAGGTCATCAGCGCAATGCTTTGCAATTGAAGCTATAATTTACTTTATATTTCTGATTCCATTGGGTAGCTTAATCTTTCAAAATGTCAATAGTTCAAAATTAGTTTGTGAAGATTTCACCTTTGGAGTCGTTAGGAGAGAGAAAAAAAAAGGAGCCTTTTTTGGTTTTGTTTAGTGTTGAAAAATAAGAATCTGTAAGATGTTTGTTTGGTGTGCAAAAGCTCCTGATGCACAGGGAATGATCAGAAGGAGGATAAGTTTTGCCTATTTATTGCTCTAAATATTGTTAATAGAAAGATGATGACTGCCATTATCAAGGTTGTCAAAACTCTAGAATCCAAGCAGCTTCCATTTAGCCAAAACACTTCCAGAATTGTTTTTTTGACTGCAGGAATCGAAGACAGTGTCAGGAGGTTTACAATAACTCACACACGCTGCTCAACCAATTGAGCTAGACCCTCTTGACACTTCCAGAATTGTTTCTGTGCAGGCTCGGTCAGGCTTGCTAAAGCTATTGAGTTTAGGGGTGATTTCACACCATTTGTTTTGTCCAAAACGACACCTTGTAGCTGTTTTAAGGCACACAAATCAGAAACTTAGGTTTGCGATTTTCTCTAGAAGCCACCGACGTCTTCAATCAAGAGCATCCATAACCAGACATGAAGTTGAAGATGACAACCCTGTCGCAAATTGAATTAGAACTTTAGAAGGCAAAGTGCAACGCAATGGGTTGAAGTTCATCTCTCTCACGATTTCACCCATTTTTGTAAAAAGTTTGTCAAGACCATCCATTCCGAATTTCATGGTCCTGTTCACAATTTAAAATCGTCTCTTATCCCCAGTTCACTATTTCACCATGGGGTCCATCTTTCCCTTTCACCCATTTTGACTCATTGACCCATTATAATTGTATTTTGATGGTGTTAGAACTATATTATTTTGTTCTCTATTATAATATATTTTTCTAATGTTAATTGTTATTGCTTTAGAAGTACTATGTTCATGCATATATGTTATTTATAGTTTTTTTAATAGGTAAACTTTACCCAAGTCTGTGAGTCAGATTTACATAAACTTGAGTTTGATAACCTTGGTCATTATGATTAAATCTGTCTACTCATATATAAAATAATGGCGAGATGAATGTCGTGTTAATAATATTTAATTTTTGAGTGATGAGTTGAACCCTTGTATTAATTGTCAGTTGTAAACTTGTAACATTCAGACATGAGAATTTATTACATGATAGAAATCAAATAAATTGTTCAACAAAAACTCTATTAATTTCTTCATGTATATGGTTTCAGATAGGCTGTCTTTACCTCCAGTAACTTCAAAGTAATCTCTGTGCCCCAGCCATGGCTGCACCGTTTTTCTCAACGCCCTTTCAGCCTTATGTTTATCAGGTACTTGCACTAATTCTCACCCATAACAGAAGTTTTTTTTCCCTTTTTAAAACTTGTCTTGGCTCCAATCAATTGCTTTCTGTTAATCTTGATTCTAGAACAGCTTAGACTTCTTAGTTGTGTTTGAATACTGAATTAATATGTTAGATGCAATATCATGCATCGATGGCTTCTCTCAGCTAGGATTGTAATTTGTGAAATTGAAGTACTCCAGAAGATCAATTTGTGTTTTTTTTTTATAAATATTGCTAAGTTTTTGCAATTGAGGTTACTGTTTTGTTGATTAGACAGGATGGCTTCATTGTATGATTGACAAAATTTAGTTGAGTTCAGGATCATGATAATTTGCTCCTTTGGTCCATGCCTTCATGGAACTTACATATCTCCTCTGGAATGTGCAAAGTGATATTATCTAAAAAAAACCTTTTTTTTTAAATGTTTGGTGTAGTTTTAAGGAATGTTAAAATTGATAAATTGGTATGCTTTTATTATCATGCATACTTTCTTAGTAATAGCTGTGAATCTTAGTGGTTGGGAGGGGGGGTTGGATAGCTGGATAAGAGAGGTAAGGAGAAGTTAACCTCACAAAAAGCCTGCATGACAGATGCTAGAAAATGGAAAAAGCTGACTAGATATCCTAATACACAAATTTGAGAAAAAGGAAAGTTTCTCAGTATGTCTATTCATATATTTTCTTGTAAGCATTATTTATCAAGGGAATTTCAGTGCCCCTCAATTTATTATGGAGTAGGATTGCTATCATAAAGGAAATGCCTAACATTATACCAATTTTCCTTATAATCTCTTGGTGATTTTTTTCATGTTATGCTGTTTAGAGTCCGCAAGATGCAATTATACCTTTTCAGATTTTAGGGGGTGAAGCTCAAGTGGTTCAGGTATGTGAGACCATCTTAAGCTTAAAATGCCAATTTTTTTGTAACTTTTCTTTTATATTGTCTCTATAACTGTAATATCATTCTTCATTCGGTTCTTGTGACACAGATAATGTTGAAGCCACAAGAAAAAATCATTGCAAAGCCTGGTAAGTTGTTGGGTACTTTTTTATTCATGCATCTTGAATTTTTTTTCCCTTGATGCTCTTTCTTCACAAAGTTTCAAATGAAAATTTTGTGCTGTCATGCTTGAATATGAAACTGATCCAAAAATGATTTATAGAATATAGATATAGATAATAATGAACATACATTGCCTCGTGACTTGGAGGTCATGGGTTCAAATCCTGGAAACAACCTCTTTGGTTGTGGGGATAAGGCTGCCTATATTTATCCCCACTCCACCCCATTTGTGAGAGAGGCTCATTAAATAAGGAGTGAGACCCAATATTTTTTGTTATCTCCAATAAATTCCAGTCGATAGAAGAGAGTGTGTTGTTAGCATTTCTCTAAAATAATTTGAGAAGTACCTGATATAAAGAGAATGAATAATGAATCCCTAGTTCTTAAATTGATTTATGACCTGTTGGTTGCCGATAAGCATGTTTGTGACTGTTTTATCTCTCCCTAATTCTTAAATGGGGAAGAATCATCAAGTATGAGTCACCTGGAACTGGAAGTAAATTTTAGTTGGAGTGGAGCTGTGCAGATAATTTATTTTGTTGTTTTCCTAGTAGGTTGCCAATAAGCATTGTGATATCTTTTAATGTATATTGATACCAATAAATTCACCCACATTTGTGTCTCTATGAACATAACTTGTATAAGTTGGAATTTGTTGATCACACACACCTATCAATGTTTTATGGAATCTCTATGCTACTTAATTGTAGGTTCCATGTGCTTTATGTCTGGATCCATTGAAATGGAAAATGCCTACCTTCCAGAAAATGAAGTAGGCATATGGCAGTGGTTATTTGGCAAAACTATAACTAGCATTGTACTTTGCAATTCTGGACCAAGCGATGGATTTGTTGGAATTGCTGCACCTTATTTTGCAAGAATTCTTCCAGTTTGTACTTCCATGCCTCTCCAACTTAGTTAAATAATCCATTGTTACTCTTGTTTTAAGTCTCGATATTAATAATCTGAAACACATATTTGTATTCATCTGACTGAATTCCTCTTCATATTTGGTTATGTGTCTGTTACACAAATACAGATTGATTTGGCAATGTTCAATGGGGAGATTTTGTGTCAGGTATAACTAATTTGTTTGATTTGATTTTAAATATTAAAATTTTATTTCTATAGGTTTACTGTTTTCTTCAATTTTCTTTTAAATCTGAAGAAAATACAAAATAACCTCGATTTGAATTTTTCTGTAGCCAGATGCTTTTCTTTGCTCTGTCAATGATGTGAAGGTTAGCAACATAGTTGATCAAAGGGGACGAAATGCTGTTGCTAGTGCTGAGGTGAGATAATTGGGATTTTTCCCATTATTGGTATTGTCTTTGTTACTAACTTGGTATCGCTTGCCTGGCAGGCAAACTTAGTTTGCTTTTTTTCTTTTGATACATTGCATAAAATGGACATTGTTTTTGCATTCCAAGATGTTGCAATCTGTGTAGGCAGCAATGTCTACATTGAATTCTTTTTGTACCAAGACATAAAAGCTGTTCTTAGGATACATTACATGTCTACTGATGGATCTTGGTGTGATCGATGGACAATTTCTTGCTAAAAGACAATATTTTTTATTTTTAGGCTGCGTTTGCATTCACTTGACTAGTTTATTATATACATGATATATGGAAGAAAAAAACAATTAATAAATCAATTTAAAAACATTTTTTGTTTTCGATGTTTTCTCAAACCAAATTGGCAGATCTCCTTGTCATGCATATCTCCAATATCATTTCTCTAAGACCATGTTCTTTTTGTAGGGATTCTTGAGGCAAAAGCTATCTGGCCAAGGGCTTGCATTCATATTAGCGGGTGGATCTGGTATTCTTTTCTTCTAGATTGATACATGCTAATGAAGTGTTTTTTCCCGTTGCAACTCTTACCTCCTTCTGAATACATTTTATATCAGCTTGATTAAGATCTTGCTTTGGAGTATTTTCTATTCTTTTCCACCATTCTCCTTTGTAATTTCTCACTAGGGTGCTCCATTGGATTCTGTTTATTGTTAGTTGTACAGAAAAATCTTGAGATCGGTGAAGTTCTAGCTGTTGATGTTTCGTCCATTGTTGCTGTGACAAGTACAGTCAATGTCCAAATAAAATATAATGGTCCCGCAAGAAGGACAATGTTTGGGGTAAGTAGCTTCTGTATCTCAAGCCTTTTTATGTTCCCAATCAAAGCCTTTCTTGGTTGTGATGGCTCATGAACTATGCATGTTTGGCATCTCCCTATTCCCCTGATAATGTTAGGATTTGATTCCAATTTTCAAGTCTTTTACGCTCATTGCTAAAGACTTTACCTGCTGACAACTTCAGTAGTAAACTTAGTAATCATTTGAGTATTTTTTTTATCGACAAATGTTAATTATTAGTTTTTGTTAATGGGAGGGATTCAAACCCACGACCTCTTCCTCTCTTTCTCCCTCCAACCCTCCCTAATCATTTGAGTATGTTAGCGGGCAAAAATTGAGAGTTTACTGTTTACGTTGCTAAACCAACCTGGAATTCAAATCTTCTAGAGTGGGGTGTAGTTACACCCCCTCACTTTAGAGAAAATCAAGGGAGTAACTTTTTCATAACCATAATTTGTTATCTATATAGGAAACACAATGGGTCCAACCATTCCTTGGACCCCGAGCATTCTAGGAGCTTTCTAGCACTATGCTACCCTTTTTTCTGCCCTTCCTTGGCCACACAATGAATCCAACCCGTCCATAAAAATTCTAATCCACATGGATCAACAAGATCCTCGGTAGTTGGCAATTATATGCTATAATGACAATGATGATACAGGCTACAGCCACCTTTTATCATCCCACCGTATTAGCATTTTCCTAATGGGGACCACCATGCCACCCTTGATGGTCATGCATAGCTTACTCCTAACATGCATCTTCCAACACCCATAATAATTTTCTCTAGAATGTGGTGTGTATGATTGTTATCTCGAATTTGCAGGGTGACAATGCTGTGACAGCTCTTCTAACAGGACCAGGCATTGTGTTCATACAAAGTTTACCTTTTCATCGACTCTCTCAACGAATTGCTAGGTAACAAAGCGAAAGTCACAATATCAGTTGAATAACTGTCATGGACTTTCTCTTCCTCCTACTTAAGCTTGCATGCTTGCAACCTTTCATTTTATTTTTTTTCCCTTGTGAATATTTAAGCGATTTTTGCAATATATAGTAATTAATTTTTTTGTTTTTCAGGGCGGTGACATCACCCAACATGAGGGAAAATCCAAAGTTTTTCATACAGATTGCAGTTTTCTTTTTTCTGGCGTATGTTGTCATTGTATCTTCATTAATATTAACAGATGTATGAAATTCAGTTTGGTTTTTCTTTTGTAGTTTTTTACTATTCTCTTATCTTAATATTATAATACAGGAATGTGGGAGAGGGGGTTGGGGGCAGATTTCTTGTTGGCAGATCCTTTGTGCCAATTAAAAATTCATCCTAGTAATGTCATTATGTCTATCACTAAAATAGGATTTATTTTATTCTTTTAGTAGACTAGTCAATTTGAAAACTTTGTCGTTATGATGTTGTGGATTATTTTCAGCCTTTTAATTTTATTATTTGGAAGAATTAAAAAAATCAGGTGGGTGTATAAAATTGAAATATATTGCATAACACGATAAGAAAATAACTACATTCTTTTAAGAGTTTAATATCAATGTAATGTCAAATTTTATACTGTAAATTAATTAATGATCACTATAATATTTTAAGGTAGTGATCATAAATGTTTTCAAAGATACTATACTTAACATTTTGTAATTGAACGACCTTTTGAACTTTGAATGTTCTAATTCCTTTTTTAAGACAATTATTTTATTTTCTTAAGATTTGAAATAAGGCAATTAAATTAGTTTCTAAAAATATTTTTTTCTTCGATAAATCGTTTCTAAAAAGATAAAAAAAGGTTATGGACTGCAATATAAATTTTTTTATATAATTATTCAATCATAATTTATCAAATCTGTTTTATACCATCAATGTATATATTTTAAAAATAAATTCTTCTAAAAATGTATTATTCATATAAATTGTTTCTTTATACAAAGAAAATATTTCACATGCATGGTCATGGAGAATGGTAACAAATGACTAAGAGATCCTAGTTAAAGAATTAGAAATTTAGAATTATTCTTTTATAAAAAAGTATTGTTAAAGTGTTGCAACTCGTCAATTGGTTCTTTATATTTTAAAAAGAATAATTTATTTATTTTTTGTAAATTTATAACTAATGATGATAATAATTTTAATATAATGATAGTTAAAAAATTTCAAAAAATTATGGACCTAAACGTTTTCCTATTCATGTAATTAACAAAATGATAATTTTTAATTGTTACAATAATATTTAAAAATTAAAACTCTCCTTGCAAAGAATGTTAAAATTTGTGTGCTCCATTTTTTTTCGTATGGTTCTATGAATCTTAGAATTGATTAAGGAGTTCTGTAAAAAAAAATGATTAAAGGTTTTTGTAGATTGTTAACATTCCAATTAAAAGGTCTTAAATTTTGCAACAAATAAAAAATTAAATTGAGCGGGTTATGTTGTTACACTTTGGATGTAGCAAATAGTTTTCTTCAACCCGATCAATTTGTTCCCTTTTGTTCATAATTAAAATGAAGCAACTTTTAAATATGTTGCTTGCATGGGAGGAGCAACCTGAATCTCAATCAATTGCTAAAAAAGTAGACACAAATCATAGATCAAAACAAATTGTATGCACAAAATTTACAACGTCAAAATACTCAATTCTTATACAAGCTTCAAATCAACAAAATTATTTGATTTTTGACTATATTTATTAAAAAACATAAGATAACAAAATCCATTAATCAACTTTAAGATTCATGGTTAGTATGAGAGAAATCAAGTGAATTTATCGATTGAATTGAAATGGTTATTTAAAAAATTATTGGATTATTCTTATAAATTGTTTAGTCTTGTTTGCTTTCACTCAATTAATCTATTTTTTTAATTTAAATTTAATAAATGGAAATTTGAAATTTTATTTTATTTTCGTTAGGCCTATAATACTTTTTAGAATACTTTTAATTTTAATAATTTATAAATATTATTGTGGCGGTTAAAAACCCTCACTCAATTTAATGTTTTTTCTAACCTTTTATATGCTTATATTTTTTAATCAATTATTTTGTTTTAATTTTAAAAAATATATATATACATAATTTAATTTAATTTAATGGATAAAAATATATATCGAGAAATTATAAATTTTATTTTTTAATTAATTTTAAAATTTTACAATGTTTTAATTTAAATATACATTCTTTTTTATGTAGACTATAAGTAAGTTTCATTGGAGTCAATCATATTTGAGTAGGGTAGAACTATTATGAGTGACAAAAATTTTTCTCTAACTATTTAACACAATTGTATATCTAAGATCCAAATATGAAATCTCTTATAAGTCAAAATATCTCACACCTATTGATTCACGTATTTAATGATTAAATATATATTATTTTAATTGCATATTTTAGTTTCAATTGTTAATTTATTTTTCATATTATTATGTATTCAACTATTAATCTTAAATTACATCTTAAAATATTTTAATCAATTATGAAATAAAATTATATTCTTAAATAAATATCATACTTTTTATTGTACTCTTGATTATTGTAGTAATATTGTAGTGTATTTTTAAATATCACTGCATATCACTCCTTTAATTATCTTATATATGAAATAAATAACTAATTCATCAATCAAAACCATCAAGTATGTAAGTTAGTTAACTTAATTAAGAATATCATAAATTTAAGATAAATATTAACTATTGTCTTTAGGATATTGGTTAAAAAATTAAAAGAATTTTTGTTTATTGAAATGTGTAAAATTGTGTTATTTTTTACTTTTTTTTACATTCTCGTCTTCCTAATATAGACTTTCTCCTTTTAATTCCTTAACTATTGTCTTAGGAACATTGGTTAACAAGATCCTAAATTTAAATAATATTTAAAAAATACCCATAGAAAATAGTGATAATATTTAATAACACTACACATAATTCAAAGGGATGATGTTTTTTCCACCAAGAGAATGTGCTTGTATTGATAATAGGTCAATAAATACATTTACTCGCATAATCTTTCATTATAAATTGAGGATATAAAATAAATTTAGCAAGTATTACATCTTAAAAAGGTATAAATTAAGGATGTAAAATAAATTTAGCATGTAATAAAGGGAGTCCATGTTTCTTATAACCAGGACTAAAATAATAATTTTTTTTGCTTCTTATAAAAAGGATCGAAGAGGGTAATTTTTTTTAAAAAATATTATGATAAATTAGTATTTTTTTTTTGTCACTATGTTATTGGTATGAAATATCTGTTAACTTTGCCTAACTAATATCCAAAGGGAACTTAGCTATCATCTCTATTGATGATAAACTAGTGTGATGACTATTTTTTTTATGATAAAAGAATTATATAAATAATGTGATGACTATTTTATTTTATGAAAAAAATTATGTGAGTTGAGTCCTAAAGGCTCATAAGTGTTAGTGTAGTCCTTATAAGACTTAGAGTATTTACAAATATATTTAGAGATTACCAACAACCACGTCCTCACATCAAAAATGAAAATCAAACTCACATTCTTATCAAAATCACTTGAGTTTGTTTCTTATCAACTGTACAAATATTTATTGGTGTGCCATGATTAAAATGAACAATAAAATATAAAAAAATGTCCTAAACATAATAGTAATTTATTACAAAAAGATGTGATAGTTATCCTATTCAATTTTATTATATATGCCAAAGGAAAGATAATGGTGCGAACAAAATTTTAATGTTAAATGTTAAAACAAATGATTGATGTTGAAAAAGTAAATAACAATAAAAGAAATTGTTTACAATTATAAAGTCTCACATGCTTGAGTTAAGATTATGAGTCATTTATAAATACTTTTCTTTTCAACCATCGAGGAACATTTTACAAGAATTAAATCGTAATGATCATTAAATACCTAAGCGAACAATATTTTAAATATGATTACTTCAATAACAATTACAAATTTAAGGTT
This sequence comes from Glycine max, assembly GCF_000004515.6. Lineage (NCBI taxonomy): Eukaryota > Viridiplantae > Streptophyta > Magnoliopsida > Fabales > Fabaceae > Glycine > Glycine max. Next base: position 11,631,239 of record NC_038253.2, on the reverse strand, counting down.
GAAACAAAAATAAAAAAATGATTTCTAAAAGAAAATAAATTGAATAACCAAAGATAACAAAAAGTAAAAACAACTAAAAATAAAATAAAAAGTAAGAAAAATATCAAAGTAAAAGAAACTATCATACAATAAATCAAATACCTTAATACGAAGGAACAAACTTTTAATGAATCAACTATCTTGTTTTAGTTTAAAAAGAGGGGGTTTCTCATCTATAATGGTCTTACATGGATTTAGAGTCTAATTTTTTTTTAAAATTTGAAACATTATTAGAAATAATAAAATACTATAAAAATAATTTGAAATAAGTACTGTAAAAGATTTGATAAAATTAATAGACGCGGATAAAAATCCTTTATTTAATGATGAATCTGCTTTAACGAATCAAGAAAATCTCTTTTAATTAATATCACTGATTTCTAGAGGGCGGTAATTTCCAAATCCAATGGCGCAAAAAATAAAAACAAAGACTCGTGAAGTTATAAAAACTAGACATTATTTCTATCTAGGTTTGTCTGCGAATTCCCCAAAACATCCAATCCCAAACCATCATCTTTCTTTCTTCTTTTTCTCACTCCCACCTCTCTTTTTTCTCTCACCCCCAATCCCAAACCCAAACCCTAGCTAGCTTCACCATGCGGTTCCAATCGCTCTAACCCTATCTCCTTTTCTCCACCAACGATCTTCGATCCGCATCGCCGTTCATTCGAATCGTCTCAGATTCTCCGCTGCTTCCACCACCACCACAAGGAGGAGGAGTTCCTCGCGATTCCCGCTTGAAGCTTTTCCGTCGCCGCCGACGATCGAAGAGATTCGCTCCGATTCCCAACGCGCCGTCGTCGAGGTTTTCACCGAAGGAACAAATCCTGTTGTTCCTCTTCTTCGATTCGATTGGATTGCACTGTTTTGCCCTAACTGTTGCCGCGACTTCTTCGGATTTCTGGTTTGAGAGGGCTTTTCTGCGCTTGATTCGAATTCGTCGGATTCTCATCCTCGATCGTTTGATAACGATCCTATTGCTCTGATTTCGAAAGTCTCTGGAAGGAATATCAATTTTCTCAGGATTCGGATTGCGCTCTGGTTTTTGCGAGGAAGTGAAGAAGATTCGGCATCAGGTTGCTCGTGAAGAATTCTGGAAGTGAAATCTCGCCGTCGTGGTGGTTCGATTTGTTCGATCTTAACTTTCGTAATCTGCAAGTTGAGGGAGAAAAAAAATCAGAAAAAGTAAAGAGAAGAGAAAGAAAAAGAGATTTGATATATTGTACTGTGTGATTTTTTTTTTTTTTAGTTTTAATAACAGGGGCCCTTTTTTGATATTATTTCAGAGGCCCTTTGGTTATTATCATCATCATCGTCCTTTGTTATTATTGGTTCTAAGATTAAAAAAATCTTTTTCTATAGATAGAAAGAGAAATATACCATGGCGGTGTATTATAAATTTAAGAGTGCAAGAGATTATGATTCAATTCCCATGGACGGTCCTTTCATCTCTGTTGGTACTTTGAAAGAAAAAATATTTGAATCCAAGCATTTAGGGAGGGGTACTGATTTCGACCTTGTGGTCACCAACGCCCAGACCAATGAAGGTTGGTTCTGATTTTTTGATTAAACTATTGTTTTTTTAATGACTGGGTTTTAGGCTTTTAATTCGGGGCTTAATTTTAAATTTAAACAATGAACCTTCTGCATATTATTCTTTAGCTTTAAGGAGGGGTTTCCTTGGATAAACTCACGGTATTTATCCTGTACCTCTCCAAGTACAGTTTTTTACTACTCCTATGAATCTATCTGTCATAAGTTTGAGTTGAATTTTACCTCCCACTCCCCTACAAAAGATAATAATAAAAAAAAGAAAATGCTTAAAATTAAAAGGGCATAGACTGTTGACCTGGGTATTAAGTAAGATGAAGTTTGGCTGCAATTACAGGTGCCCAACTTTGCGAAATTAGTATGGTAGTTAATATAGTAGGTTTTTGATGAATAGCATAGCATATTTACGGCATTTTATAGTTGTCTGTTTGGAATTTCAGAATATCTTGATGAAGAAATGTTGATTCCTAAAAATACCTCAGTGTTAATTCGTCGGGTTCCAGGACGGCCACGTTTACCAATTGTTACTGAAATAGAGTACTATCTCAAACCTTTAATCTCATTACTGCAGTTGAATTTTCACAATTAATCATGTGTTTGTAATTTTTTTAAAAAAGGGCACTCATCAAATTGTGTATAAGGCCACAACCAGAAACAGCATTGTTCGTTTGAGATGAATTCTGTTCTTGAGTTGCAACTGTCTTTTGTTTTTTTGCAGACAAAAGGTGGAAAATAAGGTGGTGGAATCTGAACCTGAAAACAGAAGCTTACCAGCTGAAGATCCATCTGCCATGAAATATGTGAGTCCCTTTTCTATTTCTTTTTGTCTTTTATGAACAATTGAGATGCAAACCCTTGGAAATTGAGCTCTTCATACAACTTGGCAGCCTGAAGATTCAGACTGGGATGAATTTGGCAATGATTTGTATTCAATTCCTGATCAAGTGCCTGTTCAATCAAGCAACTTAATTCCAGAGGCTCCTCCTCCCAACAAAGCTGATGAAGACAGTAAGATTAAAGCCTTTGTTGATACTCCAGCCTTGGATTGGCAACGGTGGGTAGAGTATCCTCCTTTCCTTAGTTGTGTTGTTTGGTGCATGTAGTCATCACAGAATGGAAATAAGTATGATGATAATAATCAATGAAACAAAAATTACTAATTCTTTCCCACCTACAAGAAAGGATGTTACCATCTCTTCAAGAGGAAATGGGGATTCCTGAACTCTGAAAAACCTGTATTGGAATAGATATTCCAAGTTTTTTTCCTACCAAACTAATACTATGTCAGGATATCTAGTGATGGGTGAAATGGAATGAGGTGGGGAGTGGATATAATGGAATAAAATTACCATATCAATGTTTGGATATTATAAGATGGAATGGGGAAAGTTTTCATTTTATTGTTTAAGGAATCAGAAGTGAATGGAATTGTAAGATTAGGGGAGTGAGGGAAGAGGAACATAAAGGTATCCAATGGAATGGGATGGAATAAACCCCATCAGGTTCCATTCCATTTCACCTTTTTTAAAAACAAATCAATGGCAACTAATGTCTTTCCATTTCCCACCACTCCATAAATTCCTACATAGTCCAAGGCATCCCCATTTCTATTGAAGATTTCTTTCTATGCAGCCAGATGTGTTCTTGTTTTGGCTTTATGATATTTATGTTATTTTTTTATTTCAATTTTGGCATGCAGTCAAGGTTCAGATTTTGGCACTGGTAGAGGCTTTGGAAGGGGTACAGGGGGACGGATGGGTGGTGGACGTGGTTTTGGTGATTCTCTGTCTATTCTAATATCTACATGTTTTCAGTTAATTGCTGTTTTTAATACTAATATGTTGATCACAACTGATGCTGAGGTCTGGCAGGGATGGAGCGAAAAACACCTCCACAAGGCTATGTATGCCACAGATGCAAGGTGCCTGGTATGTTGATGTTTCTGAACTTTCTAATCACTCTCTGCTTGCATATTGCTTCATAGCAATGAGAGTTTTCCCTGCTTACTCTTTTTTTCCCCACTTTTGTCTAGGACATTTTATTCAGCACTGTCCTACAAATGGTGACCCGAATTATGACATGAGAAAAGTCAAGCAACCTACTGGTATTCCAAGATCCATGCTGATGGTAAATCCACAAGGTTCCTATGCTTTACCTAATGGTTCAGTAGCTGTCTTGAAGCCAAATGAGTGAGTTCACCTTGATTATGCTTGTACATTCGGTCATATGTAGGCATGGAGTTGAATTTAATCTTTTCCTTGCAAACAGGGCTGCTTTTGAGAAAGAAATAGAAGGGATGCCATCAACACGTTCTGTTGGGGAACTACCACCCGAGCTCCGCTGTCCCTTATGTAATGATGTTATGAAAGATGCTGTACTGACAAGCAAGTGTTGCTTTAAAAGCTTTTGTGACAGATGTATGTTTTTCATTCATCTGTTGTATTTAGGGTTTTCAGAATTTGAATATTATGCATTTATGCTAATGTTTCTCTGGTTTGTAGTTCTTCCTCATCATGCAAGTACAGAACAGTTTAGATGTTTTATGTCTTCTCTGCTTTTTCTTGCTCTGATCTATTGTGTAAAAATCCTTTCTTGAAGCCATGTAATGTTATTTCGAAAATTCTTCAGGTATTAGGGACTATATTATCTCCAAGTCTATCTGTGTATGTGGTGCAACAAATATTCTTGCAGATGATCTCTTACCAAATAAGACATTACGAGATACCATCAATCGTATATTGGAGTCAGGCAATAGCAGTGCTGAAAATGCTGGGAGCACTTTCCAAGCTCAAGGTTATTGAAACTATTGATGTCTCTACTGTAGCTATTATTGATTATCATTTTGTCAATGCTTATATTTTTTTATTTCTGATTTTGAGTTTACAGATATGGAGTCTGCTCGCTGTCCGCAGCCTAAGATTCCATCCCCAACCTCATCTGCTGCGTCCAAGGGAGATCTAAAGGTTTCATCTGTTAATGAAAAAACAACAAATATACAGGAAACAGCAGATGATAGAAAGGCTGTTTCTGCTCCACAGCAGACATCAGAGCAAGTAAGGAACCCCAGAGCTGCTGATATATCCGAAGCTACTCACGAGTCTATGAGTGTGAAGGAACCAGCCTCACAAGGGAGTGCTCAGCAGGTTGAGGAAGAAGTGCAGCAAAAGTTGGTTCCTACTGAGGCTGGTAATATAGATTCATACACCCTATTTTTCTTGAATATGATTTGGCATAAAATTGGGAGATAATGGTGCAGCATTGCTCTGACCTGCAAAAATATCTCTTGTTGATGCTGTTGAGGGTGATCTCATTTGTTTTTTAAACTTTGCAGGAAAGAAAAAGAAAAAGAAGAAAGTTCGTTTGCCCCCAAATGGTAAATCTTCAGTTTCTTTTGGATTCAGTATCATGATAACATTTAGTGGTTGAGGGGGCATACTGAGGCTTTTTCCTTTTTATAATAATTTGAAATATGTTTTTTATTTATGTTGCAGATTTGCAGTGGAAAACCCCACATGACTTTGGGGCTGAGAACTATATGATGAATAATATGATGCCAATGGTTCCACCTCCTGGCTATAATTCGTACTGGAATGGCATGCAACCTATGGATGGATTTATGGCACCGTATGGTAATCCAATGCAAATGATGGGTTATGGTCTGGGCCCCTTGGACATGCCATTTGGTGGTATGCCACAAGACCCATTTGGCATGCAAGGTTACATGATGCCTGGTTTCCCGCCTCATAGGTACATATTAGCATGTTCTTTTAAAATTGAAATTCAGCACTTTCCTGCTGCCCCCTCTCACACACACAACACATATCCTGGACACTTTATCTTGTTGGTGCTTTAGGAGGGGTTTGAGAGTTGCAGATTGAACTCTTCTGGGGAATTTGGTTGCATGTTTGTGTGACCCTATGTCGATACATTGTTTTCTAGAATGTCTAATTGTAAGATAATATTATGACTGTGTTCAGGGATCTTGCTGACTTCAGTATGGGAATGAATGTTCCACCTCCTGTAATGAGTAGAGAGGAGTTTGAAGCCCGGAAAGCTGATATGAGGAGGAAGCGTGAAAATGATAGACGTCCTGAAAGGTACACAGAACCTCTCTTTGATGGCTGGTTGTCATGTTCTGATATGTTGTTGAGAATTTTGATTCACATTTAACTTATAAGTCGACCACTTGAAATTAGCAACATTTAAGACATTATCATCTGGCTTTTGAATCCTGTTTATTTTTTATTAAGAAAATTTAACCTCCTGCATATATTTAAGACTTCATCAGTGTTTCACTTTAACATTTTTTATATTGATTCTTGACCAAGGAAATAAAGATTTTTTTGGACATTATTTATTCTCCTGGTGAATTTATTATTACAGTCTGGCCCTCCTCCAAAATAAAGAACAGAGGGGTACTATGTTTTGGTAAAACAATTGCAAAAAACCCTACATGGGATATATACTTGTCATTGTTTCATGAACTTAGCTGCCAAAATTTTTAATTTAGTTTTCTGGAGTCTTGGACTTATCCCCAAATTTTGTTTCTCATTGCTTTTATAATGACTTCATTTTCTTCTCTGAACAGGGACTTCTCTAAAGATCGAGACTTTGGTAGGGAAGTGAGCAGTGTTGGGGATGTTTCTTCAATGAAATCAAAAACTGTATGTGCTTTTTATTGTTTTAATTTTGCTCTCTTTTTCCTTGGACTTTATGTGCCATTCACTTTTTTGGGTTTTTCTACCGGAACTTTGGCCAGAAACCTCAAGCCTGCAAAAGAGCACTGATTGAACAAGATAATCCCACCTGTTATTTATGTTCCTTAAATCATAGTAATCTTTGGCAGTTAAATATTTTGGCTTCATTTATTCATAAAAAGATTGGTTCAGTTGATCATGAAATGATTGAGGGAGCAATGCCCACGCGTCTCACCATAATCCTGTGGTGTAAACAGCAGCCAGTTTGTTTCAAAACCAAGAAGTGAATAGAGTTGCATCTGCACTACATGATGGTGCAGTGGTGTTATTAAATTTTCATGATCCCAGTGTCAGCATCTCTCGTGATCATTTTTGTCCAGACTTATGGACATAATTTAAACCATCAAACAGATTCTAATTATTTAAAACCTTAATTTTATCTTTGCAATGTGAAGCTTTTTTTTCTTTAGGCTGTGATTGGGTGGGCTGTCAAGTTTTTCTTCATTCATGCAAAGATTAATGGCTGATTTTTCTGCATCTGGCTTTCTTGCTGGTAATCAGTGTTTACTGATGAGGATGTTGTAAATTGGTTCATATCATCAAGTCTATATTTTGGATATATTATTTATTTATTTTAACCGTAAAATGTGTAGCATGTGTCTAATATTGTATGGAGTGTGAACTATTATATAGTCTTTAACCGTGGGTGAATGATTCCAGTGGGGGGTGCCTTTTATGCCCTTGGCTTGGATTCAGCTTGCCCCTGCGAATATTTAGAACCACCTTTTTTGGGCAAAGAATGGTCCATGTAGTTTTGGTAGAAGAACATCTTTTTTTTTTTTTCTTTTATTAATACAAACTTTTTTTGGTTCGGTTTTTTGAAAAAAAAAAAACTGAAGTTAATTATTAATTACTGTTGAGAGGGACACGTGTCTGGAAGCTGGAGGAGTGTCATGCTGTTGATTCTTTAGCTCGACTGGTTTAATTGGCTATGGGGCCCGAGTGGGCTTCGGTTGGGCCATTTCCCATCATGCTCAAAAATAAAATGAACTCTAGATAATTACGGTTGTAATGTCTTTTTTTTCCTATGTAACGAACGAATCGTGGGGGTTGTACTTGGCGTATGGTTACCTTTTTTTTGTTTGGTTGCTTTATATGATTTCCCACAAGAATTGAAGTTCCAAAAAAAGATTAAGATTGAAAAAATTGTCGTGATAGCAACAAAATTTATGAAAGGCATGCATTAGCTCTTGATAAGAAAAGGCCTACCTAGTAATTTCAAAGCTGTCCTTTCGAAAGAATTGCATTTTATTTGGGTCCAATTGCTGCTCGCTATGATAATTTTTTTTGACATATTATTATTTATTTTAATGAGTCAAATGTATTTAACGGCAGTTTATTTTTTTCTTATTGATTTTGGTGCAGAGGTCAATTCCACCGTCCTCGGGTAGCGATTACCATCAGCCCCGTTTCCGTTCAGAGCGACACTCACCTGATAGGTCTCCGCGCGATGTGGAACCTCCACCTCCACGCCCAACCAAGAGAAAGTTAGAGCACCACTCCGATCGCGAACGCGAAGACAGGGATCGCGACTATGAGCACGAGCGCCACCACCGCCGTCACCGATCGGAATCCTCATCCAGAAGGTCATCGGAACCAGTCGCCAAACCTTCATCCAATGCCGCTGCTGCTGCTGCTGCAGCAGCAGCAGCAGCAGCGGCAGCAGCCGCGGATCGCAAGCAGAAGGCCAGCGTGTTCTCCCGCATAAGCTTTCCTGCTGAAGAGGAACCTCCTAAGAAGAGAAAAGTCACCGCTTCTTCCACAACGGAACCAGCCGCTACCGCCGCCGCACCCAGTGCCTCTTCGGCACACCTAAAGACAGTGTCGAACGGTTACTACGAAGGGAGGAAGAGTAGCGGCGTGGCGGACTACGAATCCAGTGACGACGAGCGGCACTTTAAACGGAGGCCGTCGAGGTACGAGCCGTCGCCTCCGCCGCAGCCGGCGGAGTGGGAGGAGGAAGGGAGGCATTCGAGAGGAACGAGGGAGCGCAAGCATAGGTGAGTGGCAATTTTGATAGGCAGCCAAGGACGAAGGAAACGGACACCGAGAGACGACCAGACTCAACTTGTCTCTTCCGAACCTTGAAATAAACTTCTTGTTCTTTGAAGGAAGGGAATTTCAATGTAACTTTGCTGCTGTGACTGAATCCCGTCAATTTTCAATAATTTCTCCATGTAAAATTATAACTGTTTTATTCAAATCTAATTAATTGCTACCACCTCCTGCCTTTTCTCTTTCTATCATTTCTTAAGTTTATGTTTCTTTGTCAAGTGATTGAGACGGATAAGAATTTAAATATAAATTTCAAGATTTTAGCTACACTAACAAAATGGTTATTTATTCGACTACATAATGTCATTTAATATTAACTACATATTGATTCTTGAAGCGATTTTAACTGGATACTTTTTTTTAAAAAAATTATTCATGTTAAAATATCAATTGATGTGATTTTAAATAAAAATATTTCCATATTTGTTTCTATTTTTTTAATATTTAATTCCATGTTGAAGAATTGATTTGTGGTTTAAATCTTATTGAGTTGAATCAGTCTTAAGTAACATAATTTTGTGTTGATTAAAACAATTTGTAGCTACTTTTTCTATTAATTTGCTTTGAAATTAATAAATAAAATTTCAAACATAAATCACATAATTTCTTTGATAATAATAAATCACATAACTTCAAAATCTCAATTTAGCTGACAATCATCTAAACAAATACCGGACTATTTGCAATCTTTTTATAGGAGAATACCGGATTATTTTAGTCTAATGAAGTTTCAATGCAAATTCGACTAGAGTACTTGTTTTGCCATCAATTACATACTCTTTTCTTAGATTGTCACGTCAAATGGCTAAATAACATGGAAACTATTCTTTGTAACTTTGGATGGACGTGTATCATGTGATTCAAGAAGGGAAATTAAACACTCTACATCATTTGTCACTAAAAGGTCCACTTATACAGGATCTCTTCCATTCAGTACACATTATTATAACAAAATAACGTCAAAGCTACTCATTGTAGCTTAGGATGAATGCATGTAAAGTGGTTCAAGATATGAAATTATAAACTCTTAACTGTTTGTGCTAATTGGTCCACTTGGTAATGGATTTCTTTTATTCAGTACATATCACATTATAAACGAAAGCTAAAGATGTAAGTGCATGTTCAACATTGTCTCATGTTCTCCCTGTAAAATTAAGAGTGCGGTAGTATTCCATCCAACAAGTTACAATATTTGAGAATCCCTTAAAAGTAGATTCTGTAGTTAGTTTTTTTTTTTTAATCTTCGAGATAAAGCTAATAACATTGGGTCTCAAAATTTTACTATTGTACACACAAGTTTGCTCCTAGCTATACAACCCAACTAAAACAAATGACCTCAAACACTTTTGGTTCAGTCTCAACATTAAAAATGCTTGTAGCAATAACTAAGAGTGTGTTTGCGAACCAGTTGCATTGTTGAAAAAAAAGAAGCTTCCCTAACATAGTTTTAGCTTTTGTGTCTTGAAGCGCATGTTTTTCCATTGAACATGGATTTCAACGCTTAACCAAACACACACTTAGACTTTGCTCTCGTGATTTCTAAAGATTACTCTTAAACTTGCGCAAACTCTATATAGGGTCTTTGTGCGACTAGTACTTTTTCATTTAAACATTTATTTAGTTTTCTTCAATCATATGAGATGTGGATATTTTATTCACTAGCAAGATACTTTTTTGTTCGTGATGAATTTATTAGAAATCTCGCGAGAAAGCAATCTCAATTACATATGGCAAAAGTGGCACAACTATGAAATCAGGAGAAGAAGAAAATATTCTACGTGGTGCATCTAGTTCTAAACAAAATAAGAGTTTCTTTTTATCGATGTTCTTGGGAAATTTTTGCATACTACTACATGTTTGGTGGCCCAATGAACAACATCTTGTTCCAGAAATTACCCAAATGCTTTTTGGAATCTTTTTCCTTTGGTGTAAGAAATCTAAAAAAAGCTCAATTCGATTTACTATCTCAATAAAAGTGATGTGCCCAACAAGAGGATGTTGGAAAGTAACAGTTGATCCAACCATGCAAGTGTGGTGTGACATACCTCCTTAATGTTAGTACATGTCAAGCCAAGGCCTCACTGTGTGCTAATTGGAAGTCGCAACATTATACTAAGTTCCTCACATTGTGGTCGATATTATCAATGAGGTATTTGTTTGTGGGACATTGTATGCTCTAACTTACTTTTTTAAGGATTTGAACTATTCCTACATCCTTCTCTCTTCAATCACCAAGTCAACATTATAACTCTGTATTAATATCCTTAATTGCTCAAGTTCATTCCCAAGTGGTTAAGGTGGTTTTGGAGGTTGTTGTAACTCAACAATGTGCCCTTAAAGCTAGTGTATGAGTTTGTCCTCAGGATCAACCATTGAGACTACATTATTGACTATGGCTTCGCAAGTTGTATGTTTAACTAGTGGTGAAAGCAAAGATGGAGTAGGACCAACATGAATATTGTGAGGTAATTTTACTTCCTACAAATATTCATCCAAAATGGCCTTAAGTCACGTAGTATGATGTATAGTATTTACTTTGCAAAGGTTGGAATTAAATTTACCATATTCTCACAACAAATGGGTGCAATATGTAATAAAAGTCCACTTATTATAAAGACGTTAGTTGTATTTACAGGAATCTTTTTTAGGTACATTTGGAAATAAAAGTACAAAATAGAAACTAAGTGGAACTTAAAGCATCTCTCCCAAGGGCTAAGAGAACACCATTAGGAGGAAGACTCCAAGTCTGATCATAATTAGAAGAAGTTGTTCCCCATCTTGTAAGAGAATCCGCAACTTTGTGAGACATGCCAATCCCGATCCAACATCTATTTACATGCACGCTAACCTCATCCATGTTCCAAAGCATTTAGAACTTGGACAACATCCATACAACATATGATAACCATGTTTCCAAGCTTGCAACTTGGCTATGAGAGAGTTTCCTAATGGTTTAGATGTTGAGAAACCAAACTTCCAACGGCCAATATCAGCATGAAACACGCCTCCAAGACCTATCCGATGCAATTGCTGGTGAAAGCTCCCATAACAACAACAATCAAAGACAAATTAATCTCGACTCGACATAAGAAGGTGGATCCAAGAATGAAGATTAGTTGAATTCGTAATGGCACAAGAGCCTAAGATGGATTGGATTGCCAGACACGAAGTCCAAGGCCTCTTAGAGATATTATTATTGTGTTCTAGTATGATTTGTTAACTTTACTTTAGACAAAGATATATTTCACTTTGTAGAAATGTACTTTAGGAATTTTGTGCCTTAATGGCATTGACACCAATCAACCCAATATAATTGGGACTCATCTTAAATTTAAACAAAAATGAGTCACCATTCAAATTGAATCTTAATAATCCATTATTAACATGAGTTAGTCTTTATTTATTTAACATCTTGATTTTTTTTATAAAGTGCATTTGTATTTATGATTAATTAAGATATACATTTCAATAAAGATTCAAATTTAAAAGTATAAGAAAATAATTAGTAAACTAACATATGACACTTATGCAGTTAAACGGGTTGACCCAACATGTTGGACCCGGTTCTAACGCACTTAGGTCATGCAAATTTAACGGACGGCTCAGATCTATTCATCTATAGGGTTAAGCAAGGGACGGCGTCTATAAAACTTAGAGCAACACTTCATCGAAACCCTAGTTCTTCGCTACTGCGACTGCGCTTCAGCACAATGGGTATTTCCTCTCTCCATCTCTTCTCTCTTCCCTTCATTACTTGCTTTTAGATTGGTTTTCTGATCAATGCGTTGCATCGATCTGCATTTGTTCATAGTATTCACGGTCATGTTGTGCATTCTAAGATTCACTCCTTTCGATTCATTTTGGAAGTTTTTAATTTGACAGTGAGGAACTTTAAGTGGTTGTAAATCTGTCTACGGAATATGAGGTTTTTGTTTTTATTTTTATGGATTTTAGAGTTTCCTTTTCACATTTGGTTTTGGTGTTCATACTTTTGGTTGATTGCACTTACGAGATTTAAATTACCATGCAATTTTCTGTTGCTTGTGGTCAAGTTTGGCCTTAACTTTTTCTCTATCAATATAAGCGGAATGAATAGTTAATGATATATGTAAGGTTCATGCTTTGTGTGGATGCGTTTTGTCACCTGTTCCTATATATATATATATATATTTGTAATTGCTGATTTCTATTAGTTATGCTGGTTGAGCTTTCTATCATAGCATTTTTGTTATTCTAGTGAAATTAGGCATTATTTGTGTTGGTTTATGTTGCAATAGGTGCCTACAAGTATGTTTCGGAGCTATGGCGCAAGAAGCAGTCTGATGTTATGAGATTCTTGCAGCGGGTGAGGTGCTGGGAGTATCGCCAGCAACCTTCTATTGTCCGTTTGACAAGGTCTACTCGCCCAGATAAGGCTCGTCGCTTGGGTTTCAAGGCTAAGCAGGTGAGGAAATTTTATTTGTTTGACATGATTTTTGAGGGTTATTCACCTGATAATTCTATCTCCATTTGGTTTTACGAGTGTTGTATTTTCTAACGGTTTTCTGTAAAACAAAGTGGTGAAAATTTGTTGGAAGTGTTTACCAATAAATAAATGTCATTCTTAGCTCTATGATTTTGCCCCAATCCCCAACATCTGAAGCAGTGGGAGTTGTGTGTAACTCCTTTTTATTTCTTTCTAATTCTTTGTGAAATTGTGACACAATTGATTGTCAATAATGCATTAATTGAGTTGGGTAAGTTGGCATGAGAGTGGAAGAAAATAGGGTGCTGGCTAAGTGGTGTCCAGAATCATGTCTTTTTTCTTTTGGAAATTGCATAATTACAAAGAATTGGAAGCTACCCAAGACCTGCTACAGTAGAACAAGCTGTCCATCATTAGCCCAAGAAAATTTACTTTTTACCAAATTTGTTATTGTAACAGACTGGTACAGTTTTTCACCAAAGCAGTAATCATAGTATGTAGTTCCCATCCTGTTTAATTTGTAAACCCTTGTCAGTAATGTGTAGTTGAATTATGTGGTTAAGTGGTCTCCAGTAGCATATGTATGTTCTCTTTTGGAAATTGCTTATGTATAAATTGATCGGATGCTTCCTCAGAACAGCCACAGTAGAACGAGCTGTCTATCAGTAGCTCCTGTACTATTTAAATTTTTGTGAAAATGTGACAGCTGCATGGCTATATCAGAATTATGATGAAACAAACCTTGTCAGTAATGAATAATTGAGTTGCACCTTGCTTCACTTGAATCTTGATTATGATTATATTCTTATAACATTCCAGGGTTACGTGATTTACCGTGTTCGCGTACGAAGGGGTGGCCGTAAGAGACCAGTTCCAAAGGGTATTGTTTATGGTAAGCCCACCAACCAAGGTGTTACTCAACTGAAATTTCAACGCAGCAAGAGGTCTGTTGCCGAGGAGAGAGCCGGAAGGAAGTTGGGTGGCCTCAGGGTTCTCAATTCATACTGGGTGAATGAGGTATGTTAACATCACATTGTTGAAAACCTGGTTATGAGTTGCTGACTTTGTTGGTCTGATTCTATTGTTATGTGTTGTTGCAGGACTCCACTTACAAATATTTTGAGGTCATTCTGGTGGATGTTGCCCACACTGCTGTAAGAAATGATCCAAGAATCAACTGGCTCTGCAATCCAGTCCATAAACACAGGGAACTGCGTGGCCTCACTTCTGCTGGGAAAAGCAATAGGGGTTTACGTGGCAGAGGACATCTCTACCACAAAAATCGTCCATCACGCAGGGCAACCTGGAAGAGAAACAATACCCTCTCCCTTCGTCGCTACCGTTGATTTTGTTGCAGTTATCGTATGTTGCTTCATTTTCTGAGTATTTGGAGGAAAATCGTCAGTTTTGGATCCCTGAATCATGCCTTTTTTCCCCGATAATGTCTTTAGTACTAAAACAGCAGAGATTAATGATGTAAGTTTTTTACTATGTGCCGGGATTGTTTTTATTTATTTTGTTCGACTTTTTTCGTTGTGGCAAATCTCGTGCTATGATTATTTTTGGAGTCCGTTTATTTTTTGGTTTGTTATTTTTGGTGTTGGTAATTATGAGCATTAAAGGAAATCATGAGCCTTTTTTTTATTTTTTATTTTAGGGGTAAATGATGTACTCTAAAATACGGTTTATAAGTTGAAAATCGTAAATTCGTAATGTATGTTTTAACATTTTTTTAATAATTTAATTATTTTCTAAATGGATAATTTTTTTAATAATTTAATTATCTTCTCAAATCATGAAAGAAATGATTTCTCCCTCGTAAAAATAAATCCAAATTCACAAATTCTCTTTAAATTAATCGAGGTTGTTGTCAGAAATTTTTTAGCGTGGCAATCTCTTCCCCAATATAATAAGAAGATCTTCCATCCCAATTCCAGGTTGAGGTTATTTTGGATTGAAGAACATTATACAGAGATTATAATCAGATTAATCAAGGAATCATACATATTAACTGAAAGATTAATTTTGAAGCTAGGTCATTGAGTCATTGTAACTCAAGTGCAGCATCTAATCTACCTTTCCATCATATACTTCATCCTTGTGATTAACATCAATAGCTCCAGAAGCCATCACACGAACAGGATTTGCACCAACAAACAGTCTCATCAGATCAAAGAAGTGGCAACACTTCTCTACCAGAGTTAATATTGAACCGATTCCAATTGTTCACCTATGACCAATATCACACTCTTCAGCTTGCTCACTAGTCACCATGAGAACCAAAAACCATGCAATGTAATTTCAAATTGTATAAAATCTAACCTTAACCAGAAAAGGAAACTGATGCTCCCGAATTGCTACCTTTCTGACTTGTCCAAGGTTTCCTCCCTTAACAATTTCTATCAGCTTTGCAACAGGTGGCATGTATCTATATTCCAGTCTAACTTGTACCAATATATCTGGTCTCTTCCTAGCAGCATTGACAACCTAATCCAAAGTAACACACAAGGACAATAAATTATAGTTTTTAAAGATATTGGTCCAGTCTACCTTAATTAAATGAAACACACACACACACTGCACACAACACACAACACAATACAATCAGTTAGTTACTCCTTTTTTTTCCATAAAGACCAAGAAGCAAATTCTATTTTCTTTACTATTTACCATGACAACAAAAACCAAATTATCACTATTTATTCTTTCTTCTACTTCTTAAGAAAGAGTACAAAGTTACTGAAGGGCATTCATGCCCTTCCCCAGCTAATGGTAAGGCATCCAACTATAACAACACCATTTTCCAAAGGAAATACAGTTTATGCCTAGCATGCAATACTTGTTTATGAAGTAATACAGCAAATTTCAAAATTTCGCTTTCACAAGATAACGTAAGGGAAATGACACAAGTATAGTTGATATCTCCATCCCGATAGAGAGCACAAACAAAGAGATATAAAATGTTACAAACCCTTATAAAATTGCATTCTAACAGTTAAGCCAATAAGCAGCAACCAATTTTATGGAAGGAATGACAAACCTCTTTGCAATGTGAGATTGTGGTGCATAAGGGCTTTTCTACCAGTACACGATGTGGTTTGGAATGATTGATTATGTCCATAAGAATCCTATGATGGGTCATGTTAGGAGTGGATACCACCAAAACATCACATAGTCCAATGTCCAACAGCTCCTGGTGACCTGAGAAAACCTTCACAACTTTCAAAAAGTCATTCATTCATTCACCTAACTATGTAGCACTGTCTGCTTAATTAAACTATAGTAATACTGCCCAGAACATTGCATATAGAACTTACATGTTTACAAATGAAATCTCATCAATAGAATTTGTATATCCAAGTTAAAATAATAATAACTATATATTTTTTTTGTTACCATAGTATTGCAACAGAATATTTATCAATTTTACTGATGATTAATTTCTGTTAGAATAATCACTTCTAATAAAATTCTTCTCTTTCAATCACGATTTTTTTCATCTACGAGGCTTAAACAATCACTTCGTGAGTATAATAATAACAATATAATATAGGCAGAGAAATTTAATCAAGAGATGAATGTGTTATTATTATATTAATAAAAAAAGACAATACCTTGAGAGGCCAACCAAAGGAGTGTGCTAAGTCAAGAGCGAGTTGTTGAGAGGGAAGATGAGGGTCAGCAATAGCGACAACTGCCACGCCTTGAGTGCGAAGATGGTACAAATTCACGAGATGCTCTCTACCCATCATTCCTACTCCTATGATTCCGTACTTTACTACTATAGCACCTGCCATGGATTCTGATTTCTGAATTCTGATTCTTCTTCAACTCTTGGGTTTGTTTTGGTTAGTAGTACAAAATCTGGTAATTAGAGTTATAGAAGATATTTCATCCATTGATTGTTCCCTATCCGACAAATTCAGTCATGTCAGTTCACAAACTTCACATCTTTTTTGGCATTGTGTTCTCTCTATTTGTTTTTAATTTTATTTATTGATCTGTTTTCGAAAAGAATTTAATTAGAATAGTGTGGCATAATACGAGTTCATGTATGAGGAATTTATTTATTTGAATGGTAGTTAAATTTAAAATATTTTTATTTTTTATTAAGTGATATATACCGGGAGATTGAATACATGAAAATTAATATCTTTCCATAAACTAAAAAATCACCTGTAAGGACTTCTGTGCTCAGATAAGAATAAGCCTTAGGTAAGGTGACTAGGGATTAGTAGTACCTGAAGTATAGAACGTTATCTACTCGTAAAATGTTAGGAACCTTTGATATATCTCCTAGTTGAAGGCACCACAACTCTTTGTAGCTTTAAAATTTTTACAGTGAAAATTTGATTTTTGTGATGTCATCGTAGAATCAAACATGCACAACACTATTGGAGGTTACCTTGAGCGTTTTTGGACTAATTGAATACTTAGGCTTTTATTGGAGCTATTGAGCCTTGCCAGACCTAGGCTATGCCAACTTTGAGCCTAAATTAACCATGTTTGGAACAGGATCAAAATATTTACCCTATAAATATTTAGATCCTTGTATGATGAATCCGTACAATTGCAACACCTTTAGACGACTAAAGTGTAGGTGGAAGGAAGGGTTTAAAAAATATTTATTTGGCATCTAGACAGGATTATCTTATTTATTATGTTTTTTTATTTCATTTTCAATATTTTGTAATTTCAAAAAAAATTTTAAGAACACCCATTTTTCATTGGAAAAATATGTAGTAAAAATATTAAGGAAATAACCACCATACACAATAATATTGATTATATTATAAATAATAGTCAAAAGAAAATAATTTATGCGGCACTATTTTAAAAAAAAATTAGTAATCGGATCTAAAATAGACAATAGAGTTGGCAATGCATTTGCTTTCCCATGTTTATTTCAATATCCACGAGGCATATGATATAATAGATATTTACCATCATTTGAATATTTAAGGTGGGCCTTGAATGGTTTAAAATTATTCCAGGTTGCACCAAAAACATCATTTGAGATCTTATAAACCAGCACTAATAGAAATTAAGCCATTTCACTAACTAGTGTATGGGGCAGATGGTGTCATACTGACTTTTACAGGGAAAAAGCTTTATTCTTTTTCCAAATAACTACCATGAAGAATTTAAAGGAGCTCTAGTTAAATTTGGGTTCTAAATTAAGACATGAAGAAACAAAACTTTTACAAACCATCTGGTTTTGTTTACTAAATGCTTCTGTGATTGCTCGTTAAGGGCTTGAGTAGTTAGCAGCTCAAAAGTCCATAAAATGTTGACAACAAAATTTGATTTACGCTTTCTTAATTTCTAATGAGTTTTAGAGCAGCTGGATGCATGAGTGACTCCAAAAAGGTTCTTTCTTTCAAATAACCGGGGAGTTATTTGTCAGTGGAGTAGAAGTTAATTTTTTTCCAGAGATAAGCCCCTCTTCTTTTGTATTTGGTTCTTATTAATAATTTGAAGTTAAATTTATATTTGAAGTAGAAAATTCGAGTAAATTGAACTACACAGCATGCTAATTTTGTATGTCAACACTATTATTGCATGCGTAGTTCAAAGGCTGCATTCTACATTGGTTATTCTTAGGTATACCGTCAAGTCTTTCCACCTGATGGTTCAGGTACATTAACCAGTTGAATGGAACATTCTTCCAAAAGGAACACCTTAACCTACGGTTCACATTCTAACCAAATTGAGATTGACGGGCTAATGTTAATATGTTTAGACAAGGTGTGTATACAAGTCTGACTGTCAATTGACATTTATTGTCACCAGCAGATACTAATCCTTTCAAAAAAAAAAAAATCAGTTTTTTGGGATAGGGGGGTGGCGGTGGGAGGGGGGCGGGGGCACCTCTCTATTTTATTATGATACATGATAACAGCCAATATGTTTTATGAAGAAAAAAAAATCCTATATGATTCATTTTTGTCATGAACTTCATAATGTTTTATTAAGAAAAAGAATCTTGACTTGGTTAATGCTGTTAACCAAGAACTACCTACAACCAAAATCGTACCAATGCTTGATAGAGACCATATGCACACAGCAATATTTTTGTTGGGGGAGAGGGGGGGTCATGCTTTAGAGGTCCAGCATGAGCAGCAGTGGTTTCTCTATAACAGCATCTAATATATTCACATGCTGTACTTAAATAAAGATCAAAGGCAAAAAAGTTTATAAAAATATTGAGCTAATTACTATTAAGTCATTTTATTACCAACAACTACATTGCTTTCAACTATCATATCATGCCTTTCACAGTTTCTCCACCAACACCTCAATGCACAAGTTTATCAGGGCAGAATCTGGATCAATTTAGTTTAGATGGGTGATGCATAAGCCATATAAACATGATGCTACTAAAATTACCATAACTATTCTTGTATAACAGTCTCTTTAGTCTCTACATTAATGAAAAATAGTTACTAGCCTTATCAAACTAAGAATATTACTTCTCACCCATAAATCTTTCTAACAGTAGTTACCTGTATATGAAATCTGGCAAATTGTGAAAACCAGTTACTAAGGGATTCATATATTTGAAAGATTACTGCACAACTTCAAGTTTCTAATTCCTAAAACCAATATAAATTCACAACACTTGAGTATCCTCATAGAAAAAAACCATGATCAAATAGTTAAAGGAAGCAGCAACCGTCAGATCTTTCTTCTAGCTTACAAATAAACAAATAAAAGCAAATCCCGTGCATTGAATTTTTTTTGTACTACACAATATGAAGACCAAGTGTATCTAGATGGAAAAACAGGCAGCATGTATGAGTTCAGAATGAAGTGAAAAAGCACTAAGAAGATTTGGGAAGTCAAAATGCATTTACAATTGAACAAATGGCATATCTGCTGAAGCCTCTAAGTTAATCAATCCAAATCCACTAAACCATAGGCTTCTCACATCATAGCCGCCACCATCATCATCAGGCCTCAGCACATCTCTAATTCTCTATATCAAATCAAAACCTTGTTCCTGAAATAGCAATCATAATTAGTCCCACCCAAACACTCCTACATTTGGATCTACAAATCTAATTTTAAAACAAATTCAATTTCTCTTTTTTTTTTTTTCATTTCAATTATCCACATTACAAGGGATTTAGTGGTTTTCATGAAATAAGAATATGAAAAAAAGGGGGAATTGGAAAAAAGAAAGGGCAGGCACACCTACGTCTGTTTGGAGTAGGAGGAAGAGGAGGGGACGCGCTTGTTACGGAACATCATGTAACCGACGGGTAACACTACTCCGATCATCATAACGGCGGCACCGATCAAGTATCTCAGTGGGCTTGGTGGCTCCACCTCTACCAAGCTCCTAATCTGCATCGCAACAACGTTACGATTAGAGAGAGAGAGAGATCCAAAATTGAAATTGAAAACCCTAATTAATAAACAACATTTACACGATCTACTTACAGGCATCTCCACCAAACACAAAATGAAAATGTTCCCACTCGCTGATTTGTCTGTCAAGGTATAACCAAGAAGAAGCTTCTGCTCTCTTCTTCTGTAACGGAATAAATGAATCATCATTGATTTTTATTTTTTTTACACGCGCATTTTCCGTATATTATTACCCTTGCCTTCAAAGCTCCTTACGCCCATACGGATACGGATACGAATTCAGATACACTTGTATAATAGTACTACATTTAGGGGGTGGGTAAACGGGTCCAGGTCCATGAACTGGCCCGTGGGATCCGCGGTCTGCGCGAGTTACAATCAATTTTTTTAAACGGTCCTTAATTATGTCATATTTTTGGCCCGTCCCACCTAATCCGCGGATGATGCGGGTTTGGCCCACGAGTCCGCGGATTGCCCGAAGTCCGCATTAGGTTTGATTTATTTGACCTTGACCTAATTAACTAGGTTTGATTTTCTCTTTTTTACCCTAAACTTTTCTTTTAAAACAATAGATAAAGAATATACATTAGATAAGATAAAGATTTAAAGATAAAAATAAAAGATTTAAATTAAAAGATGATAAAAATAAAAAAGGATAATATAAGATAAATAAAAGATAATAGAAATAAAAGATTAAGATAAAAAAGATAAGTGATAAAATGTTAAAAATCTTCCTTTTGATATTTTCTCGATCTTTTTCTCTTTTTATCTATTTTTTTCATATCTGTAAACCATAAATAATAAAAATATCAATTCTTATTATTTAAGCAAAAAATAATTGTTAAATAAATATTTTAAAGATATTTCAATATATTTTTATTATAAAAAATAGCTCACGAGATGGAAAAGACTCAAGCTACTTCAAATATAGAATCATTTGTTGGTGGAGATGTTTAAATTTCATATTTTAGATTTATTGCTTCGATTTTCTTTTGTTAAGACATTATTTATTTTATTGATGTAATTGACTAATTATTGAGATTTTATTTACATTTGTATTGAACTTAATTTCATTGTATTATATTTTTATTAAAATTGAAATTATTTTAAAATTAGGTCCGCGGACCGGCCCGTTTGACCCGCGGGGTCTGTGGGACGGGGGCGGACCAATTTATTTAGTCCGTGTAAGAAGCGGGGCGGACTGGCCCGGTCCGATGCTAATGCGGACAGGCCTTACGCGGGGCGGACCGGCCCGCTTGCCCACCCCTAACTACATTCCTATTGGCCCCTACAACATTTACTATTGGTCCTACAAATTTTAAAATCCCGTGGAAATTTCTTTTTTACCCTTAACAATTCAAACCAACCCCCCACCCTCTTCCCCATGCCCCTAACCCTTTTTTCACACAACGGAAACATAATTGTACTGTGTATCTAAACAAACAATACAACTAAATTGTATTTCTGTTATACAAAAGGAGGTAAAAAGTTTGTACAATAAAAATATAATGTTGTTGTATACTTTGTCAACAGAATTGTCTTTTCGTTAAAAGGGTTCTTTTGAAAAAAAAAACAACTTAATAGGGGCCAATAATAATTTGTGCGGGGTTAATAGCAATGCCCCCAACCCAAATGTGCAGCATCATGATCGTTCATGTCCATTAAGAACTTGGGCTTGCGGTGACCGGTTGTGACCAAGGAATACTAAATGCTTTTTTGGTTTGGTTTCGACAAAAAATTATGTTTGGGTTTGGCATATGGTGTTGCCAGCGTTGTGAGGTGGAATCACTTGCTGCCACAAAGAACCACCTCACAAAGAGAGGATAAAATTGAGAATAAACAAATAGAGTTTATTTATAAGAATTTTGGAAAAGTACTGCGACAATAATAAATTTCCAATTAGTGCATCAAGATGAAGATAAAATTAAGAATATAGAAATAGAGTTTATTTATTGAATAAATAAAGCAGATTAATATTTAGTAGCCAAAATATATCTGAAAAGAAAGAACTAGTGAAGTCGAAAAGGAATCTATATATATGGATAGGCTTCTTGACTTTAGTAAGTGGATGATGCATGCCCTGGCAGACAATGCCTTTCACTTTCCTCCATCACTTTTTACTATCTGGAATGCCAATGCAGATGAACAGCTATTACACAATTTGATCATCTTCTTCAGTTTTAAGCTTCAATGCTTACTTAAGCTTCAACTACAAAATGTACTTTCTGACGAGTTTGGGTTATATAGAGAAATTGCATTTATAAACAAAGTTTGTACAAACAATTGTGCAACAAAAATAAAACAAATATATAAGACCATTATGCTAAGAGATAAAAAAAGACCAACAGGAATTTCTAACAGAAGGATAGTCTTTATAACATTTATTCGAAGTGGTACTCACGTTTAATATTTAATAGTCTTTAAAATTAAATTATCTCAAAAAAAAAAATACCATCCAATAGAAAGAAAAAAAAGATAATATTATAAGAGTTTAATGATTATGAATTTAAAATATATAATAATTTTATATTATCATCTAATTAAAAATAATCATTCATATAATTTTAAAATTAATTATTATAAAAATTAATAAATTTATCATATAAAGAAAATTATAATTAATAATTGTATAAAATTATTTTATATTATGAGTTCATAATAAATTTTCTCATACTATAAAAACTATTGTCATATAAGTCATATATATTCATCCATAATATTTTCTTGTCCATTTGGATGATTCTTGATTAATTTATGTTCGGGATCCCGGAGTTTGGATTGGAGGAATACATAGAAGGACATCATGTTTAACATGTAAGGGATCTTAATAAAATATTAATAATTATCAGAAATATATTATTGCATTAAATTATCAAGAGGTGTTGTGAAAAATATCTAGATTCATGATAAAGAGCAAAATTGATAAGTACGAGTAACTGTTGATTTTGTATTCTTTCTCAACCAAATCACCGTTTTCCTTGTGGGCTCAACAGATGGGAAGAAGAAAATATATTTTTTGATTTTAGTATATTGAAAATCACACCCTAATCTGTTAGAGTTCTCATTATTTTCTAATGGACAAAACTGATTTCCAAACCCATATTAATGTCTGCTCACCAAATTAGATCATTTTTATTTGAGCTCATAAATATAAATAATTAATATAAATAATAAATATAATATATAACTCACACCAATTAATTAATTAAGAATTATAAAATTTCTCACCATCAACATAAGGAACACTCAAATCCTTCTGCACTGCAACTTTTAATTAGAAATTGTTACTTTCAACCACACATGCATTTTCGCAAAATCCACAAGATATTTTTATAGAATAATTGTTTTGCACTGGTTAATTATAAGCGTGAAAGAAAAAGGTGAAATTGATGTATTGATAAATAATTGACTTATATATTAAGATGTTAATTTGCAAATGCCAAGTGATAGAAATATGACATGATCTCCACCAGAATGACTCGTACAAAAGATTGGTTTATTTGCATGGAACCACGGCGGAGACACAACCTTATCAAATATATTTAGTTTTTAATATTAGACGCGTCAAATCATGGCCAATTCCTTAGGATGGTGGAATAATAATGATAATAATACATGCATCATATTCGTGCTACACAAAATATGGGGCCGCAAATGCTTTTTGGTTTTGTCAGGAATGGAAAGTGGGATGTCTAGTGATGTATATGCCATGAACAACCAATGAGCCATTCATCTAAATGATATGATATTGGTTTCACTCCTTAAATAAGATTTTAAATTTAAATTTTATGGATAAAATATTTTGATTGAAATAAGAGATTCTATCAAACTGGCCGACTTAAGTTGGTTGAGGATTGATAATTGCATTTCTTTATTTCAATAAATTTACATGTATTTTTTAAAAATTATATATTTTGTATCTATAATTTTATTTGTTAGAATTCCTAACTTATTCTCATCCCATCATCCGAATGAAATAAAATACACCTTCTTATTTTAATAAAATATTAATATTTATCTTAAAATTTTATATTTTACATTTTTTATTTTTACGTACTTGAATCATTTTTTCATTTTTATTGTGTTAGATTATTTTTTAAAATAGTTTGAACCCATTGATCTTGAATCTTAGATCTATTACTTAAAAATAATCAATTAAATTTTTAACAAAGATTAATCATTAACTAATAAATATTTCACTATGATATCATGTTTGCTCAAAAAATGACATAAACATGAGCTTGAAGTTTCTGGACTGATACAAATATATATATATATATATATATATATATATATATATATATATATATATATATATATATATATATATATATATATATATATATATATGGTTGGTTACGAGTAGTTTTCACTTGTTTTGGTATCAGATATGTGTCGTGGACATGCAACACTGTTCCTAATACAAAGACACAGTCACATGATCAATTATATATGTGCCTAACTTACACGATACATCTATAGTAACATCCACGCACTACAAATACTGCAAACATTAGCCTAACTGGACCGATTGCTAGGTGGCTTTTCGAAAGGTTATGCATGTTAACAGTGCACGAACAACTATCATTTCCAACTTGCGAAATTTTGCTTTTGTTAAAATAGAAAGTAAAAGAAATGAAATGAAATGATGCATCGTCTGTATTAATACTTTTTTTGTCTTATCACTCGTGGTCAAATGGAAAGGACGTCTTGTTCAAATTGGTTTAAAGGCAATTTAACATGGAATACAAAAATCATTAATTAATGGTTTTTGTTGGAAGGCAAATCATTAATGATATTGTACTCATCTTTTGTATTGGCATGTAAAACATTATTGGTTTTAATTTTTTAGCAAGAGAATATAGGAATCATCGTAATATATACTATTCGTTTCAAATTATGAGGCTTAATATACTTTCATTTAATTTAGAAATTTTTCTCTCCTAATTAATAGTAGTTTAGAGTTTGAATTTAAACCTTAAATATATAATAGATTTTGATAGTAAATATTTCATATCAATATCATAATTAAAAAATATAGTTCTCTTTTTATATATTTATATGCGTGTTAGTTTGTGTTTATTAACTTTATTTTATATTATTATTTTAATGTTATTGCAGTAAGTAAATTTTACCAATCATGATGGAAACCATAAATTAGAACGAAATAGACTAAGACATGTGACTCTGTACTATTATCAAAAATATATATATATATATATATATTAATAAGATAAATAGTGTTTAAAATATAAATTAATGTTATTTAATTTTAAAATATTATATTATTCATTTATTAACAGTAAAAATATTTGCATTTTTAGTTTCTGCACATTTAAGTTATATATAATATATTTTCTATGCATATATTAAGCCATTTTGGGTTGCAGTGCCCTTCTTCTTGGTGTTAAAGCACGAGACGGTGGATTCAAATTCCACGGTGACTATTTTTTTTTTAATTTTTAAATCCCATTTTTGAGTGTCACATCATCTATAATAGACACATAAACAAATTAAATTCCTGTTTAAATAAAATTCATGTCACTTGACGAAATTAGAAATTGGACGATGAATTAATTGTTGGACTAAATTTTATAAATTTTTAGAGCATGAGAACTTGATTTAAACAGTTGAAACTAGAGAAACTAAAATCACCTATTTGGTAAACTATAGAATTAAAATTTAAAATACAATTAAGCAAAAAAAAATGTGCATCGACCTAATTTATATTTTTCTTTATATATATGTATATTTATTTTGTAGGTTATTTTTTTATAGTTGTTTGCTACTTTCTTACCTTAATTTTATGGTAAAAGGAAAAAAGATTTTTTTTTCTCTTCAGGTATAAGAATAATGTAAAAATAGAAGTTTCAAACATATCATTATTGAAAGGCAAATAATCATTTTGGTTTGATGTGTAAAATAATAATACTGGAAAGAACAATAATTCTAGTTTAATTCCTAAAAGTGTAACAGTTATGTCATAGTACATAATGATAAATTGGTATTTCAACTTAGGAATGTATTTAATTAGAATTTTAAAAGATATTTATTGTAAAAAAACTTAAGGTATTTAATCAAGATTTTTAAATAATAGAAATAAGTTTTTGATATTCAATCAAGATTATTAGAATTTTTTTTAAGGAATTTAATAAAAATTTTTGGTATTCAATTAATATTTTTTAAATTTAATTTTTTTTTCTGGTATTCAAAAGTATACAAATTTTGATGGATTATTTTTTAGGATCAATTTTAATGGATTTCATGAGATTTTTTTTCTTTTCCTACCAATTGACATATTTTTTTTTCATCACACATAATAACTTGTCTCTTTGTTGAATATTCATAATTGTATTCCTTAAATATAACTTAATGTCAAATTGATGTTAAGAAAATATAACTTAATGTCAAAATTGATCCTTAAATATTACAACTTAGATAAAATAGTCTCACAAACTTCATGTTTGGACAAAATTATTGTATTTTTTACACATTCAACAAATAAATCAGATTTTTTATTCTTTTAAAGATTAAATTATCATTGATTTACACATTTAAACACCAAAATGGTCATAAACCCATTTTAAAAATAGGTCAAATGACCTATTGGTCATTTATCTTAATTTTTTAGTCCATTTTGATCTTTTGTCTTTTAAAAAGTTCATTTTAGTCTTCTATGTTTTAAAAAAGGATCAAAATGGTTCTTCCATAAGTACACATTTAATATTGTTGGAAAACCAAGATAGTGATGATTTTTAATGTCATTATCAAATATTTACAAATTTGAAAGAAAAAAAAAACTATCTTCCCCACATTCATTATTGTTCTCTTCCCATTCATGCCTTTCAACAACACAACCAAGTCTCACAAGTTGTGATTGGCTTGGTGGTGGTTCATTGACGCAGTTGAAGTACACCCATCATAACAAGTTTAGATCTAGAGCGACGACACAAAACTGTACTGGCGGCCATGTAGATGAGTGACTTTGGTTGAGAAGGCAAGGTAGATTTGTACAAGTAAAATTGTAGAGCTCCACCTCATGCGTGCTTGCAATCACTGTCGTGTTGCGAAAGTTGTTGCGACAATGAACTTGGATGCAAAATCATGCACTTGAGGAACTCCTTGGATGTCGGGAAGCACAAGGATGGAGTGGTGCAGCAGGAACTAGATCATGTCAACGATGTGGTGGCCGTGACAAAGGAGGAGGTCGGGAATTAGATTGAACCCTAATTGAGAAAATTGGAGGTTTTGTTTAAAGTTAATTTTTCATCATTTTAAGACCATTGATTCTTGTGTTTTGGATTGTGGGTGTGATTGGTATTTTGAAGTTGAAGATTTTAGTTATATGTTGTTGAGTTAGAGATAAAGATGATAGAAGATGAGCAAGGAGGAAGGGAGAAGAAGAGGAGAAAAAATTATATTTTATGATAGTTTTTAGTCATCATTATATTAGTTTCATTAGTGGTGTTAAATTTACATTAACAAAAGGATTATTTTTATCTTTTTTAAAACATAAAGGACCAAAATGAATTTTCTAAAAAAAATAGATAACCAAAATTAAAAAAAAAGAAGATAAAGACCAAAGATAAAAGAGCAAACAAATATATGTATCAGCCGAGTAATCTATGCCCTATGGACTAGGCTCCTGAATTGCAAAGGTTACTGTCACGAGGAGCTGGAAATTAGTAATATATATACGATAACCAAACCGCCCCCACCCACCGCCGTCTAGTCTAAGGTCCATGCAATGTTAATTATGCGAATGTGATCATATTCATTCATAGACCCTGCTCCTGCATTTCACGCACTTTATTCCTATTCCAACAACCTTGAGTACCTACCCTCATTCATATAAACTACTTGATGACACATCTTTATATTCCTTCTCCCATGATTTTTAAATAATAATATCAACCAAAATGTGTCTCTCATCGATAACAAGGGGTTTTGCATTAGTCCTATGAACTAATGCCCGGTTCTTCAGGATTATGTCTCGTTAAATTTAATTTAGTATACTTTGTTTTTTGAGCTTCGTGAACACCGGGTTGTCTTGTCTCCGATTCTTTAATCAACTTCAACCTGAATTCATGGTGGTCCAAAGCACAAGACTTAGATTAGTGTTCATGCAATCTATTATGCCTCGTTGCTTCTAAGCTCTCACCTTTATTTCATTCTCAAGTTGGTCGCAAAAGCTTGGTCAAAAGCTTCTGTTGAGCAGGTAGTAGCTCTTGTTTTTCTTATTAAAAAAGTAGTACTTTGAGAATTCGGATTATTATATATGTTCAGGATTCAGCCTTTTGAAGCTTGTGGTCTTTTATGTGCCTTCCAAAGTTTGAAGTTAGCTAATAAGATGTTTTGTTTTTGTGGTCTGTTGGTTGTTCAATTCAGTGACGAGGTTGGAACATAAGGCACGGTTTGCCAAGGATATTGGAAGTACTAGTACTTATCTGTTGCAAATAGTACTCGTTTCCATAAGCAACTTCTCAGCCGGTACTTTGAAATCACACCAAACTTTTTTTGCCTTCACCTTTTTCGGCTCCGATGAACCACCCAAAATAGTGTGTATCAATCACAAGTCCAAACTAACCTTCTTTATTGTGCTTTAGTTATCAACTTATCTAGCTATATGTCAAGAGGGTGTCACTCGGTTGAATATGGTGCGTGAGTTGTTGTAAACCTCCTGACGACACTGTCTTCGATTCCCATAAATAAAAAAACTTGTCTGCTTATATATAAGGATTCCAAATTCTTTGAGTTCAACATTCAGTACTACCACAAGTGAGTGTTAGAAAGTACAAACCAAAATGGATGGTGGTTATTTTCCACCTCGCAAAATTGGTTCATGGCATGGATTGGAATTAGAGGATGTGCAAGAAAATGATGAACTCAAATTGGTTACATCGTTATCTGCCATACCTCAGCCACCTACCCCACATGAGCCTATGGAGTTCTTATCCAGGTCTTGGAGTCTCTCTGCTGCAGAAATTTCGAAGGCTCTTTTGGAAAAACAAAAGCATACCTTCCATGACAAGAATCAAGCCACCTTTCCAGAAGCTATTTTGGCACCTCAATTAGTAGTAAGTCATACCCCTTCATGATGATGTTATGCTCATTTGCATTAATTGTTAATTGAATCTCATGATCTCATCATCTGCCAAAACTCTGAATGATAATTGATTAATAAAAAAAAATTGTTTACAAAATTACCTGATAATCCCTAATTACAAGTCCACACACTATAAAGTGTGTGAATAAACTGATGTGAGGTTGTTCAGCTTAAATACTCCGAGAGAGAATTTTGACATTCATATTGATCCTACTTGATTCGAGCAGTTCTGCATCCTTTGAAGGATATTTGTAATGCTAAGCCAAAAAAATAATTACTTCATACACTTTAAAGTGTATGAAAATGTATTGCATTGTGGTTTGGCCTATTCTCTATAAGCTCTAAGATTTTCACTCTTTCTTTTGCAGACAAGTAAGATCATACCTTCTCCTTATAGTAGAAAGATGGGTACTATTGGAAAATGGTTTCATCAGAGGCATCATGGGAATACTAACATTACTGTAAAGAAGAAAGATCGGGCACGCTTAGAGAATGCACGTGTGCATTCTGCTGTGTCCATTGCTGGGCTAGCTTCGGCCTTGGCTGCTGTTGCTGCAGCAGAGAACTCTTGTGGCTCTCAAACGAAGTTGAAACTTGCTCTGGCTTCAGCCACACAACTCTTGGCATCGCATTGCATTGAAATGGCTGAACTAGCTGGAGCTGATCATGACCATGTGGCTTCTACTATAAAGTCTGCGGTTGATATTCAAACCCCTGGTGATCTAATGACTCTTACAGCTGCAGCTGCAACAGGTATTTGCTTAATTCGTATTCGCTTTAAGCTTATTTTGAAAAGAAAAGAAATTTCTTTTTTCTCTCTTTTTTGCCAGCCTTATGAGAGTTTCTAGTAGGAAAACAATGATTTGCCCCGCAAAAAGAAAGCATTAGAAATTGGATAATCATATTCATTCATCTACTTTCTCTTCTATTTCGTTTTCCTTTTTTTTCACTCTCTATTCTTATGTAAAAAAATGCTAGCAACATACTCTTTTGAACATTCTCTCCCCTATTGGTTAAAATTATTGAAAATTACAAATTTCCGTGGATCTCATATCCTATTTAATAACTTTATTCAGATTTTGTAATAAATGAAAGTGTTTAAAAGAATGTGTTAAAGAGTGTGTTCCTCACACTCCTCTCTTTAATATATTAAGATATAAAAACATGAGTTCTCCAATCTTTATCTAACAGTTCTGATTTTTGAATTCATGAATGTGTGAAAATGTTTACGTCTGAATCATTATGTATTCACCCCAAAATTGGGTTGTACATCTTTATTCTTACCAATTCTGGAAAGTGTTTATAAGACTTGTTATAGGACATGAACTGTTGATCATTCATGACAAGATTTCTTTTTCATACTGTGCAAAATCAGCTTTGAGAGGAGAAGCAGCTCTAAGAGCAAGATTGCCAAACGAAGCAAAGAGGAATGCATCTATAAGTCCCAATGATAGGGTACAACTACCACAATCTCATTGGTTTTCTGCTTTTGAAGGTCAGAGTTGTGAACATCATCCTCCATGTGTGGGAGATTTGTGGCAGCTCACAAGAAAAGGTAATAACAACAAAGACACTCTCCATTATAGTCAAGTTCTAATTTTAAAGAGACAAAAGTACATAAAAATAGGAATTTGCTTATCACTATTTTTAAGGCTTCTTTGCTTTACCTTTTCAGGTGTATTACGATGGAAGCATGTTTCTGTTTACATCAACAAGAAGTGTCAGGTATACTAAATTAAACCCAGGCTTAAACAAATATTCATGTGATGATGGTTTCCATAAGGAAGGAATTTTTAATTAATTCCCTTTTTGTTCAGGTCAAAATCAAGATCAAGAGCAAGCACGTTGGAGGAGCCTTCTCCAAAAAGAATAAATGTAAGCATTTTTCTAATTAAAAAACTCTAACAACCGCGTACCCACCTCCTTTATCCATGCATCTGTTGGCATTATTAAATTCCTTTATTTTTTTCTTGATTCAGACATAAAAAAATTTCTATATTTCCTCCACTTGCCTATGTTTTTGGAGTTAGGTAGTCTAATTTTCATTGTATATATTATTATACTAGGTGTGGTTTATGGAATTTGTGACAAAGATGGGGCATGGCCATACAGAAAAGAAAGGAAAACGTCAGAAGAGTACTTTGGCCTCAAAACTGCACAAGGTCTTCTAGAGTTCAAGTGTGATAGTAAACTCCACAAGCAAAAATGGGTTGATGGAATAGGGTGTCTACTTCGTCGAGTAAACTCTATTGAAGCAACAGAGCGCTCTCTAGATCTTTTAAGTATTAACAGCGACACGTGACTGGTTTGAATTGCATTGTATCACTGTTTAGAGAAATTTTAAGAAGTGTTGAGGAATACTTTGTTTTTTTTTTTTTTTAAATAAAAAAGGAGTGTGTGAAGTCACTTAAGGTTTCAAGGTACGTAGAGTTGTAAAGAAAAAGAAAGAGGATCGGAATGACATTTCAAAAAAATAGAAGAAATCAAAGTAGTAAAATAATTTCTTTTAAGACGGTACATTATTGTGTAAGTGTGTAATTGTGTTATGTATATGTATGTGTTTAGAAGAGTAGGACAGAATTTTGTTAAACGCATGTACTCTTATGATGGCTGTACCACTAGATACACAAGGAAGGATTGATGTTTATTTACTTCATTTTTTC
The DNA here is from genome assembly GCF_000004515.6 of Glycine max. Taxonomy (NCBI): domain Eukaryota; kingdom Viridiplantae; phylum Streptophyta; class Magnoliopsida; order Fabales; family Fabaceae; genus Glycine; species Glycine max. The sequence continues at coordinate 11,599,229 of NC_038253.2, read as the reverse complement.
GTTACCCTGATACATATTAAGGAATTTGAAAACTGAAGAATTAGTTATTAACTAAAACATCAACCGTTGTAATTTTGATAAAGGTTGATTAAAATGTATATCAATCTTTTTACAAGTGACAATCAAGGTAATGAAGCTCATAAAGTTGCTGAATTCATTTCACTGAATTAGGCAATTAGCAATGTTACAAGGACCCAAAGAATCAACTCAATCTTCCTTATGCTCATATTTTACAACTGAAGTGGGACATTATTTGAATATGAATGTAGATGCACACCATTTTGGTGCACTGTATTTTGGTTATTTGCTGTTTCCCTCAAAATACAACAGTCCTCTTTTCTTCATAAGGTAACACCCGAAGTTCACAGTAAGATCTGATAGCCTTGGAAAGGCATTGTTTCTCTAGGTTTTCTGATTTCTGTACAAAGCTCTGCAAGTTATCCCTGTGAGAAACTCTCTCAACCTGCAAATGAGATTAAACCATTTTACCGGCAGATAAGTAATATCACCCATACTTGAGGCTGTCCATTATGTAAATGTTATACAGTGCATCTGCACACGCGCAATTTAAGGATGCTTAATTTACAATCTAGCAAAAGGCACAGTAAAACAGTTACAGTGAAAACTGAAAAGTATAAGACTATATATGACTCAAATGTCTTGGAAACTTGGTCTGCTTGTAACTGAAACAGAAACCTAAAGAAATTCATTCTGAAGAGATTCTTCTGCAGGAGTGTCAATCTCTATTTTGTCAACGGGGAAGGTGCTATTGAATCTTAACGCAGAAAATGTAATCTAGAGTATTATAATACTATTATAACAACTATACTAATATAAAAATTATTCAGGATTTGCCTATTTGGACAGATGTCAACCTTTGATGCAATATTTTCCCACCATTAGTTGTCTTGGGTTTCTCTTTCATTGCATTGGAATTGGAATCTCTACTCGCAAATCGGAACCCTCACAGAAGTATGGATGCTCTAGTTTTTTAATTTTTATTTTAGAACAAGAAAACAACAAAATGTTGAGTAAGCACATCTACAAGGAAATCCACTCTCAAAAAATATATCTTGTAAGAGTTTGATAAACTGAAGTTAGCCTTGCAATTTGTTCACCCTGGTGCAGCGGTAAAGTTGTGCCTTGGTGACTTGTTGGTCATGGGTTCGAATCCGGAAACAGCCTCTTTGCATATGCAAGGGTAAGGCTGCGTACAACATCCCTCCCCCATACATTCGCATAGCGAAGAGCCTCCGGGCAATGGGGTACGAAGTTTTATATTAGTGGCACACGTGTTAATTGCACCTACATTTTGTTCATTCTTAGTGTCTCGTCTAACTCTAGGTGGTTGCAACCAGACTAGGGTTTCTTGGATGATGGATCAGAACTTCAGAAGGCAGATGCAGAATGTGTAATTAAAAAAGTAAAGAAAACACCATAAATAAATGGCATTAAATATGCTAATGTCTATTACCGCCTATAATCAATTCAGATCAACATTATCATTAAAATATTATTACAAAGGAAGCAATGTAATGAGAGCAACAGCAAAACAAGTATGAAAGATTTTATGTTCACCATTTGTTCAATTATAGGTCCTGCGTCAAGTTCTTCAGTCACATAGTGACTTGTTGCACCGATTAATTTAACACCTGCTTCAAAGGCCTGCCAAAGTAATCTAGCATATTAAACATGCATACAACTGAAGGAATCAGAAAGAGCACACAACAAATGGTTAAACGTGGCAACAGTTTAACCTGTGATGGTGCAGGAACACCTACCTGTTTAGATGGATTACCACCCTTGAATGATGGCAACAGACCATGGTGAATGTTAATTATATCGTTCCCATAGCTCCTTAAAAAGTTTCCTGATAGTATCTTTGCATATAAATCAATGCTGTAAGTATTAATAGTTCAATACTATCAAATATTAACATATATATACAATAGAAGATATAAACTACTCTCATATTTTCATAACTTGCAGAGGCAGAGAAGAGCCAGTTCATCCCATAAGCACCCAAATTTCAAGAATAAGTTCAATTACCAAAATATTATAAATATAATAAATACACTGAGAGCATGGAGCTATATAGTTATTTACCTGCATATACCTTGCAAGTACTAAAAAATCAGTATTCTGAATCAACTGCAATATCTCCCCTTCTCTTTTATTTTCTTTAGTTGTGCATAAACAATGATAAGGAATGCCATGCCTTTCAAGAAAACGTATCACATGGGTGTTTGAACCTCTATGATGGTTACTGGAGAATGCATCATAGAAAACAATTAAGAAATAAATAAATGAATATGAGACATATAAATCAATTTAGTGGTGTGTAATCACTGAATTTCACCTAATTACACAAGTGATATCTACTGGAAGTCTTCCATCCTGCCATCCATGTAATAAATCAACCAGGCAGTGGTCCTGTTGCAAAAAAAAAAACAGAAAACCTTTGATAAATATTTATGCTCACCCCTTTAAACAATTCTTTTGAAAAAAAAAAACAAGAAAAGATAACAAGAGTGATAATGCACACCTGTTTTGATGCCAGAACCGCTATCTTATATTTAGGATCCAGAGCTGGCACCCTTACAACAGATCTTATTGCATTGAATGTTTGTGAAAGCTTTAGGAAGTCCTCCTCCATTTGCACCCGTGGCCATTTAACAGGATCAAAAACAAAATCACTGCAATGATCAACACAAAATAATGCAGCTGCAGTCATTGTTTCCATATACCCATTCAAACGACAAATTACTTGAACTCTGTCGTGTTTAGATCTCATGTTTTTTAGCATGCATTGAATTATGAAGCCAAAGCACCACAAACTGGACATCAGTACATGATAAAGTATCCATACATAGTGTTAGACTGTTACTTGATAAGAACTGACCCTAAGAGATAAGGTTTTAAAATCCCTTAATATACATAGAGAAATCAGATAGGAAGAATTTCATAAGTAAAAGTATTCTAATTTTTACTCACCAAAGTGAAGAACATTTCATTGCATCCAATTGCAAGAAAAGAAAAAGGAAGAAAATATAAAATTATAATTTATTGTCTGTGCAAAATTACCTGTGAATGCAACTACTTGATGGAATTGAATCAGTTGTACTACATATAACAGGTAATCTGATTAACATCTTGTTAGATTAATACACTAAAACCACAAAATTCCTCTGAGAAAACTACTTGCTGCATTATATTTGTTTGCCCATCAGATCCATTATCCTTTCCCGAATTAAAACAAAAAACAAAAATCTGCAGCCCTGTTTATTGGTGTGGAGAGTTCCCGATTCTATTTCAATTGGTGTTTTCTGATTGAACATGACAATCTAGACAAGGAATATTAGATGAAGGGAGTGTCCATGTCCTTAGTGCCACCAAACAGCAAGCAAAACACAACATTAGCCAGCCACTCTAATTCTTGCTCTCTCTCTCTCTCTTTGTAGTGCCTGTTGGGCTGTAACATGGGTAGTAGTCATGACCCCAACAACAAAGGCGATTCTCCATACAATGGTATAAACTGCCTAAAAGCTTAAAGATAAAAATGCTATCGGTAAGGATAAAACTTCAATGCTGCCAGCGTCGTTCTACAACCAAAATTGGCATTTCATCTGAGTAACCACTGCATTCATCTCAAATTCTCAATAACTAAAATTGGCAATGATGACTGAGATATAATGCTGATTTTGATTAGAGAACAATGACTATGGAATTATATTTAAGCTCTGTCCTATTAGTAACCCAATGAATTAACAATGCAATTGACAGTCAACTCACATTGGTCTTGGGTAGATGCATGAAGACTTAGGTTCGATGCTCATTGCCACCATTATACACAAACAAAAAAAAAAAACATTACTGAAATTAGAGAATGAATGAGTGTACCTTCTGGAGTAGAAGACTTGTTTATTTTCAGGAACAAAAACATCAGCGGCGAGAATGTTTCCACCTCTAGAGGCAATACAGTCGGACAGCTTGGCTACAATTCCAACCGCATCCTATCAACAAAATCAAATTCAATTCCCTTTTCCAATAACAGAAAACAAAACCAAAACGGCATAGCATAAGAGTATGTATGTTGATTACGGGGCAATGAAAGACGTGGATTCCGTGGGTGAGGGAGGAAGGGGGATCCAAAGATTTGAAGGACATGTTCCTTTGGACCGATCCTAAAACATAACGAGGGACTCTTCGGGCCATGGCCATTCTCTATGTCTGAATCGCAATGTTCGGGTTCAAGTTCAAGCACCAAACTTCCTCATGGTGAACCAACACCGCACTCTCTCAATCCTCCACCTACCTATCATTTCATTCGTTTCATTACATTACACGACATGCCGTTTTGCTTTTGTTTTTCTTTTCTTTATTTCTAGGTTAAATTAATTTATTGGTATTCTAATTTTTTAAATTGATTCAATCTCATCTTATCATTTAAATTAGAGCGGAACGGTGTTAAGTGAGGTACATTTAGTGATAATTTTAAACCTACGTAAAATGTGATGGCCTGAATTATGACAAGCGCATTTCTAATCCATTAGTTTAATTTTGAGGCAAGACGAAATTGAGCAATCCGTGTTACATTTTGTTTTGGGGTGTTTCAAATGGGCCAAGCCAAGCCCAAACACAAGAAGGAGAAGAAAAGGCAGTAAGAAACATGCGAAGGACAAACACTTTTCTGAATGGAAGCATATACTACACATGAAAAGGACAAAGACTGGTTTTTTTTTTTCCGCACCCATCAAATTGCTGGTATACTCAGGACAACATGGGCAATTCTAATTTTATCCTTTCAGATACCGATTGTGAATTCGTAAATCTAATACGGTTTGACAATTCGTAAGCCCAATACAAATGGACAAGGATAATTTCCATCGGGCGTGATAAGAAATTTATAAAAGCTTATGATTTGAGTCTAATATGTAATAACTAAACACCATGCTTTTATTTTATTATTATGTTAAACATTTGACATGAATGCATCACCGTGTTTAATAATTAATTTTTTTTAGTTCTGAGACTATAAGTATGTCTCTCTCAATCCATTGGATTATACATTAATTTTGTTTGTGTGTGTGATTGTCACTAGTCCAAAAGAATTTTATATAAGATAAGAATCGAATATAAATCGTTCCGTTAAATAGATTGTTCGCATGTAAATGCAATGAGACCTTATATTATTGCGCCAATTGTTATGTTAAACATTTGACATGAATGCATCTCCGTGTTTAATAATTAATTTTTTTTTAGTTTTGAGACCATAAGTAAGTCTCTCTCAATCCATTGGATTATACATTAATTTTGTTTGTGTGTGATTGTCACTAGTCCAAAAGAACTTTACATAATATGAGAATCGAATATGAATTGTTCCGTTAGATAGATTGTTCTCATGTAAATGCAATAAGACCTTATATCATTGCACCAATTGATTAATTAAATACTATTCTAAAATTAAAAAAGAATTTATTTAGGATAATTTCTTGTTATAATTGTTTAAAATCTTCAATTTGCTTTCATTTTAATTTTTTTTATAATAATTTTGTTCTTATCATGTATCTAATTATTTAAGTTAATTATAACTGACTGTGACTTTAATCGATAAGTATATTTACTTTATTATCCATTTTAGTTATCATAAATTTAGGTAAATAAGAAAAAATCCATTGTTCCAACATATTTCCTTTTATCCAAAAAAATACTTAGCGTTCATAAATTTTTATTCAATTGATAAATATATGAAATATATGTGCCTTACATACATTTAACCATGAGATGAGATTTTCTAATATTTAATAGCATAACTGAATTTTTATTATACAAAATTATATTTTATTAATTTATAAATTGAGTCTAATATGTAATAACTAAGCGCGCTCCCATCTTGCCCGATAAGAAATTTATATAAGTTTATAAATAATAAAAAAAAAAACAATCATTCCATGCATTTTTAATGGTTTTAAAGCTTTCTTTGTTATGCACTGATACCAATTTCCTAGGATTTGTGGGGTGGGGGCGAAGGAAATTGAATTCCATGCCACAAATGTGCTGGAAACTTCTGATATATTTTTAGATTTATAAATCTTTCAGCAATAGTTTTGAGATCTACAACTAAATATGAAAAATTATTTGTATCTTTTTCCGGTTCCTTTTTCTGGCTATAGTTTTAATTAACTTGATCATTGGGATCAGTCCAAGTGATTTTGGTATGCTCATTCCATCAAATCTATAAATCATCTACTACTGTTATTGTTTTTTATTTTAAATTTTTTGAGAGAGACTAAGTGCCTCATTTGCATGCCCTAGTAGTATTAAATAATAAAGTTTACATCCCAGTTTAGTAATTAAACTTTCTATATCAGAAAAACATCTCCCATGCAGGTCGTACCCTAAATGCTAACAGTAGCGGGAATTGGAAATCAATCAATCAATGAAGCATTCAACCTCAAAACTCACTCACTCTTTCTTTCATCTTAACTTCGTGCACACCAAGTAACACAGAGAGAGAGAGTGTGGATCGAGGTTGATGAACGATCATTGAATGCGCTCAACGACCCAAACCCCTTCGAATTCAATTGCGGGGACACCACCTATCTTGTCTCGTTGCCGCACTCTTTGGGTAACCTATCTCTAACTATTTACACTTGGTATTCGCATTCACATTCCATTCAATTATTCTTCTCGCTCGATCTTGATCTCTTCATTCGTAGTATTCAATTAATCCACCCAGGCAGACCCCACACTTCCTTTCTTCCACTCCTGCGCCATAGATATTTCTACTTGTCATTTATGATTCTATATCGGGTTCAAAACTTGACGACCTCTCAATAAAATAATACCAACAAATTAATATATCACTCTCAAACTGAACAAGTTAGAACATTGCATGCGCATTCTACATTAAGCTGAGACTTAATAATGAGCGAGTTCCGCGTGTTTGCAGAAGCGTGTGGGCGTGAGGATCATGGAGATTCTCCGCATGCCAAACCTCAACACAGACGATCTAAGAGGTCCTTTTTTATTTTTATTTTTAGTAATTCAATTATTTACAATGAGATGATGAATAATAGGATTGGATATAAATAATACTAATGTATTTCTCGTTTAGTGGATTCATGTATTTCTTTCTGTGTTAATGTGTGGGTGTTAGTGTGAAATTTTGTCGGTGGAAAAGTGCAAGATTATATTAGAATAGATATATGGGGAAGAAATTTGGATATAAATATGTTTTTAGGAGGCAACTGAGATAAAAAAAAAAAAAAAAAAAAAATTGGCTTTTGAAAGTTATAAGGTTGGGTTGGTGGTAAAAGAAGAAAAACTGGAGGGAAAAGTAGTGAGTTTAATTCCTTCTGCTAAAAAAAACTAATAATTAATAAATAACATATGCCAATCCAGAGAAAAAGATTTTTGGCTTCTGGGTTCAATTTGCCTCAAGGTTGGCTTTTCTTTTTTCAAAGTAACTGGTTTGGCTAATAAATCTTTGCTGATTGGCTCTGGTTCAATGTATAATTAGTGAAAGATTAGTTTCCTGAGAATTGGAAAACTTGGTAATGCTGATCTAGTTTCTTTAGACACATTATTACAGTTGTTGTCTTGTCTTCAGCTGATTCATTTTGTGCACATCATGTTTTTTTCTTCTTCTTTCTCTTATGAACTTTTCAGTGCTTCTGAAAGGAACCTGGCAAACGCAAGAGGTGGTGGAGCCTCGCATCCACTCGAGAAAGACCACAATGAATCCCTTGTGAGACTGCAATTTAAATCTGGTCTTTAAATTTTCAAAATCACATCTCATAGTTCTTCTTAACAAAACAATTATTGCATTACAGATGCACTGTGTAGTCGTCGTTTTGAATGTTAGTCAGAAGATAATTCTCTGGTTTGGTTTTATCATGGCTTGGACAGGTTTCAACATCTTCGGTGAGTGCTTCTAGGTTACGGAGTCCGTTGCATGACAATCTCACTCGTGTAAACAAGAATACCTCTTCAAATCATAGAGCATTCTTAGAAAAAGATGTATGCACTTATCTCTTATTTTGTTCCTAACTTCAAAATTTCTTTTCAACAATTCTGTTTGACTCTCTACATGCTGAGATGACTCTGACCGAGTTTCTGCTTCTTGGTTTTCATGTGTTTTGCTTGCATTCAACCGTAGTAAAATTGGCTGCATAATTTAAATTATTGAAAAGTGGGGGAAAAGGAACAAAGGGGTCAAAGCCAATTCCACTGGATGTATGAGCTTGGTAGCTCTCTTTAGAAAGGCGAAAAAAATTGATTGATATCATCATGAAACTTATTGATAAAAAAATTTAGTGTTTCTAGAATAAATTTAGCATAATCTCTTCAGTCTTCATAAGAAAACAAAAACCCATCAAAGTCCTTTATTGTGGAATTACCAAGTAGCTTTTCGGAATCATCTACAGCTCAAGAAAACAACGGAAAAAGAACTCTAGATAATACGTATACGAAGATAAGCAAAGTTTGAGACCCTCACTCTAATGATTTGCAGGTTGAGCAACTACAGTTACGGTTACAGCGGGAGAGATCCATGCGCATTCTGCTTGAAAGGGCGATGGGTCGAGCCTCAAGTACTTTATCTCCTGGACACAGGCACTTTACTGCCCAGGTAATTTGGCATTCTCGTGTCTTATGTTCTTAATGGCTTTCAAGATTTATCCAAGTTACCACGAAATAATAAAAGTTTTAGCCGTTTAACTTTATATGTGGCTTATTATCATGTTAGTAAATCTGTATTGCATCTCAAGTAACGAACTTCAGTCCTGATTTCACTTTTTGCACCATTTCATTGATTCATATTAGAACTAAGATGACATTCAAATTGCATTATGAAGAATCTTGATGCCCTCTGTAAAAGATGCATAAAACATGAAGAATCCTACACTTGAACCTGGTCACTTACTGAATTTTGATAACATTCTCGTAAATGGCTTCTTAATTCCCTTCTCAGCTTAACTCCTTTCAACGTGCAGCTCATTTTTAAGCCTCCATCTACTAACACACTAAGCTTTCAGGATGCTTATGTCTTTTAATAAGATATTAGAACCTCTGCGACCAAATGGTCAGAAATTTGACCACCGCTCTGTCATTCTTCTAATCTATTAAAATAAGATGTGATTGATCCTGTGCTTTGTACACACTTTAAGCTGCAAAGGTCAGATAGGGTGTGATAGAGATAAAACCTTTCTTGGTCTAGAGCTTCTACCTAATGGTCTAACTTTTGGGAAACCATGTTATGCAGTTGATAAATTAATGTATGTACTAACAGGGTAAATAATTTCTTATAAATTTATTAATTTTATAATAACTATCTTAAAAGTTATGTCAATCATGCTTTCTTATTAACAATTTTTTTACACTAATAGTGCATACAAATTAAGCTCTGGGTAGTTCTCATGTGTGTTTTAAGCTTATAGCCTTTGGGAATCTGAGGCACAGTTTTGAAATGATATATAACTCTCATGTAAAGGATCCTCATTCGATGATATATAACTAAAAGGGACTCTTCACTCTCACTTGATAGGTAGATAGTATATTTTGATTCGAATATGCGGCATGGACATGAGGGTTCCTGTTTGATGTAATTTTTAAATTTATAATATACATTCTAATACGTCTACTAATGTACGCTTAGTGGAAAATAAATAACTATTTCTTCCATTTTCCCTCCATTTTCTTAGACAAAAGACTTGATTGCTGAAATTGAGTTGCTTGAAGAAGAGGTTATAAACCGTGAGCAGCAAGTACTTTCTCTGTACAGGAGTATTTTTGAACAGTGTGTTAGCCGGTCAACTTCTCAACAAAGTTCTGCTGTTGCTTCACCTGCTCATACAAGGCAAGGATCCAGGAAGCATCCGAGTATAATTTCAAGTGCATTCTGTTCATCAAAAAAATTCCCTCTACGAACCCTGCAAGGTCTAGTTTCTAATAATGACTCGAGGAATAAAATCTTTGGGTCTAATCATGGTCCTTTATCACGTGGTAAAGGCAACAATTATTTTAAAAAGACTTGTTCTGATTCCACCAAGGTATGATCTACATTGATACTATTGATCTTCTATTATATGTGCATTGACTGATTCCTTTGCTTTTGCTGTTAATGGATAGCATATGGCTCAAATATAATATCCGAAAGCATTGTTTACTGAACCAGAAAAGGCATATTACGTGTTCAGTGATTACTTGTTTGATTGACATTGAATTATCATCAAACCGAAATTTTAAAATTAATATTTTTAAGAGAAAATTTTAAAAAAATCGTGTTTTTTCTCAGTTAGTTTTCTTTCCTGTTGTTTTCATTGTTTCAACCGCTGTGTAGAATTTTTAAATTGATATATAACTCGTATATGATTATTTCGGTATGTCATCCGTATTGAATATTATGTTTTCTTGAAAAAAGAATTTTTTTTCTTAATTTATGTTGAAAAATTTATTCTTAGATGACCTTTTATATCTATTAAGTATTTATGATTTGTTGTTGTCAAGGTCACCTCCACTGGCATAACTACTAACTAGTCTAATTAAAGCCAGAACTGGCACTGAAGATAATGTGGCAGATTCATAAGCTCCCAGGGGCCAGGACACCACCACTGAGACATGTACTGGTCTCTGGTTCACTAATTTATTGCTAGAACTGATCCGTTTAGTCTATTTCATACTGGTTTATGAAAAAAAAATTGCTTTCAAGTGAGAATTGAATCACACATGTGGACTGTGGCCAGTTCACCAGCTGGTCCAGTCCCATTATTCTCTTGACCCAGAATTTAGAACACCAGAAGGAATTGGTCACTGTTGAAGTAACCAGTGTTCAAGTAATCAGAGAAAAATTGTAACTAAATCAAATCAAATCCCGTATGAATTGTAACCAAAAGAAAAAAATTCCATATGAATTCATGCATGTTGGCATGCTTACATGCATCTAAATGGTGTGATATTTGATATTTGTACTGATCATTCTCATCTAAATCATATGTCAGGCTCACGAAAAAATTTCTACAATCCAGAAAACTCCTATTTTACGTACTTTGAAAGACCATCTATACCAGTGTCCAAGCAAGCTTTCTGAGGATATGGTGAGATGCATGGCCACTGTATATTGCTGGCTTCGTAGTGCAACCTCTGTAAATTCTGAAAACGGTAGGTCACCATTATTGTCAAGGTCATCTACTAATGCTATACAGCCTCGAAATGGTATTGGAGACGATCTTGACTGGTCCTGCAAATCAGCAGTTGAAATTTCTTGGATATCTACTCACAAACGTCATTCTTCCCATGCTTCTTATGCCATCAAAAATTACAGGTTGGTTCTATAAGTATGACAGTTTTAACTGAAATCTTAAAAATATCAGCAAAGAATCTAAAGGCAGTGATGAACCTTCAACATATTGCCTTGCTTGGAAATTCAGGGAGCAGGAGTTCTTTGATAATTATAGCACGAGTTATTAACAATTACATTCTGCTATATCTTTATTGAGAATCTGGGGTGTGTGCAATTTTTTAAATATGATTTTTTTAAGTACTTTAATTTAGTTGTTTATTTATACTTTTTTTTTCGATATCTGTTTATTTATACTATAATAGTACTTTGTTCATGCACTAAATTTCTTATTGAATTCTTGATCTGACATGTTTTTCCCCCCTCCCCGTTTACATTCAGAGTTTTAGTTGAACAACTAGAAAGGGTGAATGTCAGTCAAATGGATAGCGATGCACAAATTGCGTTCTGGATCAATGTGCACAATGCTCTTGTGATGCATGTAATATTCATATGACCAACAATAATTTTGTTTTACCAATTTTAAAGCATACCTAACTTTGATCTCCTGTTGACAGGCATATTTAGCATACGGAATTCCCCAGGGTTCTCTCAGGAGGCTAGCCTTGTTTCACAAGGTAGTTCGCTATTTTATTTAATTCTGTTTATTCTTTAGTTAGAAGAAAATTGGCAAATTCTCAAACAGATATTTAGAAAAATTCCAAACAGCCCATTTGGGAATTAGTTCTAAAAGTAACCTAGTTTGAGAAATTTGCCGAAAATTGTCCGTATTTAAGAGTTCTCAGATAATATTTTTCAGACCTTGATGCACAAAAGTCATGCTCAAAGTCCTCCAATTTACTTTCACTTCCCCAAAGGTAGCCAGCCAAGCCACTCCCAATATCACGTCATCAACTCCTCCTAAATCAAACAGAAAATTATCCCGTCATTGTGTAGTGTCCCATGTGCACCCTCTAGTTAGCTTTCTATTACCATCTCCCAATCTCACTTGATAAGGTTGAGTGGGTTCCACTAACAGAGCCCCAAAATTTGGATCAACTGGCTGGAGATGAAGTTGTGGCTGGCTTCACTATCGATGAGGATCATCACTTTTCTGTCCTGAACCATTCCTTGCAGTTGCATAGTTTCAGGTTGGGTCAGTCTTCCAGCTGAGCACATGAAAGATTCTTATGATAAAATATAAATGTGAGGTGAAGTCCCACCTAATATAAAAATGAGAAGGTTGAACATCATATAAGTAGTGAAGACAAAACCTATGAACTTGAGTCTTAAGATTTTGGGTTAAAGTGTATTGTGAAATTCACTTGTGTGATTGCCGATGACTCATTGGTATAAATCTCCTGAATTAGCCCCCTCGATTGCACATCACCATCCATTGGCATGACACCTCTGGTTCCAGTTCTTCTATGTTGTTTTCCTCATACCCATCCTCTTGGTCCATATTGAGAACCATTGGCGCCTCCTCAATGTCATGAGCTCCTCCATAGCATGAATCAACTCTTCTAAATGCCCCTTTTTAAAACTAATTTCCCTTTTTATTCTTCCTTCTATAATACACTTGTAATTGTTTGGGAAATTGACACCTTAAATTGAACCCTTGGAAGATTTATATTTTCTTCAAATTCTTCTTGTTGCGAAGTTCAGACAACAAACACAACCAAATAATTTATTTATTTCTCATTACCAACAAGGGTAAACAAAATAAGAAGGAAACAAGCATCTCTAATCGTATTCAAAATTAGCATTGATGTATAAACTTTCTTTCTTGACAACTCATATTTTTTTTTACTAGACATCATACTTATTATCAATTGATCTGTACAATTGTCTAGTGCAGGCTGCTTACAACATTGGCGGTCATATCTTAAGTGCAAATGCCATAGAACAAATGATATTTTGCTTCCGAACACCTCGGATTGGACGGGTACTCCCTTTAACCACATCTATGAATTTCAGTAACTCTTAATACACATTGTCTTTGTATGTTTAATGGTTAATTCTGTTAAACGTGGATTTCATTAATGAGCTGAAGTGTCCGACTATTAAATTTCCTATCCTGTTCCTTCTGTTTTGGCCAGTAGAGGGTTACAAATCATTGATTATCCGTATGATTTGCATCTTCTGCTTCGAATCCTAAGTTATTTTAGTAGGAGGATATCGATGTATTTATTTGAATTTGTGGCACAACTTCCAATTATAAATTTAGAAAGATATCATAAATTTTCTGGTATTGTTCTGCAATTTCTTTTCGAAAGCAGTTTTCGTAGTAAAAATTTCTAACACCTATTTTGATGTTAATTAGGACAGAATCAAATGTTTCATACAATTATTCTTTTTGTTTGCTGTTTTATCTAATGCAGTGGTTTGAAAGCATTGTGTCTGCTGCCTTGTGGAAGAAAAGTGGCGAAGAAAGACAACTTCTCAGTTCCAAACTGGGTCTTACTAATTCCCAACCCCTTGTCTGCTTTGCCCTTTGTACTGGAGCCTTGTCAGATCCTGTGGTAATTTTTCTCTCAAACATTTTGCTATGAAAATGCATTTGAATATAAATTGGAAAAAATTTCTCTGCAGCCTTGTTAGATCCTGTGGTAATAATAAAGACTGACACCCTCATAAACTTTTTCTCTGCTAAACTAATTGAACTTCTAGGTCTTTTGCTAAAGAAGAATGTAACATAGCATCTTCCAAACTAATGCTGTAGAATTCTGATAGCAATTTTGATTTTTCATCTATAATATCCCTTTTTCTCTGTTACCCGGATTTTAAAGAGAGTTAATTAAGAATTTTGTTGTCGCAAATTACAACGCTGCAGCTAAAGGTTTATTCAGCCTCAAATATTAGTGAAGAACTAAATATTTCCAAGAGAGAGTTTCTCCAAGCAAATGTAATTGTGAAGAAGTCAAGAAAAGTTTTTCTTCCAAAATTGGTGGAAAGATTTTCTAGAGAAGCATCGATAAGCATAGACGATATATTTGGATGGGTCAAGGAGAGTGTTGACAAGAAGCTGCATGATTCAATGCAGAAGTGCCTTAATCCTAAATCCAGCAAAAAGCCATCTCAGATCATAGAATGGTTACCTTATAGTTCAAGGTTCCGGTACGTGTTCTCCAAGGATGTCATACACAAACCTTGGTGGGTATGACTATGATGACATCTAACTGCTAGGTAAAGATTATTGTAGGTGCTTGAAATTTTCTTTGCTTGCCTTAGATAACACATTCTTCCTAAGACCATGGTAGATTCTGATAAAATTAGTCGCTTACTTTCTAACAAGTACAACTTTTAATTTTTAAGCAGTAATCATAATAATTATTTCTCTTAAAAAAAGAAGCCTTTTACATTGAATATGTTGTATCGCCATTATTGATAAGGTAAGAATCCTCTTATGTACAGGTCATGTCTAAATCTTTAGGAATCCTCTCTAGAAAGGAAATTCTGAAAGCTTCCCTATTTACAATGGGTCAACAAAAACTGCTAAATACAATAATTTTGATTTTTTTTCTTAAGAAAATGAAAATCAATCTAATACATTTGTCGTTTTCTTTTTTATTTTAAATATAAACTTGTTATTATTAATAAATATTGATATGCATTATTGAAACTTTGGCTTAACTATTATGGTATATTTAATTTGAACTTTTGTACGTATTTTAAATGTTAAAACATATAAAATTATGCTTTATTTTTTATTATAAAATTTTGATAATATATTTTTAATATTATTTATGTATTATTTAATTATTATATTAATATCTATTTAACGACATTTAAATTATTAAATCTTAAATTAATACTTTGACTGGCCAGTTCCATAGCGAGTTTGATTTAAAAAATATTGGCAAAAATATAATTTTTGGGATTAAATATATTTTTTATTTATACAACTTTTTTTCTCTCTATAGTCACTTGTTACAAAAATAAAGACATGTCAAACAAAATGATTATGTCATCTTGCTACACCATTATTTAATGACATTATTATAACACCTTAATGTCACAACATCATTAATTTACGGGGATTAGGATAAAAACAAACATAATTTACGATTAAAAAATGACATTTGTAGAGACAAATAAAATTTATATATAAAAATAAATATTAAAATAAAGGCTTAAAAATTAAAATAAACTCTAAAATTAAATATTAAAATATATGCATTTAATAATGCAACACACTTAGTTTCATCCAACTTTTTAAATTCTTATAAAAAATGACCTATTATTGTTGTTACTCTCGCCATTGTCAATACTACACTATCATTACTATCATTGTAAACGTCACAATTGTTACTATTATTGTTACTACCACCATAAGCGTCATTCACTACTATTATTATTATTGTTATCACCATAATCATTGGCGATTCAGGAATTTTTTTTAGTAGGGACAAAAAAATCATTTATACTCCCACTATCTTTGTTTATAAGACCATTTTCAAAAAAATAATACAACACTCTTTTCTAATTGTTTATTACATTAATTATTTTTTCCTAAAATATCCTTAATCAATTAATAATTTTTTAGTCAAAATAATAATTGCTAGAAATTAAGGAGATAAATTATATCTCTCTTATTTAGGACCGGAAAAAAAAGTAGCAATTGGTTGAAAAAAAATGAAAAGAGAAAGATGATTAATTTTTTAAAAATATTACGAGTAATTTTGAAAGAATATTAGAAATTATTGACAAATTTAGTTTCACTAATTAAATTAACTAATTTTTTTAAAGATTGTTAATTAGTTGAAATGATCTTATAAAAAATGACTAGGGGTGATCTTAGAAAAATATTACAAATTTTTAAAATATCCATAATGTCATGGTAAAAAATATAAAATACTTATGTTTTTGTAAATTATAATTTCGTCCTTGTACTTTAAAAAGTAGTAACAAGGATCAAATTCACCTTTTTTTAAGTATAGAGACTAATTTAATTAATAGATATGAAATTACAAATATTAAAACCAAGTTTGACCTGTACTAGAAAGACTTAAAACATATTTTATCATTTTAATTGTTTAATTTTTTTTCATTGCCAGTATTGTTAAAATTTAAAAAAGATAAAATGATAAAATTAATATCAATTTATCATGTCTTTTATCTCTTTTAATTTTTTATATTAAGTTTGACTTGTACTCCAAAGACTTAAAACATATTTTATCATTTTAATTGTTTGATTTTTTTATCATTAGTATTGTCAAAAGATAAAATGATAAAATTAATACCAATTTATCATCTCTTTTATCTTTTGTAATTTTTTACATTCATTTAAAGAAAATATTACATGGGAACAATATCAATATTTTTATGGGGACAACAATAAAATATATGAAATATATTCTAGTAAAAAAAATTATTATGGGCACAATGACTCCCACACACTTGAACCTTGGATCCGTCACTTATCATAATCATTATGGTTAATGTTATCACTAAAAATTAAATGAAAATGTGATATAATGATGTCATTGATTAATTTATCATAAATCACGATATTAGTTTTATAACAAAAACAACGAAAAGTAAAATAAATATAATCTATAAGAATTAAGAAAAATATTTACTGCTGCCCACCTTTCCAATTGCGCAACCTGTTTTGAGTATTCTTTTATGTGCTTGATTTGGGCGATGGATAGGAAATAATAATATATTTTATATTGAAAATGATGTATTAGGAATTAAAATGGGATATATCAATAAATATAAAGGTTGTGCCTAGTGTCTACTTCGACTTTAACATATCTATTAGCATTAATTTCCTACTCCTTGTTAAGTAATTTTTATTTAATACATAATTTCTATTTGTTGCTCAGGGAATGCCAAATTGAGAATGTCAAATTGACTATTACATACTTCCTCTATAGCATTACAATTTGATGCTGAGGGAAGAATATAAACAAAAAAATAAGAAAAAGAAAAAAAATAAAAAATTTGCAAGGAAAGTGTCACACACTTCTCGTGTTGGTGTCGTTTCCACTTTTTTTCTCACCACTCTCTGCCTTTTTCGATCTTTCTTTTTCATCGCCGGAACCCTAATTCGATCCGCTGGACCTCGCACTAATCGGTGAGTCTCTGGCTTCCGGCGAGGTTCCGTGTACCTCGTCAGTGTTCTCACGCTTTTTTTTTTTTTGAATTTTATTTATTTACTCGACCGAAGAAGTTACTGTCATTGACATAGCATGAATTGGTAGATGACTGTACGATTGAGGAACAAGTAAGTGTTGGAACAATAAAGTTATCACATGTAATAAAGTTAAAGAATAAATGAAGATGAAGAAGAAATTAATTGAGAGAAAATAGAGGGGACTTAGAATTTTGAAAAAAAAAAAAAACTTCCGCACTCTCATGCACACTATTGCACACTCTTCTTCTCATTGATGATCACTATTATTTTTATACACACTGCACATGTAGCTATAACAAACTTCATAGCTGTTAAACTAACTTCAAAATGAATCAGTAACTAATTCCTAACTAACTAACTAAATTGCAACATATATCAACATCCCTCCTTAATTCAAATTTGTCAAGGATGTCACTCCTAACTTGTCTCTCAATTCCTTGAACTTGATAGACTTCAATGGCTTAGTTAGTATGTCTGCAACTTGATCTTCAGACCTACAAAACTTCAATTCAAGTTTCTCCTTACTCACTTGATCATGCAAGAAATGAAACTTGGTTTCAATATGTTTACTCCTGCCATGTGCCACAGGATGCTTGGCTAAATCAATTGCTGATTTGTTATCAATCAACAACCTCAGAGGACTGCAATCTCTCATGTTCAATTCTTCCATTAAAGCTTCCATGCATAGAGCTTGACTGCCATAGCAACAACAGCAATATATTCTGCTTCACATGTTGACAAAGCAACTACACTCTGCTTCTTTGAGCACCAAGAGATTGGTGCTATTCCAAATTTGAAAACATACCCAACAATGTTTTTCCTATCATTGTTATCACCACACCAATCTGAATCACTATAACCAAACACTTCTCCTTCTATATTATTCTAACTGTAAGGATATAAAATGCCAAGATCCAATGTTCCTTTCACATACCTCAGAATCCTCTTTGCTGCCAGGAAGTGAGGTGTCTTTGGTTTCTCCATAAACTTGCTTATCAACCCAACACAATAGGCAATGTCAGGTCTGGTGTTACATAGATACCTCAATGAGACTACAATTTGCTTGTACAAGGTAGGATCAACTTCTTTCTCATCCCCATCTATTTGCAGCTTGATTCCAGTTTCAGTTGGTGTGATCATAGAATTGCACTCCATCATATTGAACCTGTTCAGAATGTCTTTTGCATACTTCTTTTGATGCATGAAAATTCCTTTACTAGTAGAAACAAATTCAATACCCAAGAAGTATGATAGTTCACCAAGATCAGACATCTCAAATTCTTCCATTATTCTTCCTTTGAACACTCTCATATCTTCTTTACTACTGTCCGTCACTAGCAAATCATTTACATAAAGACATATTATCAAAAACTCACCAGAATTTGTGTTTCTGACATAAACTCCATGTTCAGTAGTGCACTTGGTGAAATTCTGCTGGACTAGGAAGCTATCAATTCTCATATTCCAGGCTCTAGGAGCCTGCTTAAGGCCATATAGTGCCTTATTCAACTTGTAAACTTTATCCTCTTGACCTACCACTACATAACAGGTGGTTGAGTTATGTAGACTTCTTCTTCAAGTGGCCCATTCAAAAATGTTGGCTTCACATCAAGTTGATATAGAGACCAGTTTCTATTGCTAGCAGCTGCCATAATGAGCCTAACAGTTTCAAGTCTTGCAACTGGAGTGAAAACCTCATTGTAATCCAAGCCATGTTTATGCAGAAATCCCCTTGCTACTAATCTTGCCTTATACTTGGATACATCTCCATTAGGCTTTACTTTAGTCTTATAGACCTACTTCACATCAATTGGTCTTTTTCCTTGAGGTAAGTGGACTAACTCCCAAGTCTGGTTCTTCTCAATTGATCTTAATTCTTCTTCCATAGTTGTTCTCCAATGTGAACTTTGTGAGGCTTCATCATGACTCATTGGTTCTGATTCAACAAGTAGAGCAAAGTGCACAAAATCCCCTTCTACAGTGATTGTTGTATCAGGATACAATTCATACTCTCTGAGTGTTTGTGGTACTTGTCTCCCTCTTTGTGACCTTCTGAGTTGCTCTCCACCTGATGGTATATCATCTTCACTTTGCTTGTCTTCAAGGTTCACAATCACCTTTCTTTCACCATTGTCAGCAACATTTATTTCCCATTTCCAGCCCTTGGTTTCATCTATCAAGACATCTCTGCTAATCACAACCTTCCTCATTCTAGGATCATACAACTTGTAGGCAGCGGTTGGATGATATCCAATGAGTATCATTGGTTCAGCCTTGTTATCAAGTTTCTTTCTGATATGCTCAGGCACATGCTTAAAACATAGTGAACCAAATATTCTGAAATGACTCACACTAGGCTTCTTTTCTGACCATGCTTCTTCAGGTGTGTATCCCTGCAATCTCTTAGTGGGACATCTGTTCAGAATATACACAGTAGTAGAAGTTGTCTCTCCCTAGAAGTAATGAGACATTCATTTTCCTTTCATCCTGCTCCTGACCATGTTCGGAATGGTTCTGTTTCTTCTCTCAGCAACACCATTATGCTGAGATGTATAGGGAGATGTCACTTCATGAATTATTCCCTCTTCATCACAAAATACTTGAAATTTATGTGAGTTATATTCATCACCTCCATCTGTTCTAAGCACTTTGATTACCTTATCACTTTGTTTTTCACTCAACGACTTAAACTTCTTAAAGATGTTAAAAACTTCACTTTTCTGCTTAATGAGATAGATCTACATTTTTCTAGTAAATTCATCAATGAATGACATAAAGTAACTATTACCTCCTAGGGATTTCACTTCAAAAGGACCACACACATCAGAATAGATCACTTCAAGCTTTTTTTTGTATTTGATTGGAATTTCTGACTTGAAAGAATTCCTTGGTTGCTTTGACACACAACACTCAACACACAACTATTTTGGTATCTCAATTTGAGCGAGACCATGAACCATTTTCTTACTTTTCAATTCACTTAAACTCTTGAAATTTAGATTACCGAACCTGTGATGCCACATCCAACTTTTATCACTTATAGAAGCAGCCAAGCATTGAAATTCTGTAATCTGAATTCCAATCTTGAATGTTCTATTTCTTGACAAAGGGACCTTTAGAATCAACCTCCCATTGCTATCAAACATCTTCAGTTGACTGTCCTCCATATGCATTGAGTAACCATTTTCTAGCAACTGTCCCAAACTCAACAAATTATTCTTCATATTGGGAACATATAGCACATCATTGATAAATGAGTGTTGTCCATCCTTCCTCTGAATCATCACATTTGCAATGTCTTCTGCAATTACAGAACTGTTATTTGCAAACTTGATCTTGCTCTTCACCTTATCATCAATGTTTACAAACCACTCTCTATGTCCAATCATGTGATTGTAGCAACCTGTGTCAAGATATCACAAATTAACATTGTCTTCTTCTAAGTTTGTAGTTGCCATTAGTAACACTTTATCAGAATCCTCATCTTGTGCCAATTGAGCCTCATTTGTATTTCTTGGAACCCTTTTATTTGTGCATTCATCTGAAGAATGTCCCCATTTTTTACATTTATAACACTGAATCACTTTTTTGTTGAATTTATTCTTGCCCACTTTGTGATTCCCTCCACTTTTCTTGTTAGTTTCTTCATTCTGGTTATGATTTCCAAAATTGCTGGAGCCCTCACCTGACCCCTTCCACTTATTGTTCTTCCATTTTCCCTTTCCCTTCTTATTCTTGCCACCATCATAGTTGTTCCCTTTGGTTGTTTGGGCTTGCATAGCTTGCTCAGCTGATCTTTGTGAGTTTCTTTTATTGAGCCTCATCTCTTGAGCTTCAAGTATTCCTTGCAGTTCTTCAATCTTCATTTCTTCAAGATCCTAGCCTTGTTCAATTGCCACCACTATATGATCGAATTTTGGTGTAAGGTTCTTAATACCTTGTCAATGATCCCAAGTCTGATTGCTTGTCACCATAAGCATTCATTTGATTTGTAATTGCCAAGATTCGAGAAAAGAACTCACCAATGCTTTCTTGATCACTCATTTGTAGAAGTTCATACTACCTTCTCAAGGTCTGCAACTTCACCTTCTTCAGTTTACTATCCCTTGCATAAGATTTCTCTAGAGTATCCCATGTCTTCTTTGCAGTATCAATAGATCTAATTTTCTGGAAATTATCTGCATTTACACACTGATGAATAATGAACAATGCCTTTGCATCTCTTTTAATCAAATCACAGCGAGCCACCTTCTATGCATTACTTTGGTTCTTTTCAGGTTCTTGAACCCCTTCTTGCACCACTTCTATCACATCTTGAAATCGAAATATTACTTTCATTTTAGCACACCAATCATCATAGTTCTTGCCTATGAGAACAGGCATAGATGCTGGAAAATTTCCATTCGAGAAAGCCATCTCAATTTCGATATCCAGAGATCTTGAACCTCAGCTCTGATACCAGTTTATTGGAACAATAAAGTTCTCACACTATGCACTTATTGTCACTCTATGTTAGAGAATAAATGAAGATGATGAAGGAATTGATTGAGAGAAAATAGAGGGGACTTAGAATTATGAAAAAAATTTCTGCACTTTCATGCACACTCCTGTACACTCTTGCACACTCTTCTTCTCATTGATGATCACTATTATTTTTATACACACTGCACATGTAGCTATAACAAACTAACTTCAAAATGAATCACTAGCTAACTCCTAACTAACTAACTGAATTACAACATACATCAACAGTGAGATCATAGAGGTTGGATTTCCTCGCCGAATGGAGGGAGGTAGCGTCCTTAGACTTTCTTCTTCTGGTACTGTTCATGTCCAACTTCTTTTTTAGTGATATAGGGTTCTCATTTTTCTTCTTTTTTTTTTGTGTGTTTAGTGGTGAGCTTTTTGTTTTTGCTCCCTAAAGATATGTGTGTTTTTTTTTTATTGGTAAATGTTAATTGTTAGTATTAATAAAACTTAAGTATTACGATATTTGATTTAAATTAACCTATAGTATGTTATTTTCTCTAATTCTAAATCAAATTTATTATTAATAATTGTTAATGTATATTATTAAAACTTAAGTATTACGATATTTGATTTAAATTTATACATTTTTACATGTACTTTTAAGTGTTAATCTATAAAATTTGTTTTTTTAGTTGAAATTATTAAATTATGACAATTTTTTTAATACTATGTTAATTATTATTATTATTATTATTTCGATCACAGTTCAATCCCTGTAATGTTTTTAAAACTTTGATTGATCAAGTTTTAAAAACATTACAGCAAATAAATTAGAATAAACAAGGTGGAAAATCCAAAGAATTTCGTCGCAAAATAAAATCACCTATAAATGTATGAGCTCATACTGATTCTAATTCAAACATATCTATTAATAACATTTGTAATGCGTTGATGTCTCTTACGTTTTGCCCTATACATGAATCTGAATTGAATCATTCCCATGTGAATAAAGTGGATTTTCATCATGGCCGTGACTAATTAAATTAGCACTAACATGATAGTTGCAAAATCAGAAATTAAAATGGAGGCGCTGCCGTAGAGCATTTGCTGCCATTAACTGTCATACTTATCTTCTTCCTCCAAATTAATGATGCTACGCTGGTTCAAATTTACTCATCTTTATCACGTGCTAGCCCTTCTCCCACTTCGCTTTTGTAGTACAACACTTTCTTCATTTCCTCCTCCATTCATTGTCACATTGTTGGCTGCGAGTTTAGGGGGCCGGAGTCCGTCTTGGCTGATATCATCCATGAATGGTTTCTCACACACACATGTGCTTGGATATTCATGAAACTCTCCTCTTCCAGGTCTCATCTCATCTGGCTCTCCCATGAATCCTCTTTGGCATGCTTTAACCTTACTTGCAAATGTATCCCAGTCCATCTCATGCCTTGACATGAACAGCGCACTAAGCTTCTTTGCATTTGGTCTGATGGTTCTTTTGTGACCCATATACCTCCTGTTTTGTACAATCAGCAGGTTTATAGTAGATGCCAAACACATTAATCGTATAAATTTTTTAAACATAAAGGAAGAATAAAAGGATGACACCATGCATTCATTATTACCTTCGACCGGCAAGGATTTTGGCCATGTTACCATTATTGTTAGTAACAAATACATTACTTTCATCACAAACAATGTAGTCAATAGCAGCAAGGCGGGAAGAGAATGGATGAAAAGGTTTCAGCTCTTCTTCTTGAGCAAGCATCTCCTTTGTATAAATGTTGGGGAAAAGATCTTTGAGAGGCTGCATGGTCCCATCCCCACCATATATTTCTCCTGATGCAACATAGAGATATGTGTCATTTGTAAAACCAAGTGCTCGCAGCATCAGACCCACTTCATGAGGAGTAAGAGGACATTTCCCACGCTTCTGCTCTCCATCAGGGCTCAAATCCTGTATCACCACAAGGTAATGGCTCAACAACAACAACAACAACAACAACGCCTTATCCCACTAGGTGGGGTCGGCTACATGGATCAACTTCCGCCATAATGTTCTATCAAGTACCATACTTCTATCCAAACCATTAATTTCGAGATCCTTTTTGATAATGGCTCAACAAAATCAGCAAATAAATAACTAGTTTTAAATAATCATTATCATCTTGTCAGTATGATAGAATTTCATTATTACAAGTCAGAGGATTGTGGTCTTACAGGCAGTGTTGTCCACCTTTTCCTGATTTCACCTAGCTCGCGTCTTTCTTTTTCACCACCACCAAAATAACAACCTGAAAATGCCAGCATATCTGGCTCGAACCTGCCATGAATCATTATGACTTATGAGATCCTTAACATTTTATAGAGGCAATGGCTGGCTATAGCTCAAACCTGCCACATTGCTATTATTAAATTGCGTTGGAAATTTGACATTTTCAAATTGTTCAATGCAAATACAACCAATTTTAGAAAATTATAAAGGAGTTGTGCAAAAAGGGAAAGCCAAATCAACCAGATTGAAGCAAGTATGGGATATCATATACATACTCCTCCTCTATCTCTAATTATAAGACCCTTTTCAAAAATTTGTTTGTCCCTTTTTATAAGATTCTTTTCTAATTTCTAGATGCATTAATAATTTTTTTCCCTACATACTTTTACTTAATTATTCTTACTCCAAACATTAATGAGAAACAATTAAGTGAATAGAGAGATAAGAAAAGGATAATTTTGGAATGATAATACAAATAATTGACAGATTTAATGTGATTAACTAAATTAACTACTTTTCTTAAGTGATGTGAATTAGTTGAAAGGATCTTATGTCAAACCGCACCAGCTTGCTTTAGATGGAAGTTGAATTTGAACTTTACACAACAGGTTCATTGAGCAAACCTCAAATGGACTGCTATATAACGGCTTGCCATCTTTTGCATTCTCATTACAAGTCTTTGACCAAGTTCTCGTATAGGTTTAGTAAATCTCAAGGCATGATAATTAACACGGCAACGTAATTTTTGCAGCTCATCATCAAGATTATTTGCAAGTCTATAGTCAAATTTTGTCAACTGCAGAACCTGCAAAATATCCCAAAAGTCAGTCAGTAGCAGCCAAAGTTAAAAGAGAATTATCTAAACTGACATTAAGCAACAACTAACATTTCATTATGGTAGTCATTCACAGAATCAAAACATTTTCCAGTCAAATAGTTAAGAAATTCCAAACATGTATTAATCATAAAAAGAGGCATTACCCGTCTTCTCGAGAGTATCGGCAAAACTTGATCAAGATAATATTCAGGTTCTGATTTCCTCGGTACACGCATTGTATAAGGGGGTTTCTCCATTGACCGCATGATCTTATCAGGAACTCTTTTAACAATAGTAATATCTTTTGCGAGATATGTAATGAACCAATTCACATCGAAAATATTGGCAAAGTCACTGCATTCAAACAAAAATGTCATCAAAGAAAAATTATTAACTTAGTTTTGTTAGCTCTAATCAGAATAATGAATGAATGATAGGATCTGCAGATACCTGTCATCTTTCCAAAAAGATTGATGATCCAACTCAGGTACAACTAATGTAGCATTAAGAATTCTTGCAACAACAACTGCATCTGTTATCTGGAGACAAGAATATGATTGTCATTTCCACAGGAAGAACTGGTTAATTAATTAATTGAGAAAAAAAGAGAAAAATTATATGCATTAGACTACAGAGAGAATCTGAGGCTCATATTTCTGAAAAAAACCGAAACAGAACTAATGAGATAAAAGAAAACTGTTCCTATCTCTAGGACCACAAAATGAACTAATATTTTCTGTGCATAAAAGGTAGTTGATCATCAAATCAGTAACCAGCAGATCTTCTAGAAGATTCTTACAATGTCTCAATGACAATATTCCATATCATAAAACTTATGTCATACTTACCCCAGTTCTTTGTTGGTTCAGTCCTCCACTAGTTGCAATTAGCAAGTAGCCTTTAGACTTGCGCTCGCGTACAGCAGCTATATTATCCGATTACCAAAATAAGAAAAAAGTTACATGTAGAAAATGTATACAGTTCAGCTCAATAATAAGGAATGCATTTGTTTAGAAGAAAAACAAAATATAAGACGGGACCCATAAATTTGTTCACAAACCACATAAAGCATCATATAGAAAACATCTTACAACCTAGATTGCACCACTCTAGCTTTTTAGCATATATATATAGCTTAAAAAAGAAATTTGTGTTTGAGACACATTCAAAATTCAAGGAGTAATGACAATAATCCTTTCACTTTCACTTGCACTTACATGTGTTTGAAATAGCAGGAAGGTGATGACATAGCATGTTGATTTTAAAAAAATAGAGGGCAAATCATCTAAAGTTTTGTAAGCCATTCAGCTGCCAAAAGTAATACGGAAGAATTTGATATCCATACCACTGTACCATATGCAAAAGCTGAAAAACACCATGCCAAGAATGCTAGTCTATAACTGTCAAAGTAGAATAACTTCTACAGTTATACTGTTACAAACCTATTATTTTATGGTAATGTAATAGAAGAGGGCTACTGAACTCTAGTATAGCACCCAAGGTTTCTACAGAGAAAATCAAAGCATATAAGAAAAGGATATAAAGACACTAGCATGATGGAAATCACTGGAAAGATCATAGCACCCAGTAAACAGCCTCTTCTGCCTTCTTGGTCTTTGGCCTCACAAATTGCTTTCCTAAATCCTAATCTTGGCATAATATCCCAAAATAAACTATTTTTCTTTTTCTACTGAAAGTGTTGATTCTGAGGCTCAGAATCAAGTCAAGGAGACGCAATGAGTTAAGAAAAGGACTCAGAAGTCAGAACCACAGAAAACTCAGAAAATTTGCAACAAACTCTAATTAACCTACTAATATCATATCACAATCACATAACCCAAAACAGCAAAGAAATTCGACAAAAAACAGACAAGAGTAATCAATTACCCATATAGCAAGATGGAAACTCACAACACTCTCAAATTAAAATTTTTTCCAAAATTGCCATTAATAGGTCATAAATCTCCATCCATCAGCAGCCACTACAGAAGACAGGCACTCTGGATCACACAAAATCTCAAAAACAACAAGAGACAGCAGCAAAGTACATTAACACAACAAACAAAGTGACAACAACACTTTCCACTTACGACCAAAATGTCGCCCTCTCTCTTTGCATCCATAGTAGTATTTCGAAAACTGTGATTCCCAGATATCAATCGGCGCGTGTTCACTTTCATCCTACAAAACATTCACATCAATTAAAACACGCTTAGTAGCATCATTGGAGATATAAGATTGGTCTAGTGGTGAAGGGAGAAAGAAAGGATTGAGAGGTTGCCGGTTCGAATCCCCCACTAACAATACTAACAACTTAACATTTGCCGATCAAAGAAAAAAAAACACTTGGTAGTATCATCATGGTTTTAAATAGCGGTCCGCAACTGCAATTGCGGCCACAAGGTCAAGGTATTTTGACTCTCCGCAACCGCAATTGTGGCCCCCATCAGCCTCATTTTCCCGCAATTGTCACCGCAATCGCCACCGCAATTTAAAGCCATGAGTAGCATTAGTAGCATTATTACGAAACAAACACATTATGAAAAGCAGGGTTAGGAATACGAACCAGTGTGGAGTAGAGAGCGTGGTGGCGGAGTCGGTGAGAGTACCATTCGAGATGAGATGCCACGTGGCCCGTTAAGAGGGAGATGAGGCCCAGCCCAAATAGCATTACACCGCAAATCACCGACCAAGAAACGGACTTTGGTGGCGGCAGCGGCGGAGGCGCCGTGGATCTCCAACAACTGTGTTTGGCGTTGGGGTGCAACAGAGGCAGGTTGGTCGACAGCAACCGAGCCTTCCACACACCCATTTCGATCCACGTCACCCAAACCAACCACCGCGGTTCCTCATCCCGAGGCGGTTTTCCGGCGAGAGAGAGAATGAGGAACACTGATATAGGGTTTTTCAGAACTGGGAAATGTGAATGAAAGAGACAGAGACTCTCTTTTGTTTGTGGTGTACAGTTTACACTTAGATTCGGTTATTGTTGGGAAAGAGGGTACGTGAGAAATAATAATGTCGTGAAGTGGTTTTATTAGTTAATGAAATTACGCGAGAGATACAACTTACAAGGATGAAAGCAGGTGAAAGGAATGGAATATTTACATCTACCCAGGCTGCAACGCAACTGTTGATTCAGATAGATCATAACAAACTTACTATTATTTCAAATAGGTTTCTTACTCAACTCTTTCATTGCATATTAATTAAGAAATTTAAATAAATGTTTAATCTAAATATCATAGAAGAGTTAAAAAAATTATGGGCAAGATATTTTTTTTTTAAGTTTCTTAAAGAGTATTCGTAGGGTATTAGTTATCATTTTCCTTTTAAATATGAGATAAATATTTATTTTGATTCATGAAATTATGATGTATTGATAAATTAATGTCTTAAAGATAAAAAATTTAAATTTAATCATTAAATATGAAAAAATTAACAAATTGATTATGTGTTAAATTTATGAGACTATTTTCATATTAATTTGTAAAAATTCAAGAAATAATTTATCTATAAAATCAATTGATTACACTTTTTACTTATGTTTAAATTTAAATTTTTCATCTTCCAAATATCAATAACTACCTCACATTTTTAAGACCAAAAGAATATTTACCCTAAAATATAATTAATTAACCTTTTAGTCAGAAAAAAAATATAATAAAAAATATACTCCACCAAATTATCTTATTAAGATGATTTTTTTTAAGTAAGACTATCATAGTTTTAGGTTTCCTCCGCATATGAGTAGAAAATAAGAAAGGAGAGTTTTTTTTTATTAAAAAACTGACAAAATATTCATAATTATATATATATATATATATATATATATATATATATATATTATTTAAGTTATTTATGTTATTTTATACTTTTTTTTCCCAAACAGCCTAATAAATAATCTTTCTCTGTTTCTTTTTTTTCTTCTTTCTTTTTAAACCAAACACGGGTACTTAGAAATCTATTGTTGATGACCCACAGAAAAAAGTATTTTCAAAATTGTTTTTACTTAGTATTTCCTTCTCCCCCACCACCTCTTTTTTGTCTATTCCATTATTTCCAAGTTCCAAACAACAACTCCAATCCAATCCCGTCATCGTCAAAAGATAACACAAATGCACAATGATCCTATTATCTTCCGGTCTCAGTTAGCCATTTAAAGGAATTTAATAGTTAGTTAATATATATACACCCATCAGGTTCTATATGTCATTCATTGACTACTAAGTAATTAGTGAGCAAATAAATTATAAATCATTGTTTCAATGTTGAGACATTTCAATGCTTGCCTGCATCTCTTTAAAATAGGGCAACTCAGGTTTTTTATCACCCAATAAGTGGATATTAGTTAGTTAACATGATTGTACTTGTATTTATTCAAGGGTCCTAACCGAGATTGAAGACATTTTTCAAGAGAAGCTTAAAATATCAATTAGTATTTTAGCATCTAAATGAATATTTTATATAATTTAAATTTATCATAAATATCTTTTATATATATAAATTTTATTTTTAATCAAAATTTATAATGAATAAATACATATAAATATATGGATTATATTTTATATTTATAATAAATAATTTAAATTATGATGTAAGATTGTTTTTAACTACTATTATTATTATTATTCAAAAGAAACTATTCAAATTTAATTTAGAAATAGAGATAAAAATATAGTAATATTCATTTGTTGACCCGACAAAGTCAATCAATTGAATCAAACTAATTAAGTTGATTTATTTCTTTTTCTTTGATATTATTTGACATGAACCAAACAAAGAAGATCTAACCTACATTGATTTGGGTATATGTTTATATTTTTATAACTCGACCACTCAACCCTATCAACCAATTTTCTATTTTTAATTTTAATTTTTATTATTACTATTTTTATCTAAATAAATAAATAAATTAAATTTTTTATTTTTGAATTAAAAAAAATCTGAAAATAAACAAACAGGTATTAAACATATACAAAACAACATTTTGTAAAGAACTATTGCATATCGGGCCCAATCCATTAAAAGGCCCAAGTCCCAACAGTTCACTCTACCAGACCCGACACTTTCCGTTTCGAACCAAATAAACAAAATTAAAATAATCCCTTGCGAAAAAGCAAAACCCTAAACCCTCGCTTGCACTGTTCTGGTTCCTCCTCCGATCTGATCTCATCGTCAATGGCTTCCGCGTGCAGCAGAATCGCGCAGCGAACATCAATTTCGTCCATCAGATCATCCATCAAATCCAACATTCGCGCTTCTTCTTCGTTCTCCAAACCAGCTTCCTCCTCTTCTCCTCTTCGCCAATCCTTATTGACCAGGTTCCCCTTCTTTCACCTTACGACGTTCGTTCGCTTCTTCTCCTAATCGCAAACGAGCCTTAGAATAATAATAATAATCGGTTTCTCGTTGGTCTGTTGCAGGATTTCGGCGGAGCTGAGATGCGCGCAGTCGATGTTGCCGCTGCACAGCGCGGTGGCGGCGGCGAGAATGACGTCGCGCCTGAGCGTGACTTCCAGAAGCTGCCGAGCGCTTTCTCAGGGTACTCTCTGCTGCACCTCTCCCGGCCTCTAATACTTTCTTTTTCAAAAATTATTCGCAAACTGTGAGTAGCTTCCTTGCTTCTAAGGCTTGGGTTGACTTTTTCTATGGATTTTTCCTCTTCCCTCTTTTTGAATAAGCTTTGTAAGCGAACTATTAAAATTAAGAAGAAAAAAAACTAATAGATACGCTTAGTCTATTTGTTTGTTTAATTAGGACCCATGCTTTGGTATTTTTCTTACGTAACTAGCAGTTTTTCATTTAGAGTTTAATTGACCAATTTGAGTTTTTCTTAATTATTTTAAAAGTTGTCTATTCGTTGCTGCTTGTTAAATTTATGCTACATTTGGCCTCTTCATGATACTGCTGTGTTAAACGTACTAGTTACTTAAAACTTAAATGCACTGTGGAGAATTAGGCAGAAAGAAAGTTATAGATAATTTAGCCAACAAGTGGGTGTAGGGAACGTTTAGGATTAGGATTTTCTTAGAAAATAAGCTATATAGCTTAATTTCAACATGTTGTCTACCCAAGGATGTCTCCAAATTTTAGAGTTTTTTGGACGGCATTTTGTGATCTAGTAACCTCTCGTTTATATAGTTGGGGTGAGGCGGCTTAAGTACCTGCGGGTTTGTGGCAAAAATAAATAAATTTGGAAGCTGTTAGTAAGAACTAAAAGTGCTTTAACCGAGAGTTTTGACATTAACTAACTATAAAATTTGGTTCCTGCAGGCACATAGTTAATTGGGAATTTGCGGGACCAGCCAATTTATGGCCTACTGCTTCATTATCAAGTATGAAAAAATTAGTGTTCATTTAACATAATATAATTTCTTCAACGATATTAGAATAGAGCTTCCTTTGCTGTTGTCTTAAAAACAAACTCTGTTGGTGGTTTCTGCAGTTATTTGAAGTCTGAATGGATTTCCTTTGGAACAATGGCTTCCCTTTTTCTTTTGTGTTGGAAATAAAAGTGGGAGGGAAAATGAAGTTAGAGGATCGAAATTGGTGAAATTAATCTTGTTTAATGCCTATATTCATCAACAGTTTCCATTTCCCATTCTTTCCTCTCTCGTAATGTTTAATAAGCGAAGGATTTAATTATCTTCCACGACCAATTCTTCATTTTCTTTTCTGCTCTGGTGATTTCTCTCAGAAAATCCCAAATCTTTTTTTTTTATTCCATCTGTGCAAGCAGCAAATTGGATGAGTATTTTGTTAGTGATCTATTTTGCTTTGATGTCTCACTGCATTAATCATTGTTTCTTCCATGCTTTTTAGGAAAATAGCAATTACATTTTACATATAAAGCTTTTAATGTTGATTTCATCTTATTACCTCAATCTGGTATACTCTACCTACCCTAAGTACCCTTAAGGCCTTAACTGATAGGGTGATGAACTAATGATTTGAAACAATTGAGCTTATAAACAATAACTTTAGATTCATGAATCTTATTGTTAAACTTTAAAACAAAATGAAATCACCTTCAGTCAGGATTCCATCTCTTTTGTAGTTGAGCTGACAATAGCATTTCCCTTACAAATAACATCTGTAATTTTATGTAAGTATTCAAATTTAGAAAATAAGTAGGAACAAGATGGTCAGAGTGAGTGTACTGGTTTAACATGTTTTTCTGTGTGAACAATGATTTGTTGGTCTAAATTTTTCATCAGTTTTTGCCAGTGGAATTTATTTGGGAATATGAAGGAAAAGCCTTAACATAGGAAAATTGAAATTAGGGAGTGCATTGGGTATTGAAATTGAATAGATGAACTGTGATGATAGCCAACCAGACTCTTGAATGCTAATATTTTCCTTAAAAAGGATATTTTGAGTGATCCCTTTATTTAGTAAATATATATAATACGATAACATAACTGCTACTTTCATCAAATGGAATTTATGGGACGTGAGACATGCATGCTGTTCTTAAGGTGGGATCTTTTGTCTTTGCTGTCTGGAATAGTTTGGAGAACCATAGCTTATACCCTGTCTCACTATTTGTGCTTGAAACATATGTTTAGCTATATATGTTATTCTAAAGCAAATTGTATCAATGCCCATATGAACAGAGCTTATAATTTTCAGATTCACATTAATCATTTATCTCTTCTTGTACCTTGGCATCATTGCAACTGTGCTTATGTAGGAATTTATCGTGTTTAAAGTTTTTGTTTTTTAGTCTTTGGTCCTTTGCTTAAGTTATGTTTTTTTACCCAAGCATATTATTAATTGAGCCTTTGTTTCATTATAGAGCTTGGTCTATCAGTTCCCAGGTGACTAGAAGAGAGATTGAAGAAAGCCTTGTGTTTGTAAGGTTTGATTTATGATGATTAACATCTATACGCAGTAAGCGGCAGTACTCACTGATTCTTTCAGTCCGAGAAAATGATTTTTTGTGGAATAAAAGATACATGCTCTGATCTATATGTTCATTCATTCATGTGGATAGTTAGAACTGCACACTATCAACACCTACCTCTTTCACTTGCTTTCCCCAATTGTGTTTTTTAAACTTCTTGCAAGAAGTCATTGTATACATTGGTCCTATATACATGGTGGAAATGGTTGATTGTCAAAACGAGGAACAAGCCAAAAGTGCAAGTGCCTGTATACATAGGTCCTGACCTCCAAGCACCAAAAACATTTTACCATCTCACTCTAAACCGTTGAGCATGACCATAACCCTGAGCCACACACGTTCCAAGATCAACACCAAACAACCCAAAAGTAGAAGCGTCTTAACTCCCAAGTCGTCATCATCTAGCCAGCCCCGCAAACCAAGTTCTTGCAACCAATAGAACCCAAATACAAATTCTGAGTATGATTCTTACTGCCACTGCAAGCCATTGCGCACTGTAAAAACCTCCATTTCATTGCCACGTCTCTCCCCTGCGCGCATTTCTGGGTATGGATTTGATATGAAGATTGGGACCAAATTGATTTAGTTTAGGAAAAAAAACTCGGATATGTTATTCGGCCCATTTTATTGACAAATCCTCAATTAACAGTATGATTAGTTAAGCTGTCTTTAAAAACGAAACAAAACAAAAGTCTCATTGATGAACAAATATATTGGAAAAGAAATAATAAATGTAGTCAGGGAAAAAAAAGTAACGCTAAATTTACTTATTAGTTCAGCCAGATTCAATGATTACATTGCCAAGCCTCAGTCATCGATACAACAATGAATGAATACACAACTTATTCCATTGAAAACTTGAGTAAGCCAAAGCATTCAGAATTGTCAAAAATGATAATTCGTTATTGAATAGGCAATGACGAAAAGTTATTAGAAATATAGGAGCCAGGCATACAATCTCAGAGAGAAGCATAGGAGAATCACGTTAGGATTTAACTGCCGCCTGTGGTGATATAAACACTGGCGTATACAATAGTGAGTAAAATCGCTCATTTACTAGATAATATGGATTTATCACTGCCAAGTTCCTTACTAAGCACACCTGGCTGGTCAAGTGAGGTGAACTCGAAGTCGTTCCAGAAATCCGGACACACCTCATACGCCATACGGCTTGGAATCTTCATCGAACATCATGCTAATATTGTCTTCCGAATGTTCCCAACGACTTTGTGCTCTCTCAGAATCTGCGGGAGCCTCAGGCATCATTTTCCGGTACGCAAAGCAAGGGAAGCCAAGCTGGTAGGTTTCTCACCAATACTTTCACTTCCGACTTCAATTTTTAAGCGGGGACTAGGGATCCAACTATCCAAGTAAGTTAACTTGTTCTCTCAACTTATAGAAATTACTACGTTTGTACATTTGTTTTTAAGAGAAGACATCAACTTATTTCAATATTTGTTATAATCATTCATTTTTTTGAAATTTAATGATTAAAATTAAAGGAACTGATCTAGAAATTGATCAAAGGATTAACTGATTTTTTTCTTCCTTTATAATTATTTAAAGGCTAAAAGTATGATTTTTCTCTTTAAAATTACCAAATTGCTAAAGTATGATTTTCGTTCTTTTAAAAAATTTCGTCTGTAAAATTAAAATATATTATTTTTTAACCAGAAAATAGATTCTGATGAGATTCTTGTACTACATGCCACTCTTCTTCTTATGTGTCATCTCTTCATTGGCCCAATTGTTCTTAAGATTTTTGGGGTTAAACTCCCTCCCCAAATTGTAAAAAGACTGCCGCAAATTTTCAAACCTCCCGTGCCTAACTTTCTAAAAACTGCTTGCTCCTGACAGCAGAAGAAATGTGGGAAAGGATTTGGACGTTCGGTCGGAGTTGGAATGAATGAGAATGGGGTCTGAGTTCTAACCTGTTGGGTTGGTTTCACAGAGAAATGTGGGAGATGGGCTTTTGGTTTTTCACTTTTTTGGGAGAAAAAGGAAACAAAAAAGAGGGAGTAGTTTCAAGTGGCATTGAGTGAGGGGGGACATTTGTTGAAGATAGGAAATGGGGCGGTGGGTGAAGTTTCAAAAATTGCAAGGATTCTTTTTAATTTGTGGGTGGTTTTAATCCCATGAAAAATCGTAACAACAATTGAACCAATGAAAAATTGACACTTTAAGTATGAGAATCATCCAAATCTAATTTCAGATTAAAAAATAATATATTTCAATCTTGTAAGAATGAAAAAAAATAAAAATTTACGTTTTGATAATTTTACATGAACCAAAAATATATTTTAGTCTTATTTAAATATTTAACTTATGATAAATTATTATAAAAATAAAAAATATTTTTTAAAAATATTTAATATTTTATTGGAATTTTCTTAGGTTAACATTTTATTGGTATTAAATGACATTTTTTTTATAATTTCTTCAAATTTTAGAAAATATTTAAATTTAAAATTCTAACACAGTTGCAATTATTGTTTTAATTAAAAAAATATTTAAATTAAAAATAATTGTAACAATAAGTTTAGAGTTATAATTAATCATTTTAAAACATAAAGTACATAAATAAGTAAATAAACATTTAATTATATATTTTTTAAGAATAAGAAATAGGTTTCCTATGAAAGTCAAAATAGCTATCATTAAAAGTCAAATTTAAACTGGGTCGATCATATCTATAATGTAAATAAAATAATTATTTTAGTTGATTTTTAAAGATGACCAAACAATATTTTTCAAATGTCTCTACGTTACTGTAAAAAAAAAAAAAAAATTGTCTCTACGTAAAAAAGAACAAACAATATTTTAGTTTATTTTATTTTTTAAAATAGTTATTTTAGTTAATCCTATCAATAGTCAAAATTTACAAACACTCTAAGTAAAAAAGACCAACGAAGAATTTAAAAGAATAAAATTATCTATAATATTTCTCACTATCGTATAACCTCATTGGTTGCCCACCAAATGTTTAATGAAGGATCCTATTATTTTGCCATGTGATGTGTTATTTATTCATGTAAAGTTTCATCAGTAATTATAGAACTAAAAACAAGTTTGGTGGAATTAAATTTAGGGTATTGTGTGCCGTGTGCAATATATTGTTTTCATTTGGAATAAGATTTTATAAAAAAATATATGAAAGTACTATAACTATTTTTTTATCCATATGAATTAAATAACATACTAGAAGTTTACAATATTTATATCCTATTTAACCAACTATGAAAGATATTTTTAGACATCTTATTTAACCAACTAAGGTGGACATTTTTAGTGTACAATAAATGTGTATAAATAATACAAGTAGATTAAGTAGTCAGAAAAAAAGATTATGGGTAACAAATTCTATTTTTTATTTTAAAATCAGATAAGTTCTATGTTTTAAGTGTTATGTAATATAAACTTCTGTAAAAAAAAAAAAAAAGTGTTATATAATTGTATAAAGAAAAGTGCTGTATAGACCAATATTATATTATTTTATTAAATATTACATTATTATACTTTACAGCAGCATAACCATTTTATTTCTATCTTGGATTTAAAGAGAAAAATAAATGATACGAGTTTAACAAAAATAATAGCAAAAATTTATTAAGAGATAATAAAAAATATCTTTTTTAAATAAAAATAATTATATAATTAAAATAAAGTTATGAAATAATTATAAATTAAGGATTAAGGAGTATAATAACATTAATTATTAACATGTGCATGCACTTAGCTTAACCAAAATGGAACTCAGAAGAAGAAAAAAAAGAAGCTTAACCAAAATGATAAGAATAAAAACGATTAGTGTGGAGTAACATATTAAAATATCACAGTTAAAATTATTTGTAAGAAAAAAGGGAACGGATCGGATAATCCTCCTCTATATCCAAGGGGGAAAAAAATCTAGATTTAGATTTAGCAAAAAACATTTGAAAGTTAACCAACTCCCACTATTTATATCTGGGAAAAATGAACATTACAAAAAAGAGAAAGGTAGGTAAGCATGCACACAGCCAATATCTGATCATAGGGATCAACAAAAAGTTCCTGCAAAAGAAGAAGAAGAAGAATCGGCAACGGAAGAAAACTTGTAGATAAAACGTAGGCAAATTTACTGTAGAGGGGTACTTTTAAAAACTAATTACAAAAGAGGGTCTGTTTTTAAACTTTTTACGAGGAGGGTCTGTTCCTCCATGGATGCCGCCAGAGGAACTGGCGACATAGGTGTCCCGCCATTGCAGATGGCGAGAAGCATGCTGAGCTGGAGGGTGCCGCCAGTGGCACAAGCGAGATACACCATGCTGGAATGCCGTCAATGCAAATGGCGTTATGCAGTGAATTATTATAATATATATTACAAATATTTGCTTATTACGCTGCTTTTTCACTTTCAGATGACTCACTCAAACACTTTTTATAAATATTCCTATAATATATATAAACAATTTTCCTAGATACATTATAAATAATTATAAATAAATTAAAAAAATTATAATAGTTTTCACAAATTAAAAAAAATTATTAACAAATAATTATTAACAAAAATGATTAACGTAATAGTTTTCAACAAAAATTATTAACACAAATATATTTTATAAATAATTTTCTATATAAATTAATAATTTTCTATATAAATTAACAGATATAAATAATTTTCTATATAAATTAATAATTTTCTATATTAATTATTAATTTTCTATATTAATTATTAATTTGTATAGAAAATTATTTATAAATTATTAACAAATATTTAATATTTATATAGAAAATTATTAATTTGTATAAAAAATTATTTATAAAATATATTTGTGTTAATAATTTTTTTGAAAACTATTACGTTAATAATTTTTGTTAATAATTATTTGTGAAAATTATTAATTTGAAAGTGTAAAAGCAACAATTTTTTATATATATAATTAACAAATAGCGCATAACGCCATTTGTATTGGCGGCACTGCATTTGTGAAAAAGCAATTGTTTATATATATATATATAATTAACAAATAACGCCATTTGTATTGGCGGCATTGCATAACGCCATTAGTATGTCGCCAGTTTGTCTGGCGGCATCCATACATAATAGTTTTCACAAATTAAAAAAAATTATTAACAATAATTTATATAATTAAACAAATTAATAATTTTCTATATAAATAATTTATATAATTAAATATTTGTTAATAATTTATAAATAATTTTCTATACAAATTAATAATTAATATAGAAAATTATTAATTTATATAGAAAATTATTTATATCTGTTAATTTATATAGAAAATTATTTATATAAAAAATTATTAATTTATATAAAAAATTATTTATAAAATATATTTGTGTTAATAATTTTTGTTGAAAACTATTACGTTAATCATTTTTGTTAATAATTATTTGTTAATAATTTTTTTTAATTTGTGAAAACTATTATAATTTTTTTAATTTATTTATAATTATTTATAATGTATCTAGGAAAATTGTTTATATATATTATAGGAATATTTATAAAAAGTGTTTGAGTGAGTCAACCGTCTGAAAGTGAAAAAGCAGCGTAATAAGCAAATGTTTGTAATATATATTATAATAATTCACTGCATAACGCCATTTGCATTGGCGGCATTCCAGTATGGTGTATCTCGCTTGTGCCACTGGCGGCACTCTCCAGCTCAGCATGCTTCTCGCCATCTGCAATGGCGGGACACCTATGTCGCCAGTTTCTCTGGCGGCATCCATGGAGGAACAGACCCTCCTCGTAAAAAGTTTAAAAACAGACCCTCTTTCGTAATTAGTTTTTAAAAGTACCCCTCTACAGTAAATTTGCCATAAAACGTAATCAGTGGTAGCTCAGTTCTAACCAAGGATTTCTGTTTTCATATGCAGAGCGCGCTTACCTCAAATAGTCAAATCAAATAAATATTTTGATTGTCAAATCAAATAAATAAATACAACATTAATTTCTGCAGTTAATTATTTTTGTTGTCTGTAACGTACCGACAAATGCAATAAATGAAGTTAAGGGACGCAAACAAAAGGGCACAAGAAAATGAAGAGGATAGGGTGCCATCCATATATGTCCTCTCTTGACAACAGAAGCATTTTGATTTGATTTGTAGGGAGGAGAATTATGACAATGATGAATGGAGGAATGTTGGAAGATATTGCCATAATTGGAGGATTGATAGGGGTGCAATTTGTTTACGCAGGGAATGCTGTGTTGCTTAGTTATCTCATGTCTTTGGGCGTCGAATCTCTTACCCTTGTCATTTTTACTTCCTTTGCTACCTTCCTTATTCTCCTACCCCTTGCCTTCTATTATGAAAGGTTCATCTCTCTATTTTTTTTTTAATCTGTTTTTGGGATTGGATCACGTGAATTGTTAATTGATGATGAATTTCATGGTGGTATATATGTATCTTATGCAGGTGTAAATGGCCAAGGAGAGTTAGTTTCAAGTTGCTTATACAGCTTCTCTCGCTTTCATTAGGAGGGTAGGTAAATCTTATTACTACCTTCTCAATTTCCTTCACGAGTTTGGTTTTTGTCCCCCATGTTTTATTATATGCTCTTGAATTTGGTTTTATGGATTTTCTGAGATTCTTCTGATACGCATTGGTTTCAATCTAGTTAGTATCACGTCCATTTTTGCTTATTCTTTTGATCCCCTCTCTTTTGTTTTAAGAAAAAACTATTTTCTTTCCCATTTTGTCCTTTCAAAATTTTGAAAAAAATAGTGGACGATAGATCATGGAATTAGATGAATTCAATACCTGTTTTCAGGTCCCTTTTTTTGTTTAATTCTTTTGGGTTTAAAGTATACATTGTTTTAATTAGTTTCCATTTTTTAAAATTCGGGCATGGAAGTGGTTTTGAATATCACCCTCTGGTAATCCACCAAATAAGTTTCAATGTTTCATAGAGCATCCTGGGTTTTTGAATCCCAGTTATGGGAAGGAGTTTAAGGGAACTGCAAATGTTGAAGGTTAAATGTAGGGAATTGTTGAAGGGGATACATTATCATGGGTTTTAGGGAGTATTTGATCCCTAGAATCTCTCTGAAAACAATCTTGCTTGTGTTGGGAACCGAAATTGTCCTTATTTTTCAACTATGAAGTGTAAACACCGTACTTGGTGCTAAACAGCCTATTAAAGGAACGCTTATCTTATCCTTTTCTCTTTATAATCAAAGGTAGGTGCTATTTTAAGGAATTTGAGAGTAAAAATACATAAATTGTTGTTGTGTAGAACTAGTGGCTCATAGATTCATTAGCGTGTTGAATTTAACAACAATGACAAATCCATAGATTCATTAGCGTGTTGAATTTAACAACAATGACAAATCCGAATCTAAGAGGTATAACACAAATAAGTCTTGCAAAAACTTCTAATCAAATTGTCACTCCATTTTCTAATTATCTTGCCCAATGGGCTCTATAATGTTTTTTATTCTTCTACTTTTCCCTTCTTTTGCTTAATCAATTTAACTTTTCTCTCTTGATATATAGTTGGTATCATGGTATGCAGGGTAACATTGTTCCAGTCTCTATTCCTCCAAGGAATCAATCTAACCTCTCCAACAATGGGAACAGCCATGCCAAACCTTGCACCAGGTCTTATCTTCATCATCGCATGGATTTTTCGGTAATATATGTATTTTTACACGAGCATGATAATTTCCATATTTATCTTAACACTAGGGGATAAAGGGTTTATTTTATTGCAGAGGATAGGTCATAGGTGTAAGATTTTGTATATATAGTGTTAGGCATCAAGATGATAATCTTCCTTAATTGGAGAGCTAAAAGGCACAAACATAAAATTCTGATTTCATTTATTCATGATAATAAGTAAGATGAGTACATTATAGTCGTAAGAAATATCAATCAACGAATACTAACTAGTGCCAACATCAAATAATTCTAACATAATAAAATAAAAACTATAATTTATAAATTATATATTTAACTCCAACCAATATAGTCAAGGACGGATGGCCGTATAGTTCAAAGGGCCCCCTTAATTTTTTGATTTATTTTTATTTTATATATATATATATATATATATATATATATATATATATTAAAATATTGTTTTTATTAGTGGTTTAATTATGTAAATAATAGAGATTTATTGTGTTAATAATCATTTTTTTATATGTAAGAATAAAAAATAGTGTCAAAAAATTTATAGTAATTCACACACATTATTTAAACAACTAAATTTTATTAAAAAAATCATTTAAATCTTATTTATTGCCTTGTAATATTTATTGTAGAGATAATTGAATTTTTTTCTTGATGTAGAAAAATATTTGAGTATCATATAATTTTCTGTCTAATAGTTAATATGTTATTATTATTTTAAAAGTTATAAATAATTTGTTTGTAGTGGAATATTTTTATTTGCATTTCCTTTATATTATATTCACTTGAGAATTAAAGGATTAGAAACATTATACAAGGCTTGATAAATTAAATTTTGAAACAAGTAAACAAATATTCTATCTTCCAATTATCTCCCTTTTTTAATTTATCTTTTATGTAAATATATTCTCTATTATATGTTTTTAAATGAATTTAAAAAACACATAATTATAAATACACAATATGAATTTTGATGCTAGTTAATGTATTTCTCTTTTTGTAGTTGGCCTCCCCGGTTGATAAATCATGGGTCTGCCCCTGAATATAGTCTTTGGACAATTTAATTTTGGGTCTAA
Source organism: Glycine max (assembly GCF_000004515.6). Lineage (NCBI taxonomy): Eukaryota > Viridiplantae > Streptophyta > Magnoliopsida > Fabales > Fabaceae > Glycine > Glycine max. The sequence continues at coordinate 11,557,622 of NC_038253.2, read as the reverse complement.
TGCCCATCCTATTATTATTATTATTGATATCATTTCCATGCTAATTAATGAAAATTTGAATGTTAGGCAGGTTGGAAAAAGTCAACTTGAGCTGCACATATAGTAGAGTGAAAATCATTGGCACATTGCTTTGTGTCTTAGGGGCTCTTGCAATGAGCATACTGCAAAGCATCTCTACAAAAACTACTTCCGCTAAAGAGGGAAAAATTCAATTATTATCTCCACCACCAAATGTAATGTTTGGACAGACACAAGATAATCGGTTGTCTCTATCTCTTGGCTGCAATCTTCATATTGTCAAGCAACATTGTCCTACAGGTAACTTTAAAACGAAACAAGAAAGAAAATAGATACATACAGGTTGCATTGAATTTGTCAGTGTGTTTGATTTCATGTCTCAGACGTGATTTTCCACATTTACTAAAACGTTAATAGTTATAACTTCTACATCCCAGACGTGATTTCTTATTTTTCATCATATTTCCAAACATGTTACTATTAACAAAAATTGCAATTCTTGCAGGCCTTTACTCTAGGAGATTTTCCTGCACCGATGTCTTTGTGTGCAATAACTTCGTTTTTTGGGACGTTCATGACTGCCGCAGTTCAATTAGTTGAAGATCACGAATTCAAACCAGGTTGGCCAATTGTGAGTGTTGGAGACATGATTGCCTATTCTCTTCTGGTAATTTCATTTTCCAATTGATTATATGCTTTTATTTGTTTTGACAGTCACAAATAATTTAGCATTTGATTTTTATAATGTGGTAGCATTTTAAAGGGATTGAATTTGGATTTAATGTAATACTTTTTTATATTCTCTATGACATGGATGAATGGATGTTTTAAAGGCATAAATTCTAATGTACAGGCAGGTGCAGTGAGTGGAATATGCTTGAGCGTCAATGGTTGGGCGCTTGAGAAGAGAGGCCCAGTGTTGGTCTCCATGTTCAGCCCTATTGGCACAGTCTGCTCTGTCCTTTTCTCAGTTGTTACTCTAGGGCAAACCATTAATATTGGAAGGTACTTTGATACTCCTCGCTTCTTTCTTATAAGAAACAAGTTTTAAATTTTATTGTAAAAACTTGTTTCTTATAAAAAGGACTGGAGGTAGGAATATATTGATTTTTCATATCATATACATTCACTACAATACTATGTTGCAGCTTTGCGGGTATGTTCCTCATGTTCACTGGGTTCTACTTTGTGCTTTGGGCCAAAGGGACAGAAGGCTATGCAAAAGGAGGTGGCTTAGAGAGTGAGTATGATGCAGAGAAGCCTCTATTAAGTTGACGTTTTTTCAAATGTAAAAGTAGTATGTAGTATAGTATGTACTTTAATGATAGAACAGAGTAAATAAAATACAAGTTTAATTCAGAAGGGTTTTCGGATTAGGTACTGTGTTATATGTGCCAATCTTACTTCTTTAATTAAATTAGCGAGGCAATTAGATTAAAGCGATTAATGACAATTGGTATATGGCAACCAGCATAAATATACATCATGGCATTTTAATATCAGAAGTGGTCAGTAGAATGAAACATTTTTCACTCGAATTGTACGAGTGATTTATGTGTGTATTAGCTTCAAAGAGAAACAAATACTATTACAATTGTGTTTGATGGAAATCAAATATGGATAAATGTATAAAGGAACTATTAAGTAATCACAATTAGTTGAGTTTTTCAATTAAATTTCGTGATATTCAAATTTTACTTTAAATATTGAGGCAACATGGTAAATCAGGCTCTTGAAGTGGGCAACATTGTGTTTTAGAATGTGATGGTCATGGAGGTCTATAAAAGTACCCACATTTCAACTTTTTAGCAGAAGCATGTTCGTGAAAAAGGGCTTTTTTGAATTTCTCTTGAGTAGTCTGAAAGGAGGTAGAGGCTTATGTTTGGTTCGAGGACTGGATCATGACAACATAGATTTTTCTCCTCTAATTCTTCAGCTAGCTAGACTTGACGTTGGAGGATGCTACTGAAGCAAATCAATGTTGGAGCAGTAGATCTTGTGATGCTATTTCGGGACCACAAAAGGCCCTTGCAATCATGGTAGACTGAGTAAATCAAACTTGGTTTGTTTCAAAATTGAGATGTTTGGTATCTAAAATAAAATCAATTTTAATTAGAAAAATTGTGGTGGAGTTAAAGCAATATGGAACTTCAGCATGTTTGTAATGTGGTTCTAATTATGGCAGTGTGAATTTTCCATGTCTTTTCCCCACATAAGTAACAAGTGGGATGCTTTTCAAAATGTAGGTAACAAAAAATATACCGGTAACACAAATATGCCCTTTTGTTTTATTCAAAATTAATTTTGAAGTTTTAGTTATATCTTTTCTAAATTACCTCATGTTTATATCCCCATATGTAAAAGTTATGTTGCATTGTATATTATGTTTTAATTTAGATACTTTGTGTTTAATTCTTATGATAATTTAATACTTTTATTATATTTTCATTTAATTTTAATGTTTTTAATTTTTATTAGGGCTGTGGTTTTTATTTCAAAAGTAAAAATATTATATACATATTTTTTAATTTAATAATTAACAGTGGAAAAAAAAATAATTATAATGGAAAAGAAATATACATATAGACATTAAACTTTATTTTGATAATTATACATTCAAAATCAATTGCCGATAAAAAAATATTCAAAATATCTAAATAACATTTTAAAAAAATACTTTTTAGTATGCATTATCCAAATAAAAATTATTACTTAAAATCAATTTTATAAAATCATGTCGATATAAAATTAATTCTATTAACACACATATAAACACATACCTAACTTTTATTTAACCCAAAATATGTAAGAGTTTGATATTTTTTTGTTAAGAAATAGTAGAAGAAAGAAGAATGAACATGCAAAAGATTGAGAACTTAATAAATGCCATGACGAAATCAATCAATACCAACAAGTTTATATGGTGTATATTTTCGTATGGCCTATGTCTGCAGATGCATAAATAACAAGTCGTTACTAAGATAAGAGAGGTTTTGAAAGTTGACTAAAATAACTTTAATAGGTACAGTAGATTCTACAAGTGGTAAAGCCACTTTTTGGGGCATGAAAAAGTCACTGAAGTACTAATTAATACTAGTACTCCACAGTACTAATCAAACACAAGTAGCAAATGAATGGTGCAAGTTTCCTACGTTTTTGCTACCAATAAATGTTGGAACTTGGAAGGAGAAAGTTTTTGCGGTCAGACATTAATTAGAGGTTCTAGAGTCTCTTTTTAAGTTCCGCTTATAAATACAAGTATCTTCCGTCAGTTTATGTATCTCAGAGAAAAAAATGCACATAATATCTTCTGGCATATTCTTTCATTTTTTTATAGATAGTATTATTGATCATTGATTTCCCCTCTATTCAAAGAGAAATTATAACTATCGCTTTGTTAATGGTTAGTACTTGGTTAAAAGTAGATATATTTTCCATTTATTATTATTAAGACGCCAACGGCCATAATGTGCCAACTTTATCTGCTCGTCTCTTTAGTAAGGAGTTATGGCTTCTCTTTTGCTTTTTTTTTTATTAGAGTTCCAATGTATGGCGTGGTCATTTCAACATGATTTTTGCCATTTGTGATATAGCTTTAAGATGCCCTCTTTTCTGCAGTTTCCATGTGCAGGGCTTCGATGCTAATGACAAGTCACAAAAGTTATTAGGCTACTCAAAGCACAGAATTTGTTTTAACACTCCATGTGCATTTTTTGCACAATATCATTCACTCTCGGAGTATTATGTCAAAGTATTTTACGATGTAACTTATCAAAACCAAGTCAAAAATTTCAAGCTGAATTAATACAACATCTTTTTGTCATCATTTCCAAGTTCATTTCAAAAGTTTCTTCAAAGTCTAGTCTCAATTCTCAAATGGATGAAATGTCAATGCAACTGACCTATCCGGAAAGTTTTGATTTGACTTATTACCCCACTCTAAAATAAATTATAAGGTTTTAAGCTGTAAAATAAGTATGATATTTTATATTTTATTTTTTTAAGGTTAAAATATGATTTTTGTTGTCATAAATATATAAATGTTTAAAATTTTTTTTTTGTACTTTTTAATATATTTTTTATCCTCACAAAATTAGAATGTTATTTTTTTTCTAAACACAGGTGATAATTAAATCCAAACTTAAAGTAATATTTTTTTTATTGATTATGTTATAACTATGTAACAAAGTAACACACGTAATTTGAGATATTCAAATCTTATCCTAAACTTAAAAATGATACATTTTAATTTTATAATGATAATAGTAAAAATTTATAGAATAAGTTTTGAACATTTTTATATTTATAGGTATAAAAATATATTCTAACTTTTTTAGAACACCAGCATTAAATAATTATAAAACTTGAGCAACACCCGCAAGGATGAGGTGCCGAGTTCTGCCAAACTTTCCAAGGCTATCTTCATGTCCTCATTGACAAACCCACAAGTCACCACAATTCGTTTACCAGTCTTGGAAAAACTAAGAATTTTGGTACAAGTTGCATATCTATTGTGTTTAATTCAATTGAACAAACCTCATAGTTATTTTTTTTTCTGCACCATTTATTTATTAATTGCACTTGCCGGCGTTGATCAAGCAGTTACGAGGATTCGCAAACATGGCAATAATACAAGTTATGCATTCCATGAAATATCAATTTCTCATTGACCCACCAACTTTCCATCGTTTTCTATTTGTTTATATATAAATGCAATATCTAATTTTATTTACTAGATACTCTTATCTCAGCATGATCTGTAATGACCGATATAATTGCGGAACGGCAACTTGTCAGATGGCAAATGATTAAAGTACACAACAATGAATTTTTATATGATTATTTCTTTCTCTTTTTATATGTAGAGACTATGCAGTCTATGCTTATAGTACTAAATAGGTAAAGTAATTATCAATATAGTTACAGGATAAAAAATAGTTATCGTATTAAATTTATTAATTATTTATATTATTATTTTAAAATTATTTTTTTATTAAGATTTAGAGAGATAATAATTAAGTAATGATATATAACGAAAAATAATTAATATATTTAAAAATTAAAAAAATAATTTTATAAAAAATAATTAAATTTTTGAAAAGAAATTTATAATTAAGAACAAAAGAAGTAAGTAACTAATTAGTAATTCAATAACTAGATTCATGTGTATGTAAATATATCTGTTAAAAAAGCTCAATTTTTATGTCCATCTTTGGTTTTGTGTTTTTTTTAGGAGATCTTTGGTTTTGTGTAATTGTGTTAGAACCAAATTACATGGATAAAAGTGGTAAAGAGTAGTTTTCAGGTAGACATGGAAATTGGACGTAAATATTATTTGACTTGATGGAAACCAAATATGTTATAAATAGATCTTAATTCAAACAAGATTTTTTTAATTGTTTATCACCACAATAGCATTGCATTGACTGTATTTTGTCTGTAATTTATTGTGATGTCAACAATTACATCGAAACCGCAACGTAACCACAACCGTTATTTAAAATATTGACTCCAAATATTAGTCATTGATTCTTAGCCAATGGCCAATACCCTTGAGTTGTAACACTTTTGCATTTTTAATATAGAACATTTATATATAACAGAAGAACATTTATAGTTTTCTAATTTTCATGAGTCTATTTGATGATATGTTTTTTTAAAGGATTTTGTTGTTTTATATTTGGGTTTTGTGTTTTGTAGCTATAGCAGCTTCTATAGGTTTGGTTGCAGTTCCAGCAGACAAGGGGAACAAAAGGGAACGACACGTCTAGTATTGTAGGCCATTCCACAATCTTGACACATGTCTCTCATGTTTGGTCTATTGCACCGAAGAAGGGTGGTCCCTCTTGATCCATCGATCTCTTCTTAGTATGCAAAAAAGCAATGCCTCATCGTTGTCATCATGCCTGTCATAATATACTTGACTTGGAAGCCAAAAACAAAAGCATCTGATAGGTGAGACTTAAAGCTTGTTTAATTTGGTTCTTTTTTTGGAGCAAACCAAAGTCTCAAAGTGCAGCAGATTTTTCATTTTTTCCAAGCCTGTCTTCACCTTATGTGACCTACATTCATTTCATTTTCATTCCCCCCTAGTGAAGTCAAACTCCTCAAGGATGAAAAAAATGCTACTAGAACTGAAGTGCAAGGAAAGAGTTGTGTAGTGTGTGCCTAAATCCTTTTCTCTGTCAGTCACTTACTTGCCCTCAGTAGACACTAGCCAGTAGGAGCACTCTGCTAGCCAAAAGCAAAATCAACAAAAGAGAAAAGAGAAAAAAAAAAAAGATTTACTACTTTATGTTTGTTGTTGGGACAGCATTTATTATTTGGTGTTCAGTTTGAATGCAGGAGCAATTTCATCTAATTATTTATTTATTTTCTGTCACAAGACATGAATGATTTAAAGCAGTAGTTACCATTTTGTAATTTGAAATCCCTGGCTGTTAATTAATGTGGTAAAAAAGGCTGGTATTTATCACTGTTACAGAATTGATACTGGGTAAACCAACTACTACTAATGGATGCTAGCAGACTTTGATGTTGTGTCTTACCTATACCTTTATTTTTTTTAGTGATTTTATGCAAAACATTTAATATTCACAATAGTTGGAGCTTAAGTTGTTAGACGGTTCTTTAATAGAGTCTTACCAAATATTTTTTTTAACATGTACACATCAACATGAAATTGAATACCTTAATGGATTAGATATCTATATGGCATTTCCCGGAATTGTTCATACTATATCTTTATATAGTACTTTTATAAATTCATGTAGAGATTTTGTTTATTTGTCATGTCCATGAAGGTTTGGACCAGACCTTCTGTAACAATTACCATTGAACAAGTATTTGTCTTTAAAAAAATTAGTAAAAAAGAGTGATCCATTTATTTGAATTAGCCTTTAGGTTTGCAAATCAGTTAATTAACATTGCTTAAGTTAAAAGCCAAAATCTTTAAAATACGTTCCCTTTTTACTTTAGGCGTATGCAGAGTTCCAATTATATCTTTTCTCGTACCGCTGCATGCTTTGTTGAATGTTCAAGTAAGTAAGACCATTTGAGAACTAAAATGGGTGCATAGTGCAAAGACTAAAGAGGCAATTATAGCCACAGATTTTAAGAGTTTTCGTACCCCCATTGAGATGAGAATCTATCCTTTTAACGTTAAGTCTTTAGTCTACTTTAGTCTTGATTTCTATAAATGTGTCTTGTCTAGATTTATACTGAGGTATTGAACTTGTTTGCATCATTGCTTGAGCAGCATAACCAATCATAGAGAGAGTCTTAGAAAGAAAATATCAAAGAAAGTACGCTAGCATTTTTGTGGAACAAATTTAAACACTATTCTTTCTATAATTAAAATTTGTTTTAAATTTCTTGTAGCATAACAATTATAAACCTGAGTCTTAACGTGAAAAATTGCTTTTGTGATCAGTTTGTAGGACAAGCAAGCACATTATATGGAGTTTTTCTTTTTTGGGGGGTGGGGGGTGTTCTATCCTAGATTGCCAGTCCTACATGCATCAAGTAGAGTCCTTCACAAAGTAGATTCGAATCTTTGACGTTGCAAGCAATTGCAATCAATTTTAAGTGTAACCAACTAAAGTAGGTGTAACTTCAAGTTAGATATAAGGACTTGATTTTAGAATAGGAAGCTTCTGTCGTAAAATAGTGGTTGTAAATGCTTGAAATTTGAAGAGGGAATTAAAAGGTTTATTATGGTATCATTTTGTCTAAAGAAAAGCAATAGGTGAACTATTTTGATCGTTGAGAAATATTAATCATTGACAAAATTAATGTGATAATTTTTACTAGCAAAATTGATAGTATGAAAATCCTTTAAGCACCTAAACGAGAGTTTTTAATTTTTTATATTTGATTGAAATTTTAATTTTCTTCACAACACAAGGCAGAAAGTTAATTGTGGGTGGAAGTGACTCATTTTTTTCCCTACCAGCATTCTCTTTGGCAAGTTATCCTAAGACATAGTTGTTGGAGACTAACCCTTTTGTTAGACTCAATTCTCCGTTGGTGATTCGTTTCAATTTAAAGCCTAATAATCACACTGTAATTTATAAAGTTTTCTTTTTTAATAAACCTCATACATTTTTTATGAAAGACAATGGTAATCAACATAAGTAAGATCATTATAGACATAAAAAAAAAAAAAAAAACTCTCTTTTCCAATATTTCAGATAAGTTGCAATAACCATGTCCCAATTGATTTACACACTCTATTAATTGTATATAATGTCTGTAATTTATAAAGTTTGGTAAGCCGAATTGAAAGCATAAATTTTATTCTAAATGTGTTAGTATATTAAAAAAAATAGAAGGAGACATGTATTCGTAAATAATGCGATTTTATTCTACTAAAAAATGTTGAATCAAGAACAATAGAACAAACCAGAATCGTGGGATTTCCTACCTTGAATGGGCCAAATTTCTTCCCATACACATATACTTTAAAATGTACCCAAATGAATTTGATTTCATTTATACACAGATGACTAACTGGGAGAAAAAAAAAAGGTGCATCCCTACTAGATATTTAGTTGTTTTTTTTGTATTTTATATGATAAGTGGACGTACTCCTAAAGCATGTAGCCATAATTAACTTGGTTTTAAAGGACCTACTGGTATGATTTCAGTTTTATTGGCTTCCCAATTTATTGTGCTCCTTCTATATGGAATCAATGTTGAGTTAGTGCGTGGTCTATTTAGCCTCCAAGTTGTTGAAGCGATTATCAATACTTAGTGCAACCAACTTCTAACTATCCAGTAGCGTGGCACTTTCCAAATATGATACATTGTTAGGTAAGAATAAGTTGCCGTCGGTTTTTCGCACCCGTTAATTTATTTTCAACGTTGTTCTGATTATTTCTATAACTTTTCAAAATCATGTTCGGTACTACTAATCAGCAAAAACAGGAGGAGACTTACTGCAAAAGTAAAGACGTTAAATACTAAAATAATTTAATACTATCATTCATTAATAAATTATTTTTTCTTAAAAGAATAGAGAAAAAAAATAAATGATACTATAAACATAAATATTTTTGTCTTTACAAAATATGTGAATATTATAAACACCTTATTACTAGCATGGATTTCTACATATAAATAAAAAGAAATATTTTTTTGTTTTTAGTTACATAAAGAGAGAAAAAAAACAATTTTAAAAAGAGGATATATAACAATAATATAACAATAATGGTTGTTATAAGTGTTATAAAAAAATTATTTTTTAATTTAATGATTTAAAATTTGAATCTTGGTGTCGTTGGATATGAAATAATGGAACAAAAATATATTCGCATTATATAAGTTGACGGTCTTTGATAAACATTACTCAGTGATATAATAATAAGTATAGTTAATATAACAAGATTAAGTTTTTTATGTATAGACCGGCACGTCGAACGGCAACAGCGCATATTTCTTCTGAAGTTGTTGCTCCACAGTGGTCCATATATATATGGCAAGCTTTCCTGTGGCATTAAGTGCTGGTTCCTTTGACGGTGGTTCTTGGTACGAGTGGCTGGAAGAAGTTATAAGTATACACGAGGAAAAATTCTACTTTGTTTGTTGACTTTCGTAATGTGCAAGTTTTTTGTAAAACACGAATTAGCAAGAGGTTGTTAGTGTCCCTATCAGTCTGGGTTTGTTGAGGAGCACCATGATCGAGTGTCGTGACATTTCTTCTTCTTTCCTTTACCGGTTGTTAGATTTAATTCTCGAATAATATAATGTTGTACTAGTAGTCACTAGAAATGATACAATGAATTAAAAAAGAGATATAGAGAATTTTTAATATTGGATGCTTATGTGCCAAATTAAAGTTTTTGATCCTAGTTGACTGTTATATTACAAAACTCTTAATATATATATATATATATATATATATATATATATATATATATATATATATATATATATAATCAAAGTTAAAATCACATTATCAGATATATTATACAGTAAATAAAATAGCAAAAAGTTTTTATATTATTATCCAATTTATATGACAAGTATAATTAATAGGATCTACTCTTTCAACCACAAAATCTTAAACTATTTAAGTCTAATTCTAATCGGACCAATTACCCATTAATTTATTTTCTAACATAAGAACATATTTTTCTTTAAAAAAATACATAAGAACATCTTTTGAATGCTGTTTCTCCGTATAATCAGAAATAGATTACAAATACATATACTTAACAAGCCATAATGGAATTAATTTTTAAATATATTATTATATTAAAAAATTATAATCTCATTCAAATAATCGTATTTATTAGTCTTAATTGAGGGTTAGTCATTCGCGAAGATAAATATTTCGTAACTATAACATTTTAATAAAAAAAATATTGATATTTATTTTATTTCGGTGGAATTAGTATTTAACTATGTTTCTCTTAAACTTTGACAGGTATATTGGTCTATAGTTAATTTGAGTTATATATAGTAGATAGACTAATGAAATCTCTCTTAACCAATGTTTATCTTTTATACACAAGATTTAAACTCAATATATTGTTTAAGAAAATAAATAAATTTCTTACCACGCGAATTATAATAGACATCAATAATAATTAGTTATTTAATTTATTAAGGAAAACATTATCCTCTAATATATAAATAAAAAACATTAACTGTTATCTTAAAAAAAATATTGACTGTTAGGCTTATTTCCAATAATATAACTCTGTCTAATGGAAATGAACTATATATTAGTAAATACTATATTGTATAATATACTAATGCACAAATTTATAATACTAACAATAAATTGTTCGGTAATAATTATATGTTTGTAAAAAAAATTCTTATTGGCATATTATACCATGTAAGGGATTTAGTTTTTCTAAACTATAGAGTGTATTTTATATAAAAGATATGTAATAATAATTATTCATTAGCAAGTTAATAATTGAGATCATAATTAATATCTTCAAAATAAGATATTTAATTAATTTTTCCAGCATCGATCTTTTGATCACTGTCCAGCAGATTAAGAATCGTCTTGTGAACTAGTATTGTCTCAAACTTTTTTTTAACAAGCAAAAGAGGATATGCTGCAAAAATGTCCTAAAGTTTTACTAAAAAAATGTCCTAAAGTGAACACAAAGTTGTGCAGTCACCTAGGACATTTAAAGAGAGTACAACAGTAAGTACATACATTGTTGTGTAAATTCCCACCGTTAGCAATATCCTGCTCTTCTTTCCAAAATTATCTCCATGGAGACTAGCCATCAACACTTGTACAACATCAACTATTACCATCCTAAGATTCTACTTATTATATTAGATCAATTTATTTAAACTTATTTATTAAAACAAATATTTATTTTAATAAAATAAATATTTTTTTATTTTTTCATATGTTTATTTAAATTGTTTCTGTTTTTCTTTTAAAAATAATGTTCTATTTATTTTAAAAGATAAATCATATCTTCTTCTTAAAAAATAGGTATATAAAAAATGTTTATTTTAAAGTTTTTATTTTAAGTTTAAACCAACATATCCATTATCTCGTGGCAGCAAAATGTTTAACCTCTGCTGTGGACATATCACCATCATGTGAAGTAGAAATTGTTCCTTCCATCTTTACACAGTTACTACAGCTTCCTGAGTTAAAGGGTTTGATAGCACTAGTGAAAAATACAATATGTTTGAGATTATCATATATACGACTTTAATTGATAATATAACAAAGCTACAAAAATCTTTCTCCTTTGTGTAATTTAAAATAAGCATCATATCAAATAGAGATGAAAAAAAAAAAAAGGAATACAAGAGACAACACAATGATGTTTGAGATGATTGTCACTGTTTCTCTCTCTTTTTTAAGAAGCTTGCCACCTACTCTCAAATTTCTAATTCTACTAGTTATAAAAGTTAAAGAATGATTACAAATATCAAAGTAAATATTTAATCTTCCTATAATTTTATACCTACAACTTTTTAGAAGATGTTCATTCACCTTTGATTTTAGCAAATTAAAAATAATGCAAACCCCAAAAAAAAAATCTCAATATGAGACAATTTCTAACAATTAATGAAATGAAGATAATTTTTTTAACTTGAGATATTCTCCAATGAAAACTAAGAACTAATTTCTTGAAATACTAAATGTTTAAATTCATTTAAGAGTTAACATTTTCCTACGAATAATCTTTCATGAGCATGAAGATAGAACCTTAAATTACATGCTTAATTAAAAAGTAAAGTTATGTGTTCATCATGTGAAAGGAAAATCCTAAATATTAGAACTCGTGGAATAACTTTTTTTTAAGGAAAAGTTAACTGCACGTTGGCATATAGTATATGTCCAAGAACACCACATAATAATTAATAAATTATATTTCTTCAGATTATATGAACCGACATTTTTATTTTAGAAATTACATATATCTTTCATAAGAGATAATATTATTTGAGTTAGTCATTACTATAAATAATGAAGTTATATATTGAAGATTCAAATTCGAGATTACTATAAAAATAAAAACAAAAACTCAAGACTACTAATGAAATTAAAATAACTTTATACGAATTCATCAATGTACATACTTGGTTGATTATCTAATTAAAGACATACAATAGGTAAAACAATTTTATTCATTGATATGTAAAGAATTATAGCTGCTCTCTAATTCTCCTTTAATTAAGCCTGTTTATTTGTATTAAAATTTAAGAATAAATATAGTTTGATTACTTACTTTTTGAATAAGATTATAAATTTTTTTGTTAAATATTAGTACTAACTAATTAACAGTGATATGGTAAAGAAAATGACTATGATAAATCTAAAATTGAATTTGATATTGGGGATTTTTGGCTATATATAAAAAAGAGAACCTTTTCTTTAAGATTATATAAAAAAGAGAAGTTAATTTTATTTTTACATGGAAAAAATTATCAAGAGATAAAAACAATAAGGAAATTCGGTAACGTGATATTGTATCCAATCTTACATCTTCTTTGCATTTTGCAATCAAAATTTAATAGAAGCACCAATCATTCAGGATTAGTGAGTTGCACATCGCTACCAAATAATTATCCATTATCACGGCTTCCATTCCAATGAATATATTTCAGGGGCCCATATTTTTGTTTCTCAATGCAATTCTGGTCCTCCAAACTAGACCTACATACCAAATTTGCCCAATGTGACAGGAATCCGCTAAATAAAAAACATATTTACATCTAACTTAAATAAGCAAATAATATGATATTGTTCTAATTTAAATATATAATTATATTAAATACTATATTTTATTATTTTTATTGGAAATAAGTTTTAAGGTAAACAAATATATTAAAACTTGTTAATAGAGTATTAGAAAAAAAAAGTTATCATTCGTAATGATCATAGGTCTGAAGAACATAAAATATATGTGATTTATAAATAAAATTAAAAAATATAAGCATAAAAAAGTTAAAATATTATTGAGTGTTTATTAAAGAATTAAAATTTGGTCAAACTAACTTATAAACTAATAAAAAAAAAAGTTAAACACACAAAAAGTCACAAAAATTAATATTTCCTCCGTCACTAAAAGACTTAGTTCATCAAAATTAAAGAAAATAATTAATTTAGTTGAAAGATAAATTTATCTTAAATTTATAATTTTTTTATAAAACTATCTTTCTTATTAATATTTTACTCTCTTATAATGGTTTATCAATATATTATTTTTTATTTTAATAAAAAATAATTTTAATTTAAAAATAATTAATATAAAAAATATTATAGAGTGAGTCTTATAGTAAGAAAGAAATATTAATTTAAACTTGATTCTTATAAATAAAAATTGGGAGTAACAGAACAGTTTTATTAATTGACTTTTGAAATAATTAATATACTTAAAAGCAGCTGTTTATGTAATAATAAAAGCAGTAAGTATCCTAATGGTGCTTTGGAGAGACCTGGAAGCAATAAATGGAAAAAAGGTTATTCGAATTGGGCAGCAAGGTTTGCATGTTACTTATGGCTCTTTCTCTGTTCACGATCACACTTTCTTAATTTTGGGCGCTGAATAATTAATGCGACGGTTAATAATGTGTTTTGACATTTAGCTCGCACACACAAGAACTCATCTTTTATTGAACGCCAAAGAAAAAAAAGTCATAGTTTTTTTTTGGGGTTGTGTGTGTCTTTTGGTGGAGGAATGCTTGTCACCTACTCCTTTAAAGTTCTCCCAAAAACACTTTTGTGAGTGAGTGAGTGAGAGAAAGAAGAGAAGGAGTTGAAGTGGTTGTTGTATTGTAGTAGTGTGTAAAGTCTTGGTGATGGATAGACACAAATGCAAGCTTTGTTCAAGGTCTTTCAGCAATGGCAGAGCCCTTGGTGGGCACATGAAGGCTCACCTTGCTTCTCTCCCTCTCCCTCTCCCTCCAAAGCTTCACTCTTGTTTCTCTTCCTCTGACTCAGAACAAGAACAATCTTTAAGGGAGAATCCTAAGAAAACCTTGAGGATTCTGGATCCTGAAGACAGAGAGAGCGAGACAGAGTCTAATAAGAACCCGACTCGTCAACGATCCAAGCGCAACTGGAAATCTACCATGCCCAAGCTCAGCCTCGGACACCCCGAAGCCGAACCTCTCAGCTCCGTCTCCGACACCTCCCCCGAAGAAGACCTCGCCATGTGCCTCATGATGCTCTCCCGCGACACGTGGCAGGAACACAAACTCGCCAATGCAGGTCCACCCAAGACTCGCTGCAGCAGCGGATCAGAGATCAAGCTCAAGAACAAAGTCCGCTCCAAGCACCTCTGCCACGCTTGTCACAAATCCTTTCGATCCTCTCGCGCTCTTGGGAGCCACAGAACCCTGTGCTCTCCCCGTCAGGAAGCCCAAAATAACAGCATCATTAGTAATAACAACATTAAGGTTTTTGAATGCCCCTTCTGTTACAAGCTGTTTGGTTCTGGCCAAGCGCTCGGTGGACACAAGAGATCTCACCTAATTCCTTCTTCCTCTTCAACCGTTAATCATTCTGTCAAGTTGAAACAGAGCTTCATAGATCTCAACTTGCCTGCTCCGGCCGAAGACGACGATCTTAGCGTTGTTTCTGATGCCTAATTCGATCTGGCATATGTTTTAATTGTTTAATGTTTAGTTGTCTGGTGGTGTTACTCATAAAGTGAATTTTTCTTCTTCTTCTTCTTCTTCTTTATAAAAGTAGCTGAGAATATTTCATTATGTTTATTGACAGATCAAAAGCTTTTGATTCTACAATGGTAGCTGAATATAACTATAAGTTATGTTTTGTTTCAACTGGTAGATACGGCTAGAGTTATAACTCACATGGTGAATTTCTAGTTAACAGTGAATTTTATTGGTTTGTACGCAACTTGGTTCATCGTACTATAAGGTTTTAAACGTAGTTTCAATGCAAAATTGAGATTTGGTTGTGGACCAATAACTCTGGCCTTTCAAGTACTAAAGCGCCGCTGCAATTCTGTTTTAATGCTTTGGTTCTGTTTCACCGGTTTCTAATTTGTCCTTCCAGCTTGCACTTTTGGTTAGAATGAATAAATAAATGGCTTCTTTTTCCCTTTGTTTTTGCCTTCTTTTATGCTTGTATTGAGGGTCTTGGCATGAAACGTGAAAGCAATGATTCCTAAGAAAGACTTAGAATACAACTATACAATTAATTTTTATTTGTGTGTGTTCTTCTGATGCTCTTGGAGTTTCGGAGATGACTAGGAAGATTTTTAAAAAGCCTTTCAATTTCTGAATAAGGTTATTCTGTTGTTGGGTTAATGATAAGTATATTTTGTTTTATTATGGTAGACATTATCAGTTTATCTTCCTTGAAAACAACGAAGTATATCGGTGTAAAAGGAGGAGGTCCCGTACTATCAGATTTATGATATGATAAATTATATGCCGATCAAATGCTGCTAAAATAAATTAATAAACTAAATATAAACAACGAGGACTTTTTTTTATATATATCTATATAATAGTAAATGGCAATAAATTTGACAAAGAAATTTTAAAAAACATGGGGGAAGCATGGGACCTTTTTTTGCTGTGCATGTGAAACGTTGCTTCACGAGAATTTACTTGAACAGTGATGGGATTCATTAGAGTTTCTGTTAAGTTTTGTCCCAAGCCAGTGTAAGAAACGTGAACCGAACATGAGACTTAGTTATGGATCATTGATTTGGATCCTCTAAGGTAGAGATTCAATGAAGAAAAGCAAAGAAAGTGGGGGGAAATAGGACAAATCAGAAAGCCAGCCCTGGTCCTAACTACTTTAGCTTGGTTTCCACGATGATGCGTAATTGGGATTGGAGGGTGAAATTTGGCCATATAGATAAGATGAATAAACGACAAATTTTACGTTACAAAAATTGTCGTCTATTTATTCCCAACCTTTTCTATTGCAATGTGCTAATTGTCATTTGTGATAAACCTTACAAAACTTCATTAGCTGCTTTCTCCGTGTTCTGAAAGGCAAACATATCTGTTTCCTAATCTATGCGTTTTGCAAGTCATTTTGCAATTTGACACCGGATACCAATTTTACCTTTTTTTTCCTTTCTTTTTGGTGCAGGTCCCCCACCCCTATTTTTTTTTCATATGATTACAAAGGAGTATCTTAATCGGTTACTGGAATTTTTAAATTCTTCCAACAAATTTATTAGCATTCAAGGTACGTTTTCTCCTCTTCAGAATGATTTCTCTATACCATCAGATAGGATTCAAACCTAATTACATGCTAAGAAGTCTAAGCCTCAATTACTTCAACTAACCATTGTTGGTCCCCCATCCCTAATACTGCTAAATAGGTCAGCATTTTAACGTCGTTGTGAAAATAATTATAGTTTTGAAAAGAAGGCTTTGATACATCAGTAGAATCGTCAGAGGAAGGTAGGATATAGATTAAGTAATTGACAAAAACTACTATGATATTTGAGTCTAGAGAATCTTCAAGAGGGCCCTTCCAACTAAAGGAATATTGGATAACAACTACAATAACAAAGAAACATGGAGAGAAAAAATATGATAGGAAACATTATCACCCATGATTCCAACTTTTTTTATATTTCTCAAGTATTCCCTTAAACATGCAGGTTATCAACATCATTCACCTATAACAAATTAACTCAATACTTATTTATTTGGGTAAATTACAGCTTCACAAAATCTCTACAAATAAAATTTCTTTAAAGCACAATGATTTGTCAAAGCTGAACCAAAGTCTCTAGGTGTTTAACAATGATTTGTTTAAAGAAAAATGACCTGTCAAGGCTGAACCAAACTCCCACTACTTAGAGGAGAGTAGGACTAGGAAAATCCCTTTCACACTCACTAAAGGATCAAAATGTCATTTACTGCAAAGAAGGGTGTGTGACAAAGACATCTAGAGCATTAAGAGTCACGTGTATGGCACTTGGTCAATGTTCCTTTAGAAAGAAAAAGGATTCTCATCAGTGACTGAAGTCTACAGTGACCACTTATAAACTAAAGAGATAAGGGATGCCATTGTAATTTCTCAAATAACACGGAATGCTTAGCGCAAACCTGAGAGATAGGTAGGAATGCTATAAGTAAAGATTAAAAAACCTCTAAAGTAGATGAGTCAAAGAGACTAGTTTTCTCTTTCACTAATGTATCAACAAATGATGAAAATGTCTTTAGTTTGGGGCTTTTGAACAATTACATTGTGTGCAGTTTGGTATCCAATGATTCATAATATCTTAATTAATCAAGTTTTACTTTATTATTACAGCATAAAAAAATTAAGGGACTGGATCAGTCCTTTAAATTGTAAGAAAGAAAAGTGTTAGCAACACTCTTTTTTAATTAAAATTTATTAAAAATTACATAATTAAATATTTAAATAAGATTTGAAATTTACAAATTTTGGTGAATTTTAATAAATTTTAACTACCAATAGAATGCGTTTAAAATAATATGTTAGTGAATATTTTTTTAATATTTTTCGTGTAAGAAAAACTACAGATGATTTCAATCTAAATAATTTTATATTATATTAACTTGATCATATATGTCATTATATATTTATTAACTAATTCAATTAATAATTTTATCAAAACAAGTATAATTTAATAAGTTAATTTAATAACTTTCAATTTTTTACTATCAATTATTTTTTTTAGTTTTTAATTATTTTTGTTAAACATAACTTTAATGGATTTTGGATGTGAACTTGAGTATCGTGTAATATGAAATTATTTTAAAAATCGGTTTGTAAAACATAAAAATGAGAATGGAAACAAACAAGCCCTAATATATTTCTAATTTTTTTAATTTAACTTTTCTATCTTTTATCATCTCCCTTCCACTCTTTTATAAATAAAATTTTAAAAAACAAAAATATAATAAAACTCGTTTTTATTCATGAATTAATAAAAAAAAAGTTATTTTTACTCTCTCTTTTTCTTATAATTTTCTTTCAAGCAAAGTAGTAGTTAAAGTTTTGTTCTATTCTTTTATTATTCCTTTAAAGTTTAAACAATAAAAAAAGGCAATTGTGCTTTAGTTATTCTGTCTTTTTTATTCATTTTCAATTATTTTATTTATTATTTGATTAAAAAAATATTGAAACGAATGCTGCAACAACAAATAGAAATTTTGAATAGCATGAAGCTTTTTTTCGTCAAACATGCACAACCTGTTTTTCTTTCACGTGATTTTTTTATATAATCTTTTTAAAATTTCAAATCAATATTTATTTAAAAAGTAATAATAATGTGACATGATACATTTTGTGTTTGGTGCTTAGAAGTTAGAAGCAGCCCGACAAAGAATGCCGGTAACCTTCCTCAATCAACTCCAACACAAACTTTCATTGAATATATTTTGTTAGGGAATTCGCGCTACGGAAGGTTGGTTTCACATTTGGATTCAACCATTTGAGAGGTGCATCGATCACATGCAGCATGAGAGTTAAGGACCGATAACATAACCCAGCTAGATCCTCCTAACCTAACCATTAATATGCATGTACACTTCACACTTTTTGATCTGAAACACACGAATAATACTAAATTAATACACCTTAATTATGATCTACTCGATAGTCAAATTTACTCCATTTTATGTTAGAAATCACTTGAAATTAAAATCTGATCGTGATAGACGACAAATGTCAAACATAATTATCAAACAAATTCAAGATGCAGACCAAGGTATTGTTGTGGCTTGTCGGACCTTATTTCGCAAACAAATGTTGTCAAACATAAATAGTGAAATCAGGTCGCAACTTAAACAACACAAGAAAACTACTATCGGTTTGGTTTTGAATCAATACTCTCTATCCAGACAGAACTAAATATTATGCCCTCCTCCATTCTGTCTTTTAAATTTAGATATTTTGGAAGTTCTTGATCACAAGTTATTGGTACAAAAAAAATAATACATTACAAGTAATCTATTGACATACAATATGTAACACTTCAAAAATTACGCCATGATCTCTCTAATTTGATATATAGATGTGCTCCAGAACACGAAAAATACAAAAATGATGCCTGTGATCAATAAGTGCTAATTTATCTAAATCGATGAGACTACAAAACTGGTAAAGAGGCACTATTTGCATTGAACCCAAAAAAAATGAGTCATTACTAGTGTGATTTTGGCACATAGCCATCAATGGCGAAGTTTTGAGTGGCAGCAGGAATAGCTAAACGAATTCCGTCACATTCAGGTTTTATAATTGTTAACTTGTTGACATATATATTAATTTATCTTAAGTAGTAAAATACTTGAAAATTTAAATGTCAAATCCACATGAACTTTGATTGTACTTAGAAGTTATGCAAAATCCAAATTTTAAGCAATTAGAAGAAATAGAAGAGATAAAGAATTATAAGCATGAAATTTGAGGGTAAAAGAAAAAGAAAACAAGAAAAATAAACAATAGTTTAAGTGCAGAAAAATGATTTCAGAATGCCAATATGTTAGGACCTAACATATCAAGACTACTTATGATTGTGATGCAATGGTAATGTTTTTCTCTATCTAATGATATCTTTGTTTTCACCCACATCTATTAAGACACTCTATCATTGGTTTCCTGCATGAAGAATCTAATTTATCTATTATTTTCTCTCAAATTTTTTTGCAAAGATAAAAATAATAAATCGCATTAAGATTAGAGATGCATGAAATAAGCTAAACGAATATCACTCTATTTCTAGCAATGATTTCATTTTGATACCCTTCTCTAGTTCTTTAGAAAAAAATTATTTTTCAACGCAGTATCCCCTAAACACGATGATCAAACCATAATAAATAGATAAGCACAGAAAATAGCAATAGAAACAAGATTACATTAAATTAATAATAAGAAAGAATTACATTACAAGAGTTGGTCTACCACACTCCTAACAATGAAGGTTTAACCTCTCATAGCCATAAGAGGCTTTACACTTTAACGTGGATGAAAGAAGGGATTGGATGGCTAAAATAAGGAAAGGGAAGAATGACTAGAGAATGAGAGTTTCTCCTATAAGAGATGCTCAAACTTTGAATATATTCAATAAAGAGCTCTGAGACTCGGTGTGTCTTTCTCTTCTACTTCCTACTCATAGACCTAAGGTAATTTACTTTCTACACTGACTTCGCACTAAGTGCGCATTCTTGGGCTTAGCGGGAGTGACAATGTAATCATGCGCATAATGCGGAGTTTGTGCTAAGCACAACCTTGGACTTTCTCGTCAGCCTTCTTCGCGCTAAGTGTGAGCTGACCGCTAAGCAAGCAACCGCGTTGGGCCGATCTTGTGCGCTAAGCGAGCTGTCCAAATCTCCAACTTTTTTTCAAGGCTTTTTCTTGTAGTTTCTGCATCAATTTTCCTTCAAAGCACTTGAAATTTCTTCTTTTGACTTCTCCTGATAAAAAGATACAATGATACTAATTTCTTCATTATTTCATTAAAAATAACAGTAAAATGAAAAAATTATAATCATTCTTAACCAAAATTAATTATCAATTTAACTCAAATTTCACAGTTATCAATAATCACTTGGCAACCCAAACGTGATCTGCATAGTTTCCAAAATTAGTCATGGTCGAATTTGGGGGGGACAAAAATGTAAAACAAAAATTTCAAATCCAACATGTTTCAGTAAGCCCAAAAGCTAGATCCAACATGTCATTTTCCTCATCAGTTGGATCTTCCAGTTTACTGTATTGTTCAACGTCCTGCACAAAGTTCAGTAATTCGACCCTCTTGTAAATAGAAAACAGTATTTCAAAAAATTAAGCTAAAACTAATTTCGAGCAACATTTCACTAGATAGATCATATCACTCATGATGTACCATGACTATAACATGGCAAAGGGACGACAAGTAAAGGTATAAATAAAAAATGAATATGTTATGCAACTGGCCAGGTGAGATAATTGACCGGATGCAAATTGAAATGCTATGTGGCACATGAGAAGGGTCAGCATATACATCGTAAGCAAAGAAGAGAATAATGTTCTTCTCAAGTGAACTTGTCGCAAAAATAGGCAAGTAAAAGTGTATTCAGTCTTCATTTGATTTAAAAGTGTAGTGTGTCTCTAAACCTTAATATTAAAAACAGTCTCCTTTTAAGGGGACTTTTTCCTAAACAAAGGCAACACCCAAAATATACTACCAGAATGGAAAGTGATTCTAGGAAAAGTGGAAAACTAACCAAAAAAAAAAAAAAGATTATCCCAATAGTTAGGGTTGCTAGATGAATCAAAGAAAACCAATGTGCTATGTAAGACTTTTTTTTTTGTAAAAAAAAAAAGGAGCAGTATTCAGAAGACTAAAATCTTGAGGCGAAATAAAAGAATTCTAAAATCAAAGCTTTTACCTTCTAGTTCAATGTCATTTTCATGAGCAGCTTCTAACATAGACATTCCAACAGGGACTTTGATATGCTTCTCCTCACCATCCTTTTTTTTTTTTGCACAGCAAAAATAGATAGTATTATATATAATCAGTACTAGGTGTACTGGATGAAGGATAAAATGTACAAGGCAAATTTGCCTAACCCAACCAACAGAACAAAACACAGAAACACAGGAGCCATAACAAAAAGAGAAAGCCCCCTAAGACAGCTCTTCCTTCAAGTTAGTAGACCATTGGTTGAAATGTATGTGGAAGTCTTTAAAGAGTAAGGTGCAAAATAACAACCGAGCATTATTTTAATAAACTCGCATGATGCACTATTGTCATCTACTAAAATATATAGGCAAGGTACAACAACAATTATGTATTCTGAAACAAGGGAAGCTAACACTGACATGTAGGTTCGCATTTAATAAGTAGGTGGATTATTGCCATCTTATATGAGACTTGGATTGTGAAATTTTTCAAGGAAATGTGACCTACTGCAACAACTTATTCTTTCCATTTTGGTTAAAGTGCCAGAATCAATCAGCAACCTAACTCCTGCTCAGATATCATATCATACCCTCTTGGTAGATAACATGAAATTTTAGTTAGAACAGAGTGCTACTAAGCCTCAATATTCACATGACTTTATTCTCTGCATTTTGAAGTTCTCAAATGTCTTAAAAAATTTAATCATTAGAAGAAATATATAGAAGTAAATTTCCAACAAGCTCAAGTACATAATGTTTGCTCTTAAGTCTTCTGTTTTTTTTTTTTGGAGGGGGGGGGGTCAAATTATTGCATTTGTATGATAAAGTAGCTATGTAGCCATTGAACTTATAGATTGTACTCTCAGCAACCACTCATCTAGGTAAAAATTAGACAATAAGAAAAAAGGCGACTCTAATAACACTGGAGAGTCCTTGTTCAATGACCAAATCATATGCTTGTACACACGTTAACAATTAGTCTGCAAAGTGTACACATGTTGTCAGTCAAAATATAACATTAACACTAAGAAAATTACCAAATTTTGCATGGGTGTTTTACAATACTCAATGGTTTTTTTTAAGTGCCCATAATCTTAACAAAAAATGGAGAAATGGTCTATATATAGATAATCAACATTCCTGCATCAAAAATTATAACACAATCAATAGTAAGTTTTGAATGCTATGACATATTTATAAAAGGATTGCACACTCTCACAAATCTGTCCTCTCAAATTAAAAGAACTTGCATTTGTTCTTGTTCACTCCCTTCTTCAGTAGTGTTGTTAGTAGTCATAGTAGAAAGGAAATTATGCTTTTCTATCATGGCTCCCTTGTATAACTCAGTAAATGAATGCTGCTGAAACTATTTTTAGAAGAAGCACAAAATAGTTACTCGTAATAAACCAATTTCTCCAGTAATTCTCAATCAAATGAACACAATTTCCGATCCTGGTAACTAAAGATGAGTATATGAAACCAATAAACTCGTACATAAAACCATAGTACAATGTTAAACTTATCTGCATCTTCAGAATAGTCAGAATCAGAAATAGTGAAAAGCATGGCACAAATTATCATACTCCCCCAATTCATTCTCCATCTTTTTCATTCCTCTGCTGACAGCAAACTAGTAGTTGATCTCCAATCTTTATACTTGACACAGACAACCATAATCATAGTTTAATACTAGTAGTTATTTCATCAAAGTGCAGGTCACATACACTTCAAAAACATGAACAATCCCATTTCATAAGACAATCACAAAATAGACAAAAACTCCCAAAATATAAGCTGATTCTCATACAAACAAAGCTATAAATCAGACTAGTGTCACCGATGCTAACCATCTATCAAGTAAACTTATTTGTTTCTATCTATTGAGATCGTAAAAACCAACACCATGTGGAAATAGCAATTAACAGTCAAATACAACGATTCAAAACTAATGCAGCTGTTCCAGATTGTCAAGAAATTGAATGCATAACTATAATTTCAGGAAAAGAAAAGGAAAAGGAAAAAAAGAAATGACTAACCGTAGGTTGCTTGTAATGATATCTTGCTCCACACAAGGATGTACAATTCCCTGTCAAATTAAAATAAAGAAGAAAAAGAAAAATTAGTTGAATATGTTCAATACAATTAGATGTTCTCGTCATGCTATGCACTATGGGAGGTAGTCAGGTAGAGAAGAGAATATTAATGCCATGTGAATATTGAGGTTTAGTAGCACTCTGCTATAACTAAGATTTCAAGTTGTCTACCATTGGGGTATAATATGATCCCATAGCAGGGTCAATTCAAGGGTAAAACATGTAAAGCTTGTAGTATAAAGTGAAAATTGCCCCAAATTTGTTTTAGGCCTGGCTTATCGTAGGGCCGGCCCTGTATGATATGTGACGGAGATAAAAGCGATTGTGTGCACCCCAAATCCAAATGCCCCAAATTCCCGTCCCAAAACAACACGTTCTCAATAGGAAATTACAAAAATTATAACGACGGCTGATAGGAAATGCGTTTTGAAACGATTCCTGAAACGGCACCTGGAAGCGGCGAGTGGTGACGGCGCCGCCGGTCGAAGTGAGGCCCTAGCTATGGACATTAAGAAGCGCGACAGAGAACCCCAACGAAAAGCCATTTGTGTTTATTAGAATGCAATCTCGGATATGAGGAACGTATTATTAGGGCTTTGCGAGGGTTTAGTGGTGGCTGCACCTGAAACGATGACGTTTTAGTTTGCTTTCAATTTTTAACCTTCTAGTTTCCTTTTTCCCTTTTGTAATATTTTTGGATGATTAAATCTCACTCTATATTTTAGTTTTCTTTTGATTATTTTTTAAATACTTCTATGCTGCAGCCAGATAATAAAGAAAACATGATACTTTTTTTAAAGAATTTAAAAGTTGACTTATTTCAGGTATTTCTCGGCATTTAGTGTGACATCTGAAGAGACTGTATGCATGTTTGTTTTATTGTTACAAACAGACTTTTGAAGCAAAATAGAATATGAAAAGGCAGCCGGATCCTTCCTTTTGCAAAACATAACCTGTATTCGTGCACCGCATTTTGAACAGAAATCGAAACATAGCCTGTATAGTTTGGGTTGGATCTGCTGAGTTTATCAATGGAAGATGCTGGAGCTTCCAAATTGCATGGAATTAAGAAGATTGTGAGATTGAAGGAAATGTTTCAGAAGTGGCAAAATGTGACTCTAGGCTGAAAAGATTCCAGCAATCATTCTGATGTGTCTCATAATCATGGGGGCTAACAAATCTTGTGTATTGTGACTCTGATGAGGAAAGTTGTTACAGCCCTCAACCACCATATGATGTTCCCAAAGGATAATTAGCCGTCTATGTTGGGCCTGAGCTTCGTAGGTTTATCATTCCCACAAGCTACCTTAGCCACACGTTGTTCAAGGTTTTGTTGGAAAAGGTTGCAGAAGAATTTGGGTTTGATCAAAGTGGTGGACTCATCATCCCATGTGAAATTGAGACCTTTAAATGCCTCTTGAATTGCATAGCTAGAGTTATCATACTGCTTATAAATGAATTTGCACTTTACCATGGTAGAGGGGGAGAAAAGGAGAGGATGAATATTTGTCTTTTTTTTTTGTTCTTTCAACTTTCCCAATAATAATAATTCTACACCGTTTTTATCATACCATTCCTACACAGGAACAATAAAATAAGAAAAAAACACTCATTAATTCAAAGGCATTCTGTCCATTTTACTTTTTGCAAAACAAGTGTAAAAAATGGCGTGCAATGTGGTATTAGTGACCCTTTCCTCTTTAACTAACTTTCAAACTCTTGGTGGAATTGCAGTTGGAAACACAGGAACGGTGGAAGAACAATTAATTACTCTGATCTAAATAGAGGGACAATCATAGTGCTGGTTTCAAGTGTAAGGGAGGTTTCCCATTCTTCTATCTTCTTGGTTTTGATTTCTTACATGAACAATGATAGAACACCCCCAACTAGAAAGATTTTTTATGCCTTATTTGCTTATAGAATAGTTGTTAAACATCAATGTACATGTACGTCGCCAACATATTCAAATAGAAATTTTTTGACGTTTAATGAACCACTTTCCGCTAAGCTAAGGGGTGTGAAAATGTGTGCTTATTTTTTGGGTTAAAGGTACTTGATTTTCAATTGTGAGATTCTCAACCATCATTCTATATATATATATATGAACATAGTGTGTTTCTGTTACATAATCTTGAATCAAATCCCGTTTTGAGCTTCCCTAGTTCCATTTAAAAAGAATTAAGGTACTCTTTCTAAAAAAAACAAGAAGTGATGTATCTATGATTGATCATACGATTTTAATACAGATTAATCATACGACTTAGAATATCATAACATATACAGTAATTTTAGCATATTTTGTGATACTAAAATCATGGTAAGCACACAAAAAACACCTATTTTTTGATAAATCAATTAGTTACCTTTAATAAATCAATTAAGGTATTTGATTTGATTTAAGCAATTATTTGTTTCACTTAATTTTTTACTTTAATTATTTATGAAAATTATAAACAAATTATTTTTCTTACAAATTTTACCATAAAAATAAGAAAATATATAAAATTAATTATGACATGTTTTGTCGTAATAATAAATTTCAACTAAAATTCATTAATTAAACCATTTGAGTTAATTGATTGTTTGACTGATTAAATTTTTTACAGTAATTATTCACATAAATCATTGATAGAATAATTTGTTTTTTTAAATAGTGATAAAATGAAAAATATTTATATAACTAGACTAATATGACTTATTTTACACTATTTAACGAGCTAGTTTCTTTAAGTTTCAGCATTCTTTATATATATATATATATATATATATATATATATATATATATATATATATATATATATATATATATATATATATATATATATATTCTTTTGAAAAATTACTTTTAATTTTTTTTTTGTGAATATACGTATGCAAATAGTAAGGGGCTATGATGCGGCCCACAAGAGAAGTGGGCTCAGCAAATTTATTAAAAGGCCCGTAACTGAGCCCAGAACTTCAACCCTAACTTTACAAATAGAGCATCTCTTTCAGTGTCTGAGGTTTTAGTGGTAGCCGCTGCATCTCAACGAAACAGAGCGAGCTAGAGAGAGAGAGAGAGAGAAAGAGAAGAGAGAGAAGCAGCGATTCATCACAATGGGTGAGTTGTTCTCCAATTCCTTTTCAGTGGTTTTCCGGTGTTTTCTTCTGAACACGAAAACGATGATGTTTGGATTGTAGGTAAGGTTCACGGATCTCTCGCACGTGCGGGTAAAGTGAGAGGACAAACTCCCAAAGTGGCGAAGCAAGACAAGAAGAAAAAGCCACGCGGACGCGCTCACAAGAGAATGCAATACAACCGCCGATTCGTCACCGCCGGTAACTTTATCTCCCTCTCTTTTTTCCTTTGATTTTTCAGATGTCTATACCCTCATGCACCCCCCCCCCCCCACAATGTTCAACCCCATTAATATTTATCCTTTTCTCGATTTCCTGCCGAAAAATCTGATTTTTTTTGTGGTAGAGAATAGTAGGGCTTGTGAGTTTGGGGATACCATGACGTGTGTTTTAATTTTGCTTTTTTTCCTGTTTTGTTTTATTGTAGTGGTGGGATTCGGAAAGAAGCGTGGACCAAACTCCTCGGAGAAGTGAGGGAGGCGTGTTGAAGATCATGGTTTTTCTTAGTTTGTGAAATGTATCACTTGTTTTGATTTGATTGATGAACTCAAACTTTTATGATAGTTCTTATTATGGTTCAATGAAGGAGTTTTTTGCTAGTTAATATGTTTCTTTCTCACTGACAATTGTGTAAAGAGTTTCTTCTACACACGATTGTGTTGTTTTGTTTCTATTAGAAATTAGAAATAGGGGTGCAATTAGGTAAACAGGGAATGCCAAGCTCATCAATTAAATTATTGTAGCGGGTTTTAGATTTTGTAGTTGTTGTCTTATTCTTATGTCGTCTTTCATTGCTTAATTTTTTTTGTTTCAATTTCCGGTAATTGCAAATTAAGAAATAAGAAAACCAAATA
This sequence comes from Glycine max, assembly GCF_000004515.6. Classification (NCBI taxonomy): domain Eukaryota; kingdom Viridiplantae; phylum Streptophyta; class Magnoliopsida; order Fabales; family Fabaceae; genus Glycine; species Glycine max. The sequence goes on along the minus strand of NC_038253.2, from coordinate 11,529,693 downwards.
TGTTCTCTTACCAACTACGCCATGCTTTTAGTGTTTACATACTGTCGTCTTTCTTGTGTGGGATTAATCTATGCGTCAATGGGATTTGTCCGTCCATGTATATTGGATTAATCCTTTGTTTGGCTCTTCCACAACGCGCTTTTGATGAGTTTTGATTTATCGATTTGATACATTAGTGGGGTGTATTTTTATATTAAAAAAAAGCAAGTATAAAATTATAATCATTATTTAATTATTTTACTTAAAAAACTATTGGTTAATTCTGATTTTTTATTTTATTTTTATCGAGCTGTGTATTGTTAACTTCAGTTATAGTCTTGAACTATTGCACTAGAGGCAGTTGGTTAGAATGCTTCGTCTATGGTGCTTCGTAAATTTGAACAGGAAAGATGTAACATTATTCTATTAATATTGAAGTCGTTTAAATTAATCACGACTTTATAAATTAGTCCTTCATGTGTCCTATAAAAAGTGCAAAATAAACCGTTAAATATACGAAGCGAATGAAAATATCCCTACATTTGAAATAGTGCATTATTTCATATTGTCTGTTCCTAATATATATAGTTCATGATTTGCATAATCTCATATCTTTTTGGGTTTTCTTATTTATGACACTTTTTGTAATTTGTTATGTTATTTTGAAAGTAAATACTTAACTGAAAAGCGGTTTTAAACATCAATTCTGTTATTATATGTCTTGTTTTTCTATTTCTTATAATTCTGTTTTTTATGTGCTTTTTTCCTGTTTCTTATTTACGCGTTTATCAAATTAGTCAAGCATTAGTCAATATACAAAAAGTCATATTGGAGGACGTTTGCATTAGTTTGATTATATTAATCATTCCATGAAGAAAAAAAAATCTAATTTATGCATTAACTAAGTATTAGCTTATGGAAAATAAAAATCATAATAAGTTAAAATTAGTTTATTTATAAATAAATAAAATTTCTCTCCATTAACGTCTTTAAAAGCTTATTTCTAATTTATGCATTAACTTAGTATTAACTTGTGGAAAAACTTGTTTTACATGTCCTTATTTTCTTCTCTTAAATATATTTATGGAGAACTTTATTCAATATATCCTAATTCTATTTTCTTTTGGTTCGATTCTATGGTCAATCCCGTCACCAATACGGATTTCCCTCCTGGACTCCAATTTCGTATTTATTATTGCAATCTAATGTTTTTTTTGTTTTTGGTCTCTGCAGTGCCGATAAATTTCATTTATAAGTTGTCTTATATATATATCAAGATGTGGATCCTCTCAACTTTAAGTGACTTTAAACTTATAATTTCATCCGGGTAATTACATCCAAAGGCTGAAAATGATGCTGGAGAGAACTGGAGAGGTAAGCTGCAGGAGAGGATCCAATTTCTATATATCATGAATATCCAATACAATTTGATAATGTATAAGCTCAATGTGGAAGACACCATTATATTGCCTCAAAATTGCATTCTACTCAGTTCAGAATGTATAAATACTTCATTTAGAAGCAAGAAATTTTCTTTTTCAAAATAAAAGAAAAAAAAGACGCAAGATACTTTATCGCCTAAAATACAGTTTGAATCGTACAAATGAATTGTGAAGTCCCTTATATCTGCAAGGTCTAAAACTCAGCCGAGCCAGGAGTTCGAGGAAAAGGAATAACATCCCTTATATTGTCCATTCCAGTTGCAAATTGGACAAGTCTTTCAAACCCCAAACCAAAGCCTGCATGAGGTACTGCATTCAAGAAGACACTGTATCATGTCATATCATGAGTCAAAAAAAGTACAAATAAGAACAAGAATGGCATCACCCATTAGTCTTTTGAAGATTTCTATCAACAAATTAATTCCTCATAGAAATGTTTGTCCTTGCGAAAGACACCAACATTAGTATGAATTCTGTAACTGTTTTATATACTCTAACTTGATGATAATATTGTAGAGGATTTGGGAAATGAGATTTTTTTTAATTAAATGACATAATTTTAGACTAGGGCAAAAGACCCAAAAGATGGAATGAGACCGTTGAAATTAAAAGAGAAACAAAGCTGGTTAGCAAAAGAATGGGCGATCTATTGTTTTGAAAATGTTTTTTGTCTTATACACAATGTGGTTCAAATAGGAAAAGAGGCTCAAAGGGGAAGACATCTGACCTGAACCATATCGACGCAAATCAAGATACCACCAATATGCATCCTTGTTCAGCTTTAAATCATCTAAACGAGCTTCTAGATACTCAAGCCTTTCTTCTCTTTGGCTTCCACCAATAAGTTCACCAATCTAACAAAGCGACAAACACATCATAAGGACATATACACAAGTATGCATTGTCCATAAATAAGAACATAATACCGGTATATAATCACAAGGCTTAACCCCAAATCAAAGAGCTATATACCATGGAACTCCCATGTTATCCTATCAGGCAAACATGCCAGGCCCCAGCTTAATAACATTCTGACACAAATAAGGTTCTTTTTTTATGTAATATCAAACCTAAATCACTATTCTTTTGGATAGTACTGAAAATTTGATATTCTCAAACACTACTTGATGCCTATAGTAAAGGAGATATCTTATAGATTACCCCTGGAACCAACATGTCCATGGCTGCAACTGTCCTTCCATCATCATTCTGTCGCATATAGAATGCTTTAATATCCTGAAAAAAATAAAAGTCAATAACTTCATTTCATTTGGTTCAATATATGTGTGTGGAGCATATTTAGTAAGAGTGTCAATAAATCTTGACGGTTGGTTCATTTCATACTACTTAAGTGTGTGGTGGTGACCTTAGTAAAAAGATGACAAACCGAAGGTAAAATTTTGCATTTTTTTTCCTTTATAGTTTTTGAGCAGGGAAAGGAGAAGGGGTGTAAGTTGAGCAGAAGAAAAAAAGTTTAGAAGAATGTTACTTCTACTCTATTTTCTCAGCCACTTCTTTCAGATTTTGTGGATTGTATATCTTGCCTCCAAGGTCAAAAGTTGTTGGTCTTTCTTTTACACTGACACTCTTTTTAAAAAATAGGCTTAATATGTTTTAGGTCCCTGATAAATGATCGATTTTTATTTTAGGTATCTAATAAATTTTTCCATTACATTGGATCCCTAATACATCAAATTTTTTGTTGAGTCTGTACCGTCAATTAAGTGATGATGTGACACCATTTGAACCACTGATTATATTGAAAAAATTTATTCACAAGGTGTCACATCATCACTTAATTAACGACACAGATTCAAAACAAAAGTTTTGATATATAAGGGATCCAATGCAATGAAAAAATTTATAAGGGACCTAAAACAAAACAGTCATTTATGAGGGACCTAAAAAATAATTACAATGCCATCCTCTAATGTCTTCCATATGCCATATCCAAAAGATGAGGGGAAAAGTAGCATGCCTTTGGATAGTCTCTAATTATCACAGGGCATCCACTGAATACCTCTTCAGTTATATAACGCTCATGTTCACTCTGAAGATCACTACCCCATTTCACCTGTGTATGCAAGTAGAAAATATGTCAAATACTGACAAGCTTATATGTTGAAAGAAAGACGTGAAAGGAATGCATCTGAATTGTATTTTTTACTTGTGTTTACAGAGATTACATATGATATTTATAGACTTTATCTCACCTAGTCAAGGAAATAAAAGAATAAAAATTATACAAATCAAATCAAATCACATCAAATTTTCCTAATTTTAGGAAATGCAAATCATCCTAAATCTTTGGGCTAATTACAAGAATGATCTTCAGCTTAATTATAGGAATTTTTCCTGATTACATTTCAACATTATACAACAATGACAACAAAACTTGAGTCACATTAGTTAGAGCCAGATACAAGGATCAATGAACAACATTGGGAATAATAATTTTAGCAGATAACACATTCTGAATGAAATGCAGATTAGAATTGGAAGGGGAATGTCCAAGGGTTGGTGGGTAGCAACAAAAGAGAAGTTACAAGACATCCTCTTGGTGTGTTTGATTTGCTAAACAATAAACACTACAGCACAAAAAAATACTTGTTTCATGTTTGATTTTAAAAAATGGTCATGGGATAGAATAAAGCAAAAGCACTGTACAAAAGTAACTGCACATTCATCAGGATTACTGAAAATGATAAAAAAATCTATATTAGTGAGTTACCGGGAATTCAAATTTCTTATTTGCTCCTGACAGCAGATCTATCGCTTCAGTGTAGGTTATTTGCACAACATCTTTATCTGCTACATCCTTTTTTATAATAACATCAAAATAATATGAAGAGATCAAACTGATGATTAAAATTAATATGCCCTAGTATAAATCAGATAAAGGACAGCAATATGATGGTTACACTGAGAACTCATACACTCAAGCGATCAATGATTCCTTTATTAATCCATGCATCGAAAAACTCCATGTCTTCCTTGCAGTTATCGAGAACATGTCTTATCTTCAAGAAACAAATAAATGAAGCGCACAAACTTTAATACGAAGAAATAAATCATAATATAAAATTAAGCTTTGCAGAAATAATCCAAAGGCCATAACAACTTTGTAGTATTTGTGGAATGTAACATACTACAAACTGGAGATAAGCAGTTGCACAAGCCATGTCATCATTTAGATCAGCAAATGCAAGCTCCGGTTCAATCATCTGAACAAACAATGTGATATATGTCCTTTAATTATTGTTCCATTACGATTACACATGCATAACAACAACCAATAAGAAAGACAGAGTAGCTTAGAAACAAAAAGGGATGCCAACACCAGCTTCCTGTTTATTCAAATTGAACACGTAAGAAAAAAAGAAATCACTGACCCAAAATTCAGCCAAGTGCCTAGAAGTGTTAGAATTTTCTGCTCGGAATGTAGGACCAAATGTATACACCTTCATAAGTACAAGATTCAAAGTTTATTTCAATTATCAATTTTAAAATACTAGATTCTAAAGAAGACAAAAACAACTACTAAAATTTAGAGAGAGAAGATGACTATGTACATCAGAGAGAGCAGTGGCATAAGTTTCACCATTGAGTTGACCTGAAACAGTCAAGAATGCTGGTTTTCCAAAGAAGTCCTGATGCACAGAATGCTTCAGATTAGTACATAAAATACAATAACCAACTTGCACACTAATTGAACATTGACAACTTGTATCAAAATAGTAGGGACATTGATCTTACTCACTTGTGACCAGTCAATTAATCCATCATTTGTTTTTGGAATAGCATCAACAGGAGAATCATTAGTTTCATGAGAACTTGGTATCTGTAAATTGAAGAGAGAAAAATCTAAAACTAAATGCTTAACAAGACAAGAAATCGGTGCTTAACAGACTTATGAGTTACAACACTATCATTGCACCATTTTTGAATTACGGAAACGAACTTCCTTTGTTGAGGGGAAAAAATTATCAAAGGACCAATAGTAGTGAGTTGTGACTACTGAGTACTGACTAAACAAAGTAATAACTCTGCATGTCCTCTGTAGAATTTAAAGATTAAAGTTCAAAAACTAGATGTATTAAAGAATTCAAATAAAATCTGACCATATAAGATTTGTTAATTTTGAATTTTTTTTTAAGTATTGAGAATATTTTCCAGACAAGAGTGACTACATAAATGAAAAAATTAGGAAAAACCATTCAAAAGGCTTTGCTCCAAATAGTTTTACTAAAAAAATTGTTTATGAGGGAGTTCAATGATGTTGATTGACACATGTGGCTGATTGCACATAATGAGATTTGGTTGTTGTTGCTAAATTAATATTAACAAGTGTTCTTCAATAAGCCAAAGAGCAGCACCCCATAGGCCATAGGTCCCCTCCTACTCCAGAATCTAGCCTAAAACCAAACCTTAGTAAAGGACAATATAATATTCTCTTTTAAAGATTTAGTTTGCTCTATAATGTGAATTGCATGAGTTATTTCTTCTATTTCATAGTAATTTGGGATGCAGGACTTCTTCCCCCGCAACCATTTGTTTTGTAACAAATTTCCCACTAATGAGATTTTTTGGTGGGACAGGGAAGAGGAGGGAAAAACTGAGCCCTTAAGTATTCAAAGTGCATCAATAACATAAAATTTGATAAAAAAATATTAATATAAAAAGTAAGCAGCTCGTAAAATTGTGAATACCAAGGTAGTAACGCAGAACTGTTCACCCGCACCCTCGCAATCTGATGCCGTGATGATAGGACTGGAGACCCATACAAACCCATTTTCTTGGAAGAACTTATGTGTAGCATATGCCAATGCATTCCTAACCCTTGCAACCTGAATACATTTTGCATCACAAAAAGAAAATGATAATAGTAAAAATATAAAATAAGGTAACTTCCTAGAAGAAAATAGTAACAGAACTTATATGAGTTAATACCCAGTCAGACTTTTATGCATAAAGTACATTAAACATCAAAACATTATATGTAATAAAAAAATATGGGGAAGGAAATTAACAACCAGCACCTAAAAACTCATTGCCACTGTACGAATTTTCTTCATGAACATATGAAGATTATGTAAACTGATTGAGTACCCTCTTGGTAGATAAATTGCAAAAACTACTAAGTAGCTGCAATGAATTTAATTGATAAGGTACAAATTGAAGAGACAACATAACTAGTTAGGTCAGACTATTTTTTGCACTCCACATGAAGCATGATCAACATCAATGGCATCCCACCAGTAAATAGAATGCATCAAATTTTTGGAGATGCCTACCCCACCCCCACCCTCAAACAATTTTTGCTCGTAAAGAAATTCTTCATGATGAATGACAGGAAACCAGCTGCATACTCAATCATCTAGAAATTGGCATCACATAATAGGATAGATGAAAAACAAGAATATTTGAAGAATTTTAAGACAAATTTAAACTAAAGAAGATTAAGGAATTGTTCCTTTTTACATAATGAAGTAAAGGTGTAACTAAGCAAGCAGGTTAAGGTATAAATATGCCAAAAAAAGGGAAACCATACTGCACCAAAAGTATTTGTCCTCGCACGAAGATGTGCTTTTGTTCTTAGAAATTCTCTGCTGGCTCTTTTCTTTTGGATGGGAAAGGAGGGATCGCTTTTGCCAATCTGAAAATATAACCATACATGGCAATTTCTGATTAGTTGACGGCGCAAAAACTGCATTTACTACTTACTCTATGTTAAAAGACTGTTAAGAATGAAGGAGAACTAACCAGTACTATTTTGTTGACCTTCAATTCAACTTTCTGTTTCGATCCTTGACTCTTCACCACAACTCCTTGCACCCACACTGAAGCACCAGTGGTAACCAAGCCAGATTCTACCTAATAACAACCTCCAAACCTTCAATTCAAGAGAGACAGTAATAAATAAAAATCCACAAACAACAACATAGCAAAAAGCAAGCATACCTGATCGTAACCTTCAGCCTCCGAATTCAACACACATTGCATGTTAGAAAGGCAAGAACCATCGTTAATCTACACACAATCAACAAATTACCACTCAATCAGTAATTACGATGTAAGTATGAATGCCAACTGCGATAGAAATTCATTTGCCTAATAATGCCTTGCCTCGAGGAAGGTGACGCTACTCTGAATGCGAAGCGTGCGGACCCAGCCCTGCACGACTAGGTTGCGGCCGAGCACGTCGGCGCCGTCGCCTTCTTTGATTTCGGAAACCCTAAGCTTCCTGCGGAACTGTTGCACTCTGTTGTCGGAGGTGCGAAGCGTCGCGGCGCAAAAAGCGCGGCGAGAGGAGAAGGGAGAGGAATGAGGGAGGAAGAGAGGTTTGTGGAGTGAAAGAAGAGCAAGTGCTGTTGTTGTTGCTGCTGCGTAAGGTTTTGTTCGGAGGTGCCTAACTGCTATTGCGATTGATATGGCTTTTGCGGCGCCAACGCCAATGGTAGCAGCCATTTGCTTGTTGGTGGTGGTGGTGCCTCGCCGACCACACCCTACTCACTCTCCGACAAGTCGTCTTATCCCCCCGTTTAGTTGTTTTCACTGTGTAAAACCAACTCTTTTTTCAGGTCCTCGCCTTGTTTTTGTAATAATTAAATAATTATTAATGTTTTTTTAGTCTGAATTGTGAGATAGTGGGATATTTCTAACCAGATTTATAATCAGGATGTGAACCGCTATTGATAAATAAATAAATATTATTGTTGATTGTTTGCATAAGAAATTAATTAATTGATATTAGTATGAATAAATAGTTTTTTAATATATGAATTAAATTATAATTTATAATAAGTAAATAACTTTGATTATATAAAATATGTTTTAGATTTTGAATAAATAATTTAAATTGAGAGAATTTGATGAGAAGATGAGGCAATATTACACAATTGAGAAGTGTGAAAATCCTCTTAAATTTTATGAATAAAGATAAAGATACAAGTGCAACATAATGTCTAAGTCGAAGAACTAGTTTGAATAATGACATATTTAAATAATGACTCATTTGAATACTGACTACTTTGATTAATATCATTATATCATGCGATTCCATATTTTTCTCTAATTGACTTACATATCTTCTCATAATCTTGCAGTTGCCTCTCCGTTAGCTTGGATGTATCTTTGCAAAGGAGCTTCAACTCAAACTCCATCTCCTTTATCTTCAACTCTCTCTCCTTCATCAAGTTCATCTCCTTCATCATCAGCTCATGCCTCTTCAATCTCAACTCTCTCTCCCTCAACTTGATTTCTAGCATTGCAGTTTTCTCAACAATAGTAGAAGAAGATGCTTCATTTACTTTTGATTTTCTCTTTCTTTTTCCTGCCTTTTGCTCTACATTAGCATCTGGTGATGTGTTCGGATGAAAAGATGGTAAATATGGATGGTCATCATTTATTAAATCTTCGATGAGTTTCCACTCAAGCGTTTCTTCAGGGTCTGAATCACTAGAGTCCATTGTGGAAGGATACTTGGAAACTTAGCCTGGTTTAAATGAATGAAAGAGGTGTGAAAGTGAAAAGTAGTGAAATATTTAAATTTAAGTAAATTGTAGAGGTGAAAGTTTTAAACCAAACACTACCTTTGAGTTTTGAAAGAATTTGATAAGAAATGAAATAAGATTGCACACTAGTTTGAATAACAGTTAGTTTGACTAACAGATATTTGAACAGTAGCCAATTTGACTATCGACTAGTTTAAATGACGACTAATTTGACTAACAATCAATGTTAATAATGACTAATTTGAATGACGGTTAGTTTGAATAGCGCCTAATTTAACTAAAAGTTAGTTTAAATAATGACTAATTTGACTAATGACTAGTTGTTTAGTTTTAACAATGACTAGTTTAAAGTTTGAATAATGGTTAATTTAACTAACATCATTACATTACATAGATTCATAGTTTTAACAATGAATAATTTTAGTTGTTTCTTCGTATCTTGATTATATCCTTGATGATGGATTTGCTCAACAATTGAGTTTGATCGAGTTCCGACCCAAAATTGTCCATCCAACCACAATAATTCCATACCTAGCTAATTCCAGGTGTTTGGCCTTCAACTAAGGCAAGTTTCAAATCAAATCTTTTGAGTTGTGTGGGTTAGTTGATTTGCTTCAAAACAAGTTGGACCTTTATTGGGTCAGGATTATCGGGCCTAAAACAGTTTTTTAACAGCTTCTTATGTTTTTGTTTACTTTTTTCAAAGTTCATTTAATTTTACACACACTTTGTTCTTGTTTAAAGACCACGCGAGACAAAATTCTTTGATAAGCTTAATAGAAACTCAGCCCAAATCATAAGCTTGATAGCAACAATCTAAAATTCATCAAGATCAAATTGAACTGAAAACATGCGCAACTGAGAGACAATTTTCTGGAATAAATGTATCCTTATTTGCTTTTATTTTTCTCCATAATTAATAAGTCAGCAATAAAAGGAACATGATGAATTTTACCAATTGAAATTAAAATATGCAATGCAATGATCTAGCTCATAAGGACATTATCACACGATTAACAGTAAAGATTTTATGAAATGATTTGGCCAAACAATGTTTTCCAACACTAACTATCTCCGTAGTAACAATGGTTTTATGGAGTACTGTATAGAAAAGTGCAATGAAGGAAAGTGAAGCATAAAACATAACTAACCGTGCTTACAGTTGTTTGTTCAGTGATTGTCAATGAGTTCTCTGAAGGCCTCCAGTATTCTCATGTTCTGATAGTTCAAACGTGTAAAATCTTGAATTTAAAGGGTATGAACTCTCCTGCATATATAAAAATGGAAAAAATTTATGCTTTTTACTTGAATACAATGAATCTTTCTAGTAGCCTTCCATTAAAAATGAAGGGACAAAAACAAAGTTTCTGATCAAATAATGAAACACAACTACAGGATATATATGTACATTGAAAAAGAAAGAAAATAAACAGAACAATTTGTATCAAATAAAGGCTTATCTAAAAAAAAATTAAACAATGTATAGATGACACTCTTTTTGTCAGAAACCTGAGCATGTGAAGCACAAAAAAAAATGAAGCTGAATGTTCCTAGTGTAGGTGAGACCTTAAAAATATTCAATAAAGCTTCCTACTGTATTATAAGGATAGTTATTAGTTAATGTTGTTGTAGTGAAACTCAATGTGTAGGTTCCAACTCTCACTTTGATTCCATTCTATCAAACAACTGAACAAGCTACTCTAGAGTCTGCATAGTGAGTTGAAAGCAAATTAAATAACAAGAATCAGTGCAAAGTCGATGAAGCACACAAACACAAAACACAAGCTTCTCAACACTAATATCAATCTACATACAAATCTTTTTAAATCTCGAGAGAACTTTGAATCCAAACTTCAACAGAGCTCACTGTTCCTCCATAATTATGAACACTGATAAAAATAAAGCATAATAACTTACAAAAAATGGAGGCCTTAGAGCACGAAGCGAAGGCAAGCCGAAAGAGATGGAAAGACCGAAGCCAACAGTGGTGGTGTTTTGTTGGAGATGGAAGGAGTGGAGTTAATGAAGTGAGCGAAAAAGATTAATGAGAGGGAAATTTGGACTCAAAGTTCAAAGGACACAGTGTGGAGTAAGACAAGAAACGAGTGAGTGCGTGCGGCACTAGCCGTTGTGCTACCAGATTAATCCGTTAGTGTTTGCTTGTTTGGCGGTGAAAAAGAAATTACTATTCATGAGTAACTTAAAAAAAATTGTGGTTTTGGACTTTTTTTTCTGATTTATTTCAAATAATTGTTCTCCATTCTTTTCCGTTTTTTTTTTCACTACCACAAAAACAAACTCACTCTTAATTTTAGTGAGGTTGTTTGAAACTTGAAAGATCTCAACCCACCAAGTTGTTAATTTCATGTTGTTTTAACTGGTTAAAAAAAAAAAGGCAGTTCATGTGGATCGAGCCGACCTATCAGACTTTTATTATTTTGTACATATTCATATAAATAAAAATTATTAACCACAAAATAATACTAATTATTTTTAATTAATTTGCATGTCTTTAAATTATTTGACAATTTTTTTAAACAAGTCTATGAATTAATTTTTTTTCAACAACTTTTATTTCTTTTTTTTCAATTAGGTCTCCGTCATCAATGACCTTTTATTAATTTATGAAAAAATTATAAATTTGGTCCTTCTATTTGTTTCAGAATTTAATTTTGGTCCCCTTATAATTTAATTTACGAATTTAGTCCCTCATTTTTTGTAATTTCATTATTTCAGTCACCAATCCCAAAATTGGACTTTTGTTAATTACTTACCTTGACTACCACGTATTGTGTTTTTATTGGACGTTGACTTTCACATATCACGATTTTATTGGAGGTTAACATTAATTAAGTACACGAAATTAATGTTCAATAAACGCGTAACACATGACAGTCAATGTCTAATAAAAGTACAACACATGATAGTCAACCTCCAAAATTAATGTCAGGACTGAAATAATGGAATTACAAAAAAATTGGGGGACTAAATTCCTTAATTAAATTATAGGGGGATCAAAATAGAATTCTAAGACAAATAGGCAACTAAATTTGCAATTTTGCCTTAATTTATTCATATTTATATAAGATTAAATCGATTTGAAGGTTGCCATACTTTCACATATTTTCTAATTAGGTCCTTGAACTTTTTTTAATTGGACCATTTTGTTTAATTGTCATTTTAGAAAATCAACCACATACATCTAATTATAAGTACAGACACAAAAACGATCATTTGATGCTTATGGAAAGTGTTATAAGCACAACTAAATTAATTATGAGAAATTTTTGCAGAGTTTCAATCTTTACATGTCAATTCCACCTAAGTATTATATTACAAGACTCTTATAATTGTTTGACTCTAGAAGAGATTGAAACTCTACATAAACTCTCACAATTGACTCAATTATGCTTATGACACTTAAGGGTATCATTCCATTGTTTTCACCTCTGAATTTGTGTTTATGGTGAATTATTTGAAATGATAAACATCTTTATATAAATAAGAATTGTAATAAATAAATATTTTTTTAATATAAATTATATTCTTTCAAATTAATAATAAATAAATATTTTAAATATGTAAATTATACTTTAAATTTATAATAAATAATTAAAATTATGATATGAGAATATTTTTATTTAGTGAATTTTTTAAAATATATTAAAATTAATTTATAGATAAAGGGTAAAAAAATAATAAATTAAAACAATTAAGCACTCGAGAAGGTATATTATGATAAAAATTATAAAAGAAGTAGTTTTGGATGCCTGAGACTCTAAGAGAGACATTTCCAAAAAAAACTAGTTGAGAAAAATTTATTGAGTTTTTTTTTGTCAACAAAAGTTTATTAAATATTAATCATCTTTTTATCAATAATGTTAGTTTGGTTTGAACGTTATTTTTTTGTTTGCAAAGGAAATTGAACTTGCCATCCTTTTTTTTTTGGTTCTCTTTTAATCACCAAACTCATCTTGTATTTCAAATATTAATAATAGGTGAAATAAAATGCACATTTTTTAAAAGAAAAAGCCACTCATTAATATATAATTTGTGTACGGTATAGAAAGGACATATCATATGAATATAAATATTTTATGTGAAAATGAGAATAATTAATCTCAATTATTAAATTAAAATAAAATATCAAGATTAACACATTTTCAATTAAAATTAAAAATTATAAGAGATAGGATTACCTCTATCCTTGTTTCTCCATGATGAGTTTTTTCTTATCGCACCAAAAGAGTATAGGAAGAACCACTAGCTCCATCGTTCGATATTCTTGGAACCCTAATACCAAGTTCACCCTCCATCCCTGCTTTGTGATGGATTTCTTGGAAGAAAGATGAACCAGCTTGCGAATTACCTTCATCTCTACTTCGTGATGAAGAGTTTCTTGTTGTCACACCAAGCCAGCAAAGGAATAACCACCAACACCATTTTGCGACATTCTTGGAACCCTAATACTAGGTTCATCTTCTGTCCCTATTTTGTGGTGATGGGTTTCTTGGAAGTAAGATGAACCAACTTACAAAATTACCTTTGTCTCTCCTTCGTGATAATGAGTTTCTTGTTGTTGTACCAAAACAACAGAGGAAGAACCACCAACTCCATTGTTTGACATTCATGGAACCCTTATGCCAGGTTCATCCTCCGTCCCTGCTTCGTGGTGATGAGTTTCTTGGAAGAAAGATGAACCAACTTGCAAAATTACCTATGTCTTCGTGATGATGAGTTTCTTATTGCACCAAAACAACAAAGGAAGAGCCACCATACCATACAAGCTACAATATTAATATAAAACATATTTTAAAAGGAAAATAAAGCATTTATAATATTTAAAGTATGCCCCTCAACTAGAAAAATTATTAGCATCTAAGATCATCATCAATAATCTTGATCGGTGATATATACATAATTTAATATTTTAAATTGATAAATTCCTTAAATTAAAGAATAACACATTTTATTTTTGTTAGATGATTAATGAATATTTTTAATTTAGTGAATATATTTTTTATTGTTCACACATCAAATAATTATTATGAGGGATCGTGAATAATATAATAATCTTTAACCATCTAATAATTTTTTTGATAGATATATCTTAAAAGTTTAAAATAGTAATAAAAAGGAAAAAAATCTAAAGAAATTAAATAAAAATATTAATATGAATATGGATGAGAACCCAGAAGCAGCATTGCATAGGGAGGGATTATTTTATTCCCTCCATTGGCCGTAGTAGCAGCGTTGTGTGGCGGTGACAACCATGGCCGACTCATCTCAAGACCTTGACCAACTCCTCGATAGTACGCTCTTTCTTCCCTACTCTCTATTTTTTAATCATTTTTTTTATCTCTATCTGAGATTGCTCCATTCGATAATTTCAGGTGCTTTGGATGATTTTCAGTCCTTCAACCTCAATCCTCCCCCTCCAAGGTTTTCCCCCTTTGTCCCTGCAATTTTATCATTATTATTATCATACTGAATTTTGAAGGTCGTTGTTTAATTATTATGTGATGTTTTGGTAGTGGGGAAGCAAGTGCGAACAAGAAGAAGGAGAGTCCTTCTTTGGCGTCGGGGGTGCAAGGATTGGGCATGGGTTTACCCGATTTGAGAACGAAGAAAAAGGGGAAACAGAAGGCTGCTTCCAAAGACAGCCACGTGTCGGAGGCGCTCAACAAGCTCAGGGAGCAGACCAAAGAGGCTGTTAAAGGGCTGGAGTCTATTTCCACACCCACTGCCGATGATTTGGGGAAGGATGCCTTGATGGAGGATTGGGTGAAACAGTTTGAGCAGCTTGCTGGCTCTCAGGTATTCTTTTTTTAACTTCTTCTAACCAATTTGTTCTTGAATTTGATATCAGTTATTAATTATTTCTCTTGTCAAAGCGCTTTAAGTTTGTTATCTATTTGTTTTTATCGGCAAATGTTAGTGGTTAGAATGTCAGTTTTGTTAGGAGAGGGGATCAAACCCACAACCTTTCTCCCCTATCTTTCTCTATTAACCATCCAACTCGCCTTATATCTCCATGTTATCTATTAACCATCCAACTCGCCTTATATCTCCATGTTATCTAGTTGTGAGGTGAATATCGGTTGTGGATTTAACGGGCAGTTGATTGTGTTTTGCATATTCTCATGGGGTCTTACAGTTTGAGAATGTTGTGTTAGATAACAAAAATTAGAAAACCAAAACAGCAAGCATAGCAGTATTATTTAACAATATTAACAATAGTAACCAGAATTCTAAAGAGAATGAGAGAAAGCACATGCACACATGCAAACACAAGAGATTTAACAAGGTTCGGGAAGTATGTCTACGTCCTTAGGAGCAAAATAACTGTTTCTATTTCTTATTCATAAATAGTAAAGTTACATCACAGTATATAATATCACGCATACCATGGGCTTTACCCATACCCCAACCTGCTTCGTAATCCAACAAAAGGTGGCCCTTACGCTCCACTCCAATATTTGTCCGACCCATAAAATATGAGCCATACACAACACACAGAGAATCAAACACACAAGGAATGCTTATAATAACAATCAATTAATACATAGGATAAATATAACAGAGGAAGAGTTTAGATTAGCTTGGGTTGAAGTGCGCAATGTATTGTCCTTAGATAGAAAACACCTCACTGAGCTAGTAGAAAAAAATGTTTTCCGCTCCTCTCCCAGGAGATTAGTCTCTCACCTATTGGGTGGGGATACTCTGGAAAATTGGAACAAGATTAAATTTTGACAATAGTGTCATTTGTTGTGTTGTACTTGTGGTAATTAATTTGCCTGCTGCTGCATTGGACAATCGTGAACTGTGGCCTGGTTGGCATGTTCTGTTTGTGATAGAAGTGTGTGTTTTGTTAAGTATGGATTGGTGGTGAAGAGATGGTTATTAAGGGACTTCATCTAAGATGCACTGATACGATACAGGTATTAGATGCATATCTATCTGGTGAGAGGAGTGTCTTATTGTGAGAGGTGAGATCATTAAATAGATATGTGGTTGAGATGTAATTTCTTAACAAAATTCCTTGTCTTTCAGTCCAAAATCTTTTGATTCACCTAAGACTGCATTAGCAACCTTCGTAACATTCTTAGGCATCTCATCCCAAATGAGGTTAGTACTACCTTGTTGTCCCCAATTACCTTCAATCATTTTCTAAAAGTTAAATGTTGATCACTCTTGAGCAACCACCACTTGATTCTTGGATTTGTATCTTGTCGAGTTTGATGTTTATGATGCTTTAAATGAACATCAAGGATTAAAACCATATGTTGTACTGTGACATTCTTTCTTACTCATATTAGAATTCCACTTTTATAAGTGATTGTTCTTCCGCTTATTAAAACATGCGTTTATGCATATCTTAAAATATTAACTTGCAATGTTGGTATATTTAGGGTGAGATGTGGGGTGGGGGAGGGCAAAACAAAAAAAAGAACTTAACCATTAATAGCTCTGGTATTTTGGAGTGGTCCACCTATGAGGTGCTTTTGAACTGATGCTTGCTAGAACCTACTTTATTAAGGAAATGGATTGCTCATATATAGCCTTTATTCTATTATGCTCTCTGTTTATATTTAAATTGAAAATTGGGTTATTACTTATTTTTTATGTAATGACAAAATCTGAGTGCTAATACTTTACAAAGCTTTGGTACTACCATTGTGATGGCTTACTACGTTTTGTATTTTCTGAGTTTGTATGCCTTGTGAAATTATGCATTCAGTTCATCCTAGATTTTGGCACATATTTTGGGGATGTCAAGTTTTTCTCTAATGGAATGCAGTGATCTTATTTCTTAATGTAATACCTCTGCTTCATATATTACATTCAGATGGGTGTCTGTCATCATGATTGCAAATTATTTTATTTGTTTTTTATATTCAATTTATAACTTCCATTTTTCTTAAAGATGTCCAAAAATATATGAAGAATTCAAGTTGGAATCTATTAATTAGGAGAATGAAAATTAAGAGAAATTTGGACCGTATGAACTTTGATGTGACTTTTTCTGGGGTTCGCATGGAAAAGTGATTAGTGATTGATGATAGTTGAGCAGAGCAACCAATACCATTGGGGCCTCAAATACTGCTTTCATTTACAAACTTGGCATCTATTATATCTTCTGTGAAATGAGATGAGGGATAAGTGAATTAAACTAAACCAAAATAATTCGCCAAGTTTGGTTATAGATTTTTACTATGATGAAGCAAGTGATTAAGGTCATCAAAGATATTTTAACTACTTATGGTGCTATTTTAAAATTCTTCATGATGGGAAGACCATGTCTTGACTTCCTTCCCTGGATTTAATGCTAACAATGTTATCAATTTGTTAGGACATGGAATCTATTGTGGAGACCATGATGCAGCAACTTCTGTCCAAGGAGATTCTTCATGAACCAATGAAGGAAATAGCAGAGAAGTATCCTAAGTGGTTGGAAGAGCACAAATCCAGCTTAAGCAAAGAAGAGTATGATCGCTATTCACACCAATATGAACTGATACGAAATCTTAATGAAGTTTACGATAATGATCCCGGAAACTTCAACAAGATTGTTGAGCTTATGCAAAAAATGCAAGAATGTGGACAACCACCAAATGATATCGTCCAGGAGCTTGCTCCTGATTTTGATTTAGCCAGTCTTGGCCAGTTGTAAGTCCCCTTGGAATCTTGAATATGCAAGCTTAGGGCATGTGCTGTTGTTTATTACCCTATGTATGTAACATTAATCTTTATTTATTTATCTTGAAATAAGACCCTCATTAGAAAATATGCATTGTTTATTTTTAGCTCCCTAAATACTCAAGTAAATGATTTGTCTTGCATTAATAAGAGTTATAAGTTAACTGTAGAGCTGCTGTTTATAGGTGAAGCTTATTATATCATATCAGTTGAAACTTATAGTTGATAATCAGTACTCACCCAAATAAAATGGCTACTTACAATCTGTAAATTTTTTTTTTTTTTTTTTGGGGGGGGCGGGGGGTAGGGTAGCATTATATGTCACATAAATGCAGTAGGAATTCAGTAATCTAACTTGGGAGGAATTACTACTGCTGAAATGGGTATTAAATCATCATATAAAAGCTACAATTTCATGCAGGATTGACTAGACCCTAGTTGAGGAATGAACCACCAACATTAAACGTTTGATCCTCCACTGGGCAGCATGCATTGTCATTCTATTCTTTTAGCTTTTCTGGAAACTTACTTTTTTAATATATATATATATATCATGTAGTTTTCAACTACATTATTGTATCTGCATCAACTGAAAGGAACATTTTCTTTTGCAGATCTCCAGAGATGCTTGAAACTCAGCCAAATTGTTGCATAATGTGAAGCTATTTCTTCCCTTTTACTATGTTGCAGCTGCTGGTTTACAGTTTTTTAGGAATATTTAATTTTCACTTGTCAGAATAAAATAGTTTTATGCGCTACAATGTTTTTTCCTACTTACTATAAGGTTATGAGGAATCCACAATTAAAGCCTCTTTTTAAGGTTGTATATGATGAGTGCTTGTCTATCAATATTTTCTCTGGAAGCTAATAGATTACGAGTTGCAAACGAAATTTGCTTTCTGATATTTTGAGAATCATTTCCTATCATTCCCGAGATCCCTGAATCCTTGAATATGATGATGTCCATAATAAGTAACATAAGCTATTTGATTATAAGGCACTAATTGGTGATCATAAGAGTATCTTTACTGTATGATCTTGGAGTGGGTTCTTGCACACAAGAATGGTTCTTCCCAAGAACCAGCAATAGAGAGTGATGCAGGTTCTACACTGTGTAAGAACTGATCCTGAAGAAGAACCCCGAAGAATCTCATTGTTTTTTTTTTTTTAAAAAGTATTTTTTAATGTCCATTGTTTAATGACTTCTAGAGGGAAACGACTAACTCAAGAGCCAAAGAAAGAACACCAGATCAAAATCAAATACAGTCCAGGCAACAAGAACAATTCATCCAACAACAACAATCAAAATGATAAATAATAAAAAAGAAAAGACAAATCTAATGCACGAACAGGTTTTCCCCCAAACTGTCATTCCTTGACAGAGGAGGTCCGATGATCTTGATTCCAGAAATAGAGTAGGGTGGGGCAACAGAGGTAATTGTGTGGGAATGAAAGAAAAAAAAAAAAAAGTGGAGGAGGAGGAAGAGGAGGGCTCATGTGGGAATTGGGGGGGAAAAAAATAAAAGAAAGTGGAGGAGGAAGGTAAAGTGTCATTGTGAAATGTGTAGTTGCTTGTCACTCAGATAACCAGAGTAGGTGAAGAAGAGAATGTTACAAAAATCTACACTTTACTCATAAAATTTAATCGTTTGTTATTAGGGCATCTGATCAGTATTGTGTATTTTCTCTTTCTTATTAAAATATTATAAAAGTAGATACCAACTTAATCCTATAAATTGAGAAGATTGGTGATCACATGTATCCCAACTATTATTCTCATTCTCATTCTTAATTTCTCAAACTCAATTTTTTCTAATCTCATTCTCTTGTTTTAGTTTCATTTTCACAATCTATATCTCAATTCATTTTTTCCCTCTAAATGGATCCTCATGAGTTCAATTCACACCCTCATCAATCTAGAAGAGCAAGCGAAAAGAAGTTACAACATCTTCTAAATTCTAATAATATCAATTTGTGTGGTACGGAACAATAAAAATGACCGAGACAAAATAGATAGAGAACATAATGATGTTATATGATATCCTAATGAAGGATACATTTATCATGTGTGGAAGTCAACGATTAAACTATAAATTGTATATTAGGTGTAAGTTAAGTAATTAATTTAATGTTGTAATTTTTTTTTTAATTTCCCTATCTCTCTCAAGGTTATGTATTTCTAATTTCTAATCAATTTAATTTTTAATGATAAATAAAAAAATATAATATTAATTTTTTATTTGTTGTTTGATAATTAAAATGTTATATAAATAACTATTTAAATTTAAAATAAAACTATAAAAATGTAAAATCTATTGTGGGACTAAAAAAAAATAATTTAAGTACTCAACATAGGTTCTACCGTTATAGAAAGATGAAGATACTAAGGGCTTGTCTATCAATATTTTCTGAAAGCAATTACATTACGAGTTACTGCTAGTTGCAAACAAAATTTTCTTCTAGTTTTTGCCTTGTGGCCTTTATTTTCATTCTCATAAAAAAAAGTTGCTTTCTGATTTTTTGACAAACATTTCCTATCATTCTCGAGATCCCTGAATATGAAAGTGATAAGAGAATGTATTGAATTAAGATAAACACAACGAAAAAGTTTATTCATGTAAGAATTAAGAATTTATTGCATTTGAAAGTGATCAAAGAATAATCAATATATCCATAAAAAATAAAAAAGAATAATCAATATAAAATCCAGGCCATCGAGTATATTTGTCAGTTACCTAACAAGAAGAAATATCTCTTATTAAATATTGAATGAATGAATTTCCTATGGTTAAACCCAGAAAAAAAGGAGATAATGACATCAATAGTATTGGATAGACTGTAACTGTGCAATTTCCTATGGAGTTTTTTTTTTTTTCTTTGGTTGATTGGAATATTATCAGTTAACTAAGCATCAGAGGGTGCAATCCAGTGTCTTCCATTGACAAAACTCTTGACAAGGAATGGATGTGCAGATTCGAAATCTAGCTCTTGGGCCAATGGGACTCCACGTATAGCCGCTGCTCCTGGTCCCCAGCATTTGTACACTCCAAAGAACACAGTCCTGAGGCAGTGGAATTCAATATTAGCCCAAATCATAATAAAATACCATAATTAGTAAAGTGATTAATTATATGTATAGTATGAACACGTACAAAGAAGTGTGCTATGAATTATAGCCAAAAGAAAATTTGCATGATCTAACACGATTAGTAATATTCTCTAGCTTATAATAAAAAAAAGGTTGGTAAAAGTTAGGTCTTACTTGTTATTGTTGGAAGTGTTCCAATCAATATCATCCCAACCACCATGTGCAACTATGCCGTCAAAGTAAGTGTAGGCATAGACAATCCTGGAGTACTGGCCCATTGCACGGCCCACGTAAATTGGGCCTGTTCCTGTCACCTTGCACCGTACGAATGAGAAGCCCGTCTTCTCGTATGGGAATTGCCTGTCTTGGGCTGCTATTGACCCAAACCTCGTCGCAATTGAGTGTAGCCTGCAATCCTGGACCAATCTATACTCTCAGTTACCCCAACAACTAACTAAAGGCTTGTTTAGATTATAATAACCCAAACATGTTACTCTATCAACTTTATATTTAGATTATGGTTTAGAAAGTATTTTTTTACAAATTTCAATTTACAATAAGGAATTCCAATGTATTAAATAAAGAAGAAAAAAAAAATTAGGCTTATATGAGTACATCTTACAATTGAGCATAAATGAAAGTCACGTGTGCAAGCAGGTAAGAAAATTCAAAAAGAGTTTACAAGACTCTTTCCCAAAGAGCCAAGGGCGATGGAGCATTCCAAATATCAAAAGCCACAGACATTATGAAACCAAAAGCCAAAACAGTAAAGCTGTAGAAGTTAGAAATCTGCACCCGGCTTAAAAAAAATGACAAAAGAATCTAAAGTGCGTGACACATTGACATTTTGATAAGTGATGAGTCTTCTGAAACAAAGGTTAAAGGTACATTAATATATGTCAAATTGGCAAAAAGCTCATACCCTTTTTCATGCAACCATGTCGTGCCCCACTAACACCCTAGCCAATTTAAAACTACTGATCTTACCCAAATGGATAAAAAAGATGGAACAATAATTTATTGAAATGTTTGTTTCATTATATATAAATATATAAGAATAGTGTGACGAAAATAATTTTCTGCAGACAATAAAATAAAAATAAAGAAGTAAAATAGTATATAAATACACAAACACCAGTGAAATTGATTAATGAATTACCTTGTACATGGACCTGCCATTGCCAAAGATGAAATCTATGGAGCCCTCGATGTAACATTCTTTGAAATAATGGCGGCCAGCGTCGTCGCAAAGAGTGTCTTGTGCACCGTAGAATCCACAGCCGGAGAAATAGGCTTTGTCTCCGGATATGCGAAACGCCGCCGCTTGCCACCCCTCCATTCCCGGCATGGGTGCCGGTGCTGTGTTCTGCACCATTTGATATTAATTTATTGATTAATTGCTTCTAAAGTTTTGGCGGAAAAGGAATCGCACTCTACATATTCAAAGTTCATAATAGTATGAAGTAGTGATTCATGGAAATGGACCCATCTATGACTTAATTATTGACTTTATGATATCATCTTAGCTATACCGCAACTCAAGCTTTGCACATTAAACTCCACATTTATCCAGAAGAAAAAAAATATATTAATACGGAACCCTAGCTACTTTTAAAAAGACGCAACAAGGGAATGTTTTTCTCTTCTGTTCTTTACAAATAGCTAGGAAAATGATTTTTGTACAATTATTCTGTGTATAACAGTTCCTTTGATTTTTGTGAAATATTTTTTTGATATACATGTTTATGAAAAAATAAAATTTAAGTGAGAAATAAAAAAAAAATCATATATGATAATGAGATAGGATCGAAGTTTAAAATTTGATGAAACCTTAACCGCAGTGTTAGTAGTAAAAAGAATCTTTACACATGCAACAAAAAGTCGCTAACTGCTAATAAATATATCGATGGTGACAAGACATAGAGTACAGGCTTTGGGGTTGTTAGTTAAAACATGCTTCACATGACGTAGTAATTACAAAAAGACATATTGAAGAAGAATAAGAGTGTCATTTTAAGGAATTCGATCATTTCAAAAAATATTTTTGGACATCTAAAAACCTATTTGACAGCTAAAGAGAGAATAAATAAGCATGATAATTAGTAATAATGTGACTAAGAATAGAAATAATGTAGTGTTAAAAAATGACAGCTGAATTGATTTTACCTTGAAGCTGATATTCCTGGCAGAGAAATAATTGGCAAAAACAGTAACAGAAGCAGTTCTGTAAGTACGCAGTTGTTGGCCGTTGGGACCAGGGTCACTAGCCCTATCATGCCATTCTATCACCGTCACATCCCTTCCCGCACCTTGAAACGTAATGTACGGCTTCGTCACGGGCACTACCACCTTCTCTCTACACCCACAAAACCCAACAGCAAAACTTATTATTAGTTACTAATTATATCATTAATTGTCAGAATTATTATTAGTGAAGAGTGAGCTAATAACACTGAAATAATTAAACAACTTTCTAGTGTAAACACTTTGCGCTCATACACTGTGGAAACAATCTATTTAATGAAAATCGTTGGGACCAACGATCATGAGAGTATTACGAGCAGAATTAATCTATGGTAGATGCCGACCAAAAAATAAGTTGTAATGTGTATTAATTAATTAGTGGAAGAATAATAGTACATGTAATATCCGGCGCTTATTTGAATAAGGACGTTCATTCTGTTGTTCTCCGGGACAGCATTGACGGCGGCTTTGACTGAGCGGAAATGGGCTCCGCCGTTAACGTCAACGGTGATTACTCGGTGTCCGATGGGCCCCACCCACTTAGAGGAGTTTGTAGAAGGCACTGTTTTGGGGGTGCTGTCGTGGTAAGTTGTGCATGTGACATGCAATAATATGCAAGTGAAAACCAGAAGAAGCATTTGCATTGAGATGAAGAGAGGAGCCATAAGGTAGGTAGGGAAC
The DNA here is from genome assembly GCF_000004515.6 of Glycine max. Taxonomy (NCBI): domain Eukaryota; kingdom Viridiplantae; phylum Streptophyta; class Magnoliopsida; order Fabales; family Fabaceae; genus Glycine; species Glycine max. The sequence goes on along the minus strand of NC_038253.2, from coordinate 11,506,045 downwards.
ACTATAATAGCATCGATCGAAAGCGCGCGCGGAGAATATACAGAGGTTGTGTGTAGCTAGAGAGAGAATGAAAGATAGCTATAGTAGAAGAAAAAACACACCAGATGCAATGTGGAAGTGGAAGTACAAATTAAAACAGATCAATTGGCGAGAGGGGTATTGAAATTTATAGCCTGAGGCTATTTGGGTACCTTGTGGCTAGCTGATTAATACGATCACTGCAGTGTTAGTGTTACTCTATATATCTCTATATATATAATATAATTTTCTATTTTAAGAACATATATAGACGAAGATATATCCTCGTCTTTCCAACGGTCACTTTTTGTTAGGGTGTATGTTGTTTCGACACACAAACAATTCCATTTTTTTTATTCATAATAATAAATTATTACATTTAATTATTGTAATAAAGGTGTTTACAATATATATATAAATATGAGGAGATATCATCATTTTTTTCAATATATCTTAAAAAAATAAATGATAAAGATGAAAAATAACTCTAAAATAATTACTTTTGAAATAAATGAATCTCTTTTCTACATATATTATGATTACATTAACAATTTAATCCATTAAATTTTAAATTGTTTTCTATTATAATAAATAAATAATAATAATTCAATTAGCCTAATTACACATTTCTTAATTATTTTGTTCAATTACTATAACAAAAATAGAAAATTACAATTTAAAATTTCTGACGCTAATTGTATATATTAGTATTTAGTAATAAATATTTTATTCATTAAGTTGTGTCTAATAGGTGTATATCAATTCCTTTTTATTTTTTTATTCATAATAACAAATAATTATTACATGTAATTATAGTTATTAAGATGTGTATATAATAATTCATATATATATTATGATTGCATTAACAAATCAATCCGTTAAATCTATCATGATAAATAAAAAATAATTATTCAATTAGTCTAATGTAATCAAGAAAAATATATTTAATAATAAATATTTTATTGAAAGTTCTATTGTTATTTACTAATAAATATTTTACTTTATTAGCATGCATGTAGTAATAAATAGAATAAACTTAAATATTCTATTAATAATTATACTAATTATATTCACAGTTATTCTATTATAAAATAATAAATATTTTATTATATTAACGGATATAAACCGGACCCCTGCTTGCATCAGAACAAAAAACAATAGTTCCCTCCATTGATTTTACTTACATAGTTACAAACGGATAGATAACGTGTTTTTGGTCTAATGACATGCTTAGCACTAGCTTAATTAGAGAATTTGAGATTTGAGAACGTTGATTGGGGTGGCAGTGCGTACAAAGTCTAATACCCTAAGACATGTGGGTCATCTCCTCCCAGCCTCAGGTACTGTCGTCATGTCCTTAAAGTCCAACTATTATTAACCCGTGACTCTATTTGATAAATTCCCCATTTCACTCTCCACTCTTGGCATTTGTAAATTGCAATTCTGGCCATTAGGCTAATTGTACTATACACATTAATACAAAATATTACTTCTAAACTTTCCTATAAATCTTTCTATTGTTTTATGAAAATATTAAATGAGAATAAATATATTTGATGGGATAGAAATCTAAAACGTATTCAACATTTATTGTAAAATATAAGAAATTAATATAAAAGTATTTATAACTATTCTACATCAACTTTTCACAAAAGAATTTTGATAACTAAATTTTCACTATTAGTGGTTAGTAGTGGTCTTCACTTCAAATCCTTAAAAAAAAAACAGTTGAATAAAAATTTGGCAAGGAAAATTGTATTTTATTATCCGTAAGAAAAATGTATTATTTATAATAATTTTATTTAATTAAAATTGAATTGCTTAAATATTTAACGTGATAGTTTAAATACACATAACATTTTATATATAAAAAATAAAAATTAGTTTTAAAAACATTACTTGATGCAACTTAATTAATACTCGAGTTACTTAAAGAAAGTCCAAGTCTAAAGATTCATTATTCATCACCGTTGTGATATTAATTAATATTCTTAATAAAATTCTTTCAAAATATAATCCTTTTTATAAAATCAATATTATATTAAATATTTTTTTCAAAATTACCCTTAATCAATACTTCACACATTAATATAATAGTCTTTTTAAGTCTATGTGAATTCTTTTTTCTAAGTCATTAATATTTACTTATACATTTATATCATTAATTAATTCCAAAAGTTACTTGTTTTTCACTAGTAACACCAAATACAATAAATACTTTTTAATTAATTAGGTGAGGTGAAAAGTTCTTAATCCATCAAATTTGTATATGAATTTGTCATTAATAATGAAAATTTTGTATAATGAAAATAAATGAGTAAAAATACTATTTAATTAGAGATAAAAATATATATTAAAAAAATTACTGATATTTGTTTATGGAATTCAACAGATTAATTATTTTTTAATAGTATTTTCCTTGTCCACGTCGAATGAAGTTGCCAATTGCCAATGTCGTAAAGCATGTGTTTTTGTGCTTCAAACGGTCATTTGGAGTAGTGTGTGCATAACACATGCATGATATGGTCCCAGCATTATGAATAGTAGTATTTTTTGGTATCCTTCCATAAAACCTAAAGAAAGTGATGAACAAACCTTTTTATCTTTCTGGGCAGACAAGTTGGCCCCCACTTAACAATATTTTCGAACGTTGAAAGTTGGAAACAGAACCACAGTCTACGATCCTCGATTTGGGTAATTGGGTTAATGATAATATTTATGATTCTTTGCCTAAAGTTTTCTAGAATCACTTTTAAGACAAAAAAAAAATGAATTTCTTTCTAAATTGTAATTAGTTCTTTATTAGTTAATCATAATTAATTTATAGATATTATTTCATTTTTTTAGAAAAATTATATGAGTGACATTTTACAACAAATTAGTTAATAAAAAATTAATTTAAGTTATGAAAAAAAATTCATTTCATTTTTTTATTTTAAAAATACTTCTAAAAAAAACTTACTCAAACACACATTATACTACATACTTTGTAGTGTTTTGCTGTCGGAGAAAATAGATGTAAATTTCGTTGTGTATATATGCTTAATTTAAAAGTGAAATGGGCAGCAGAGGTCAATGACATTCGACAGTGATCATGGAAATAAAAACAAAAAAAATTAAATAAATGATTGTAGTTTCATCATTTCATGGAAGCAGTTTCGAAAATACTAGTGGCTTTTGGCTGTTAACAACAAGTATTATTCTAGTAAGACTTGAAACTGTTGTAAATCTTGATACCATATTTAATTTATATTTAATTCTTTCGGATAAAAAAATATTATTCTTAATCTATAATCACGATTTCAGGTAAACATTCTAAAATGAAATGTTGACAGGTTTGGAATTTACACCATATATATAGCATTAGGTTATCAAGATTTTATGGATTTCGATAAACATATGAATTTATTGTAATTGATTGTATAAACTATTGCAAAATCACCCTAACAATATCCAATCAGGTACCAGAGGTGATTTGTGATTTTCTTCACTAAATCACATTAGTTTTTCAGTGGGATCGACGTTTCTCTTCTTAACGAGGAATATAAAAATAATATTTAGCTTTTTCTTTTTTTAAAAAAAGAGGATTATAAAAATACGATGTTATTTGTATAGGGTTCTTATAATCTGTTAACGAGTTAATATTGATAATTTATTCATTAAACCACACATTAATTTTGGAACTTTATGGAATTACTAAATTAGACTACTTAAAATCAAATAGAAACTAATCAATCAATTCAAAGATCCTTTCTGTGAAATTGAAGGTCTCATTACTAGATGCAAAACTAAAATAATGAAAGAGATTTTGCAAGGCTTAATTGTGGAGATAATTAAGGAAAGTTAAAATCAAAGTAGATTAAAGGCTACAATAATGAATAACTTTGATACAAGTTGACTATGATTAGAGTCCAACTTGAAGGCAACATCAAAAATTTAAATTCACATTATCAAAGTGGATTAGAGGTTACACTACTAAATCACTTTTATACAAATTGATGACGATTTGAGTTCAACTATCACTTTTATACAAGTTGATGACGATTTGAGTTCAAAACAACATGAAAAATTTAAATTCATATGATCAAGAAGTATTCACATGATCAAAGTGGATTAGAGGCTACACTGGATCACTCTTATACAAGTTCATGATTATTTAATCTCAACTTGAAGACAACATGAAAAATTTGAATTCACATTATTATCAAGAAACATTCATGGGTTGGAGTTTAATTAGTTTTTTAGTTGAATAGTTAGTTCCAGTTTCTTATTTTTAATGTAATTTTGCACTTATTTTTCTTGTAATAAGTTCATATGCCTTTTTAATTATTCCATTCCTAAATATAAGATATTTTTTGAAATATTTTTATTCTTTTATATAGGACAAATTCAACACTACTTACTAAATTAATGAACTTTTTTAATAGCTGTAAATTAATTATAAGTATATTATATTTAAGGATGGGTGTGAAGTATTTTTTTCCTAGGTTAGTTTTACTATTTTTAGGCTTCCTAAACCATCACGATGGTTAGGGAGTCTTAATGAATCATTGTAATGGTTAATTAGTAAGAAATTATTTCTAGTGAGAAATAAACGTCTAGTATGATGCTTAGTAATAAGTCATTGCTAGTAAAAAATTAATTTCTAGCTAGTAGAGTGTTAATATAAATTTATTTCTTGTCCTTCAAGAGGTGCTTAGTATAGCCTATAAATAGTAAAAATCGTGAGAACGGTAATATTCACTTGCACATATTACCTCATTTTTTTTCATTATAAATAAATAAATAAATAACTGTATTATGCTCTACAATGACAACAAAAAAAACTATAAATATGGTTTAAGTATAGTTTGAAGTAATATTAGCATCTAAATAATTAGCTTAAATACGTTTCTGTTTTCTATAAGTCTATTATTCTTTTAGTTTTAATTCATATAAAAATGTTATTCTTTTTTTAGTCTATTCAATAATTAATGTGTTGTTAGTCTTTCATTTGAAATAAAAAACGTACATGATTTTACAGTTCAAAGATTAAAAACATTTTTTTTAGTAAAAGCTGATGTAAAAGTATCAGTTTAGAAATTAAAAAGATTTAAATATATTTTGATCTTTGATTTCACTTTTTAGTTTTACTCCCATTTTTTTTTTGGTATTACAACTTTTATTTATTTTAGTGTCCATAGTTTTGGATCCTTTTCTTTTTAATTTGCACTTGATAGTACAGAAGTAGTCGATAGGAACTAAAAAAAATCAAAATCACAGAGATTAAAATAAAAAATGTGAACGACTAAAAACGGAAAAGATCAAATTAGATGAATCATAAAAAAGTTTAAGCCAATTAAAAACTTATTTAAGCTTAGAATTGTTTAACAGAACGTCTATACCACTGCTATGCTGCAATATTAAAATTTAGGCCCATTAATTTATTTCAGGTCTTGAGGCCTAATTGGACGCGTCTTTGGGCTCCCTCGTCCTATGGCACCTTTTCTTCCATCTCAGCTAGTACTCTATCATTTTTTTGTTGCTGTTGAATAACAAGTAGTCTAGCACACAATAGATAACCAATTAACGATTGCCAAAAAGTCAATCAAATAATGACCGGAAAACAGTTTTATAAAAAACCCTAATAACACACGTTTATTTGTGATTGAATTATTGTATAAAATTGTTCTATAACAGTACTTAGATATTAAACTTTTTTACATAAAGTAAAAAAATTATGCATTGACAGTGTAAAATAATGTACACTGTCATCCAATTACAACTCAAACAATGATTTATGATGACTGAATAATAGTATAAAATTATTTTACATTAAACTCTTTTATATATGGCTAAATTGCAATTTGAAGAGAGGTTGAGTGAAAGAGGTCAGGATTAATAGTCTTTGATTTTTTTTTTGCATAGAATAAAAAAATACTAAAACCATAAATTTTAAAAATTAGGAAGATTAAAATTACAGTTTAGCATGTATTTTTAAGTAAATTTTCTTATTGATTATATTTCTACTAATAACGAGTATTTAATATGATTCATGAAATTTTAAGTTAGTTTTAGTTTATAAGAGTATTTATTTTGGTACACCATTCCTCTTCTTCTTCTTCTTTTTCTAACATACCATTCCTCTTTTTTGTAAAGCATAAAATCCTGGTTTCACTATTAAAGAGTCAGTTTGGACATTGAAGCTGTTGCGTTATGAATTCGTTCGTCCATTAGTTCATGCGTGCATGAGTATGATCCTTAAGTTCCCCTAAGTTTGCCTCTGTAATCAACATTGACCTTTAAGGCTTGATGCAAATATTTATTATGCGTTATCAAGATAAAATTCCAATTCTAATTGGAGAAGCGTACTCGGAGGACGCATGAAAGTACATCTAACTTTTGTCCAATATTAATATGTTTTCATGACTGTGATACATAATTGAGACGAGTTTTCTTCAGTTTTTACTAAGAGTGCCAATAATATAGCAAAGAAATTCATTGGTTGTTACTAATTTTACTAATGCAGAACTCTCTCATCTTATTTAACTATCTAATAACAATTTTAAAAATTTGAATACAAGAACCAATCGTGCAATAATTGATACAGATGTATGCGAAAAAATTGCAAAACAATCTATGTACACACTAAGTCCCCGATGTTCCTCCTCCTAGTAAGTGCAGCATGGCCATCTCACTCCAAAAGAATGTATATAATTTCAACCGTAACATCATAAAGGTGCTAAATCCATGGCACTTCCTCCCCTTCAATTTCCAATGAGCTTCTCAATTGTCATCCATGTCCCCAAGCATTCAATCATGCTCAATTAGACAACTCAGTACAACTTGTTAAACCAAGAAGGTGGTGAGGATTCTCCTAATCTTGGCAAAAAAGCTTCCCTTTCTAGAGACTGATGAAGCCCTGCCATTATCCTAGTCATAGAAGCCCACACAAACGGTGCAGCACAGAATGCATAACCAAAAACACACAATGCTCTCACCACCCCATCTGAATACCAAGGAAAAGCCATGACAATCAAGGCACCGGCGATCCCGAGCCATGGCATCAGAACCGGCAACATTGGCAGCAGAAAGGCATTGACCGTAATTGAGCACAATGCAAAGACACCAAGCAAGTAGAGAGGCCATCCCAACAAAGGGTGAACCGTGGGAGGAATGATGAAGAAGGGTGTTGTGTAAGCCGCAAGAATGCTCCACAGTGCCACAAATTTGAGGATGTTCTGCACCAAGTTGATGCTCTTGTCGGAACGCCTATAGCATAGCTTTGAGAGACTTGGCCTTGCAAAACGTTTCATTGCTATTATTCCCAAGTATATTGCTGATTGAATGAGTATCACAGCCATCTCCGCACCATACCTGTAGTAAATTATAGACCAATTGTTACAATGACTTAATATTTGAGGGGAAGATCATTTTAAAAGGGTTAAAAATTAACTCAAATTATGTGACAGAAATCAAAGTGCTACTATATAAAATAAAATAAACATAATAATCTGTGGATTTATCTATGTGTTTATAGAAATTGGTCTTGCTTGAATAAACTTTTCAATAAACACTTAGAGGATAATTTAGTTTCCTAACTTATACACTTCAACTTTTATTGCAGTTTTCTCGTTTAACTTCTTCAAAAGTTGATTTTAACTTATAATAAGCTAATTTTAACTTACCAAAAGAAGTTTAATTTATTTTCTTTTCTTGTAAGTGTCTGTTTATTGAAAAGTTTATTAAAACAGGATCCTATTCTGAAATTCAGTGTTTTCAAGTTAAAATGTACTAGTAAATCACAAAAGATCACCATCACTATTTGTTTGCAAAAAAACAAAATGCATCCAATATCGACCTTACCCCAAAGTTTGGCGACGTTTTTCGTGCCACTGGAGGCCTAATGGCAGAACAGGCCAGGACCACCAATACCATGGCTTCAACCATGGTGCCCCTGGGAATGTGATCACACTATTTGGTCCACAGGGTATGCTCCAGCGAAGTTTAAGATCTGAAGAAGTTATAGGACTCATATTAGCATGAACTGGGTTGATCAGAATTGCATTAAGCATTCAAAAGTGCAGCTTCAAAAACTAAGGTATATACTTACAATAGTAAGATGCATCCATCTGATAACCTAAAGGAAGCCTATATGTTCCATCAAGCTTGGTGGCATTAGGTGGTGGGTGAAACATTGGCTTATCAAGCAACTCTGGGAAATAGCTAGCTATGAAACCCTGGTCTGCACCATCAGGATTTTCTCTCCCATTCCGTAATTCATGAACCATGTCCTTGAACACGGCCATTGATGGCTGCAAATATCAAATAATTAGAAACTATAAAATAGAGATAATCAAGTGTGTGTTTGGTTTCATGTGTAATTGCTTTTAATATGATTTTAGATAAATGTTCTCATGTTTAATTTTATATTGAATAATTTTTTTTTCTTATGACATATTCAACAATTAATTTTGATTCAGAATTAATTTTAAATTAAAATAATTTCGATAACTTTTATATTTATACTAAAATAAAAATATACAAATATAGATAACATCACTTTCAAAATTAATTTTATAAAATTAATTCATTCAGAATCGAAACTCCCCGAAACATTTAACACAAAAAAGTGTGTCATGCTAGTTAAGGAGTAGCATTTAATATACTTTACTTTATAGATATCTACCACAGATATTCGCCAACGGTATAAAAAAAAAGAAGAAGAAGATATTTGCCAACTGACATGTGATCTATTAAATGCTATCAAATCAATCAAGACTGAAATAATTTTCTTAGTATAATAATTTTATTTAATTGAATACAGTATTTTCTTATTTTCCTGACGAGTCTCCTAAGTCCTAAGAGCACCTATCAACAAAACATTTTCCTTTTTTCAAAGCACTGATAATATTACTTTCTTCAGCTTATACTATTATTTATCTTTTGAGGTAATATACACTATTAAAACGATTAATCAAATCCATCCAAAAGGGAGTCAATATTTTCCTTCCCCGTATATGAATCACCTTAATTAGAATATTGATTTATTAAGCTGCTTTACACCATAGAGAAGGACAATATTGAAGCATTAATTTAACACGATTTAAAGGTAGCAATAATTTATGTGAAATTTGGAGCTATATTGCAGTTTAGTAGATAGTTAAATTGTAGGGTTTTTCTTTGGAAAAATGAAATGGTATGTACCTTCAAGACGAAGAGTCCTGTGTGAAAGACACAAGGATTGATAAAGACCGCACAGAATTGTCCACATTGAAACAACTCGTCCGTGTTTTGGAGGAAGAGGTTATCAGCGTCCAACATCACCACCCTGTCATAGTCCACTAAGCTCCACGCGTAGAGTTTGTTCAACGATAACTTGAATCTCTTGTCAAAATTATCTTGATGCTTGTAAGGATTGTCCAGATTTTCCACTCTTACTACTTTCGCACCATCTTCCTTTTCACTACACGATCCACCAATAAAAAACATCAAGGCTAGTCAATTATCAATTCATCAAATTAATGCCAATAACACGTCCATACACGCGACGCAATTATGTCCAATGTACAAAATAGTAAAAGGCAATTATACTTCAAGTTGTGCACTGTCAGACTCAGGGGTACTCCAACAAATTGGTTTTCTTGCTGATTTTGATGTGTCCAATATTTATAATCGTCCTTTTCTTCTTCTCTCATTATTTTTCATTGAGTGATTAGCTTTTGTTTTCAACAAAGTCGCTTGAGTGACAAATTGTTCTGATAACTAATATTATAATGTAATGACTTCCAAGTGTAAAACTAGATGTTGAGAGTTCCACTAGCCAAGGGACTAGGGATCAAATCAAAATATGATTAGTCATTCATTAGTACTTGTTAGCTAAAGTTGTGAAAATTCAGATAAGACAAATAGCCGGCAATCAAATTAGGCACCATGCTCGTCTTCATGATTCCTCCATGCTTTGGACTTTGGAGTAATTGATTAAACTAAATGATGAGTAAGCCTGTTCTCAAAGATTAAAGAACCCTTGTTAGCACATCTAAGAAGGAGCAGTCTCGTACTCTACAAACAAGTGTGGAGATGTCCCCACAAAATTTTCATCTACTATCTAATTAATTATGGCATGAAATTAGGGACCACTGCACACGACCGTCTACAGCCCTAGCCATCAATTTCATTAAACCTGTCACAACTCATTATGAAGCCTCATTAATAGTAATATTATTAATTAGTAAGCACGTTATTACTCCTATCTAACATCTTTAATATTTCTTACGTCCCTAAACTAGAGATATTTTAGCATTTTTTATTTATTCAAAATTATTAATTTTTACAATTTAAGATTAAATTTATAACTTCTTTCACCTATTTTTTTTTTTATGCTGAATGAAATAAATTTCTTTCAGCTATACTTCAACTACACCTTTACTTATCAATTATTTGATTTTTATTGCTATCTAAATTAGACATTAGTACCCAATCCAAATGTTCACTTATGTTATCTTCAACAAGTCATTTCAATTGGTTTCTATTTTTTTATTAGTTAAAAGTTTATTTAATTATTTGATAAATAAATATTTTTAATAACTTTTAACATTTTTAGAAGACTATTTAAAATAATGTCTTTTAAAATATTAATTTCTAATTTTTAAATTTTTACATTTTAAATTTTTATCCTTAAAATATTTATTAATTTTTTATTATCCTTTTCTAAATAAAACAAGGTTTTCGAACAATTTTATATTAGACAATTTATTTTCACTATTACATTAATTAACATAATAAAAATAAAATGAAACTCTGCAAAAAAATATCTACTTAAATGTATGTTTTCTTTATTTTATTTTAAACTTGATTAAAAATAATTTAAAAAATAATAGTTGAAACTAAAAATACAATGAAAATAATTTATCCATAAAAAATATAAGATTTTAAAATTATAACACCTCATAATATATTTTTATCTATAAAATAAAATTAAAATTTACATAGAAATATCATAAAATATGTTCATTTAATTTATTTTATATTTTTCAGCTGGTTCAATTTACAAACACTTTAATTTAATAAAATAACTTAATAACTTTTGACAAAGTTTTTCAACTTTAAACTTTTTTTTTTCAATTTTAACCTAATTTTTTTAACTTTTAACTAAATTTTTAGAAACTTTCTATTTTTTTTTTGTCTCGGGAACTTCCAATTTCTTTTTCTCCATAGTGTATATATATCTTAAAAGAACGTCAAACAATTTTCTTAATAAAATAATTGATTAAAAATTGTGAAGTAATAAAAGAAAAATTTAAATATAGTTTATTATATTATTTTCATTTAAAATTTACTTTAATAACTTATATTGATTTATAATGTTTTTTAATACATAAACTATTAAAATAAAATTTCAAAATTCTAATTAGATTGACGTACCAAAACATATTTGGACTAAGTTTTATCCTATTAAAATTCAATGCATTTTTTTGTTGACAGAGTAGTACTTGCCGGCCGCAAGAAACAATAACCAAACAGGAACAAGACACGAAAGAACCTTGAACAACCATCCCATTTCTCAAGGACGTTGAAACCATCGTCAAACACTCTTCACTCTTGAACTTCACGCGCAATCCTAAAGTCCCTAAGAACACCATCGCCCCTCACAACAAACAACACATAACACTTGATGTGACAACTTACACTTAAAAAAGGAAGGAAAAAAAATACTAACTTATTATATTAAATTTTTTTAATATTTTTTTATCTAATCATCTAATTAAAAATTATCATATATAATAACAAAATTATAGATAACTACTTGATAATACATTTTCATAATAATAATGTCATTTTTTAACTAATTTAAAAATTAAACAACCTGATATAATTCTTCATTTATTGATGAATAGTGTACAAATTTTAGACAATCCATATAAGAGGAGTGTAACAGCATACACGGCAAGACACTCTTACTATCATTGGATAATTGACTACAAAATTAAGAGAAATATTCATTAGTCAAAATGACAAAAATTAAGAGTGTGTTTTCTGTAAAAATAAAATAAATTATTATGAGTGTGTTTATAATATTTTTCATTAATAGAAATTATCATTTCAAATTGACTTGAGTGGGGGCAAGACTCTTACGTGGAAAAGAGGGACTAAATTTACAATTTTTTTTTAAAAAATTAAGAATTATCTGTATTGTTTGCCTTGCATATCTCAAAGGATGAAAAGAAATCCATAGAAATTAAACTCCATTGAAAATCCGATCCTAGCTCTACCCTAACACAGAAAGTGAGCGTGGAGCCAGGCAAAGTAGTTAACGGGACTTGAAAATTTTCAAATCGGACTAGGACATCAGCATCTATGCCCATAAATCCTTTAAGGCATTAACATTATGGGTTGTCACTAGTCACTACACAGTCAAATCGACCCAAACCGAACTAAGGGTCCCAATTCCCCAACCAGATCCTCATTTTTTATGATATGAACTCCTTTTCATTTTCCTATTATTTTTCCTCCTTTTATTCAATCTCTATCCTTGGCGAGGGACAAAGATTTTAAGTTTTTAAGTGATTGTTCCTCAGTTTGATAAAGGTAAAAGAGAGCTGAAAAAAATTAAATGAAATAAACACTTAAATAAAGTGGAAAAGTAATTTAAACCGAAATTTAAACTTCTTTAAGATAAAACTTGGTGTTTGTGGATATTTTAGTTGAAAGATTTTAAAATTCAAGAAATTTTAAACAAAAATTTCAATTGATTAAAATTAAGGAATTCTAAATTCTAACTAAAAGGAAAGAATTTGAAAATTCTTGTTATTCTCGTTCGCTCTTTCCTCTTTCCTGTGACCTTTCCTCAAACTCTTGCTCGACTTTCTCTCACTCTCTCGCTCGACCCTCACATTCACTATTACTTTCACAATTCCGTTGCTCTCTGGTTCGTTAATTTCTTATCTTTGTTTTTTTTTCCTTCTCTAATCTATGATTAACATGGCTCTTCCTCTTCGCAGATCGATCCGGTGCCGACAGTGGTGCTGCATTGACGAGCAAAGACAACATCAGATTTCACTCCATTGTTTACTTAGTGAAAACCATTCTCTTCATCTTCAAAACCCAAATCCAATGAAACTCACTCCAGATCTCTCGTAGATCTTGCAACCTCAAAAAGGACAAGCATGCTGAAGTTGACATGCCGGCTGCACCAGAAGCTGCTGAGCTCCCATCCTCGAATCGAAGTCAAATGAACTCGTAAGCCGCGGATTTAGTCATGGAGGCAAAATCAAGTGCGGTGAAGGAGCAAGATAGTTACAAGGAGGTGGCAAACCTTTTGATGACAAAGGAGACCCACATAAAGGAAATTGTGAACCCCATGCAGCTTTGCAACTAGATTAACAAGGGGCTGTGACATGGACTTTTTTTTTGTTAATTTTGTTTGTATAGAGGAGATGTTTGTGTTGTGCTTGCAAACGCATGAATGATGAATCGTATTGTGCAGACTACTTGCACAGGTTAGTTTGAATTTGATTCAAGTTTGAGGGTTGCGTTGTTACCAAACAAATATAATGTTTGTGCTTAAGAAATATTACTAATCGAATGTGCACTTGAAGTTATATTTTTTGTGCTTAAGAAATTCAATTAACATTTTCAAATAAAATATTTCTTAAGCACAAACATTATATATTTTTGCCATACACAATATTTACTGATTCATGGTGGCAATTAGTACTTTTTTAGTTAAAAATAAACAAATTTAATTTTTTTTATCTAAATACAAAATTTTAAAAATAAAAGAATTTCAGTTAAAATATTTAAAATTTAATTTCTTTACTCAAACACACTGAGAATATATGAAGAATTTTAATAATAATTAAGTTAGTATTCCTAAAATCTTTTTCCTTATTTTTCAAAAATAAAATCCTACGAGAAAGTCAAATGATCTTTGTAAGAATACTTCGAAGTCCTACAATAATGGCAAAGTTCTTAATTACTACTAAATAAATCTCTTTCCTTCTTTTTCAAAAATAATAAAATCAACCAAATTCCGGGGTGAATAATAAAGCAACACATATCCGAAACCAAATGCAAACACAGGTTACAAATAATAATATAATAAAAGTAAATAAAAATAAAGTGGCAAATGATGGGGAAGGAGTGGGACTTACAGAGCTCGAATCCATCGAGGAGGAACATCAAGGGAAGCAATGACAACAAGATCGGCTTGAGCGTCGAGCGTAGCCAGCGATTTGAGAAGCACGCGTATGGCTATGTAGAATTCGTAGTCCCTCGGCGTACCTACGTACATCATCGTCGCGTAAGCATTTCTTTTTCCTTCTTTCACACCGGAAACACACCAAAACCCCGATAGCAACACCAACAACACCACCACCAACGTTCTCATAAACCCTGCATTTTTTGAGTCACCTCGCTTATTCGCCCACGCCATCAACCACCAAAAAAATCAGAGGAAAACAACGAAAGGAAGTGTTAATTGAAGCGATGATGAAAAGAGAGGTGGTGGAATAGGGTTATATGTAGGAAGTGAAAATATCTATTTGCAGTAGTGGAACTCTTGTTTTAATTTGAGCGTGTCGAAAAGTAGTGAGAAGGTGGAGGAATAGTCTTGGAATTAGTCAGTTTTGGGAGGAAACCGAGGGAAAAAAGGATTGAATGAAGAGAAAGGAGGAAGGCAGCTTTTAAATGCTACCCAAGATGCTATTGCTACCCCCATACGAAAAGGAATCTACTCTTATAAGTCATAGTTTACTTTTAATGTTTTTTTTTTATAGATAAACCTTCATATTTTAGATTAAAATTGTGTCAGATTTTCTTGGATTATTATTCATGATTCATTCATCTAAATTTTTTCAATATTTAACCCTCTCGTCATTCACAATACATTATTTAATTTTTAATACTCTATATGTAAAACAAAGTAAAAAAATAGGAAAAATTATAATTTTAGCCTTTTATTTTATTATTTTATTTTAACAATTTTGGTTCTATTTAGTCCTTTCTTCAATTTATCACATATGGTTTCTTGAATCATAAAATTAATTGAGATTATGTAGACAATGCATTCTAATCAAAATTTACTATAATTTGTAACAAATGGATGCATAAACGAAAAGAATTGAGCTTGTCACGTTAATTCGTACTATTGAAAACAAGTTTCTCTAAACCAAAAAAATTGACCCATTTTGTTTTTTTTTTCATTCATTCTTGATTGAAATGAAACAAGTTGAATAGATATAAATTCATTTTTTTGTATTCATATGGTTGATTTTTAAATAAAAATATATATTTCTCTATTTCATATAATCAGCGTTTACTGATAAAAAATATATATGCTCAGCGTTTAGATTAAAAATCAAACCAACTAAAGTTAATCTAGTAGTTAAAAGTTTAGATAATATTTAAGGTTCAAATTTTGTTGCAGTCATTGTATATGGGAAAATATTTGTTAATGAAAAAAAAAATATAGGAAAAAATTAAAAGACATTGAATGTCTCTCTTAATTCTTAAATATCTTATCTTATTTGTTAAAAAGTAAATATTACCTGAAATAAATGTTTTTTATAGGAAAATAAATGCTTTTTTAAGTATACTTTTTATAGCTTTTATTTAATAAATGCTTTTTTAAGTACAATTTTTTACAGCTTTTATTTAATAAATGCTCTTTTAGGTTTAAGTTTTTTTAAATAGTTTTTATTTAATAAATACTTTTTAAGTATAAGTGTTTTTTTTAGCCAACGCAATTGGTGCCTGTAATAAAGAAAAACTTCCTAAAAATATTTGAAGTCCGTACAACTGTGTTATCTAGCAAAATTCACCATGTGGTGTCCTAATGCCCCGTTTGGTCGATCCGGCCTGAACAAGCAAGAAACAAATTCAACTTATCATTGTTGCCTACTTAACAATGACAATTATTATTATCATTATAAAAAATGATAATTATTATTATTAATATACAACCGTACATTTTATAGTAGAATTAAATTAAAAATAATTTAAAATATGAAATATATCAGTTTATATTTTTTAAAATTAATAGATAAATATTATTATAAAAAATTTAATCAAATATAAGACTAAAATATACTTTTAGTAAAAAAATAATTTATCTATAAATAGATATAAAAAACATTTAGTATTAATAATCATAATGAACTTGAAAAATGAATTTTTTTTATTACGGTAGGGTAAATATTGTATATCCTATTTTAACATGAAATTTTATAAGCTGATCTTAACTCTTGTTATAAAGAGAATATACGTGATTTTTACTTTTATTATGGAAAAAGTATTATTAATAATTTTTCATTTTAACAAAAAAATTAAGGGTTGAAGCCTGAAGGGAGGAGGTGGAGAAGAGAAATTGTGAGTTCAGATTCTCTTACGATCCAATCGTGCTGTGAGTCATTACAAAATGGAAGAATTTGTATCCAAAAATTAAACTGATGAGATGCTACACGTATTGCAAAAAGAGAAATTTATGTACGGTTTTTGTTTCCAAATTGATTGTTGACGTTATTTGCAAACGGTTTCAAATTACAGCTTTTCGCATTTGGATTTACGAACTTTCGCCCAAAATTCAACTTGTCCTCCATGTGAGAAACGTTGCATCAACTACTAATACAATGTTATATGAATTGTTAATTTATAATACGTTACTTTCGGTTATATAAAAGCTAAATCTGTTAGTTTATAATACGTTACTTGAATTAAGCATTATTGCCTCCTCAGTTGCAATATTTAATTGGAATAAATCAGAGACTTCTTCCCATTCTTATTTTCATGTTTATCTATTCGATTTTGCGCGCATATAGCATTTTAAAATGAGTACACTAGATAACGCCCTCATGGGATAGGGCTAGAACTAGAAGAACACGAACTATACGAGAGGCAAAACCACAAGGTATTTGACTGAGACGTGAAATACGATTTCCTTACTTAGTCCTACCTCAGACACCCCTCCCACCAAAGATAATTAAATATTGAAACTAGCAGGATTTTGAGGAGAGAATTTAGATTTATTTTTATATCAATAAATTTATACGAAACTTGTCGCCTTAGAACTAAGAAAAAACTGCTTCATGTAATGAATTTAAAATAATGTTTAATTAACAATAGCAAGGGAATTAGAAAATGTAGTTGATCTGGAAGTAGAATATCTGTATCGGACGAAACCAAGTTATGCAAACCAATCATATTGTTTCAACATAATGCATAAGTGAGTAACTTCTATAAAGAAATCACCAACTTGAAGACAACTATTCTAAAAATAAAATGAAATCTCGATATCATACGAATCGAGATATTTTGGATAACTTGGATCATGAAAATCTAGGGTTAGTTCATCCTCATAAAGATGGTCTACTCTCAAAACATTGTAATCCAATCCAAAGGGAGAGATTCGACTAAACCTAGAAGATACTCATGTTAGACACATTATATCCCCTTTGAGGCAGACGTCCCATGTGATGTCAACTGAATAACTGAATTTTTACCATAGGTATAATATGAAAACATCAAACATTAGTATGATAACTAACTTTAATTCCATTATTGCACCTTAAACTCTTCCTGATTTGAGCGTCAGAGTCTATGCAGACACTCCAATGCTACTGTGCGATTTCCTCATCATCGTCGTGCTCTATCATTAGAGTTGCCCCAATTCTATCTTAGGATTGTTTCCTACATCGAATCTCTTCCTCCTTAACCGAACAATATTAAATAATTTTCCCGTCAAAGAAATTGTCAATCTTCATCAGAGGAGAAATGTTACTTTTCATAGTCAAAGTTTACAATAATTTTGAGGAAATGTGTTTTATCAAGATGATGTTTGATTGTAAATAATGACTGGACTTAGCATGTAAAATTTGTAAAAATGTTTTTTTATAAGATCATATGTATCCTTTATAAAAGACAAAAAAAGAGACCTAAACTAATAAAAAGAGATGAAATTAAATTTGGTAGAAAAAAATAAGTTTTAAATTAGGATTACTAAACTTGATTGTGATTTAGGTAGAAACTTCCTCAGGTATTAGATACACAAGTGTGTTTTTAAGTGGTTTAGTAGCTTATAAGCTACTTTAATTAACTTATAAGTTAGTTTGAATTTTAACTATGCTTATACACTCTTATTTTTACCTCTTGGATATACTGTCTTGTTAACTTTAAGTATTAAATATTTCACAAGTGTGTTATCAAAAGAAGAAAAAAAAAGATTTCACAAGTGATTTATCAAAAAAAAAATCACAACCGAACGTACCCCAAGCGCTGTCATTGTAGTTCACTTCTGCTACATAAAATTGCTATTGCTCTTATGCATCACAACCTAAAAGTCCATTATGACATTGTAAATCCCTTGATCAACTGCAACTTCAATCAATATAGTCTTTATTTGCTCCACCATTGATTTTGCCCTTAAGTGAAGTGAACAATTCATCATCGAAGGTTCAACCTTGAACATTAGTGTCATATGAGGTGGGGAAAACCTTTATCTTTCTTTCTTGTTCATCAAAGAATTCCATGTCCATTCATGTTCCTGATCACTTTGCATCACTGTGTTAATCTTTAATCTTTTTATCTACAAGCAGGGCGGAAAATATTCACAAGAATGTTTTGCATCAGTAATTACACATCAACATTGGCTCCACTGCTCATTAAAAGCAGAGAAATGACTAAGAAATCCAACACTGAAAGTTTCTTGCCTTGCCTTTTACCACAACTAATCTTGAAGTCTCAGTAGCTCCTCCCCAACCAAGCTTGCATGCTTCCCAATGGTCTTAATCTCAAGTGTTAAGAGTTGTTGGGCCTAACAAGCTCAACTCATCTAGAGGAAGAACACAAAAAATTAGGAAAAGTTGTATTTTTATTCTTTATACTTTCAACATGGTTAATATTCTTATATTTATAATTTTGGTCATCAAATTTTAAAAACATATGAATTTTGTTCTTCTAGTTCTTCTAATTGTAAAGTGGATATAATTGACTTGAATTTTAGCTTACCTACTTCTCATCACACTTAGCTCATATGTACATAATTTATAAAGTTTCTTCTTCTTTTTTTTTGTTGAATGAAGGGGTAAAACGACCCACAAGAAATCATTAAAACCCACGAGAAAAAGAAGTAGATTTTTTACATCAACTATAACAACACAAATAATTAAAGGCAAAACAAAATCATAAACTCTCAAATATTCAACTAGAGACATTCCATGGTTGGCTAACTTATATGCTACTTAATTTGTTTCTCTCATGACATGTGACCGTTCTAAAATGTCTTCCGAGCCATTAAAAAACATAATACTCTTGACAAGGCCAAAAACTTATAAAATCCCTTCTTTAAACCAAATAAACCATTAATTTTGATACATTTTTTTTAAATTACCAAGCAAATAATCAAAATTGATGTAACTTGTAAGAATTATTTTGTACCATTTTCTGCAAGAGAGTATAAGTTTTTTTTAATAGATTAAATATTGATTGGTATATTCGATTAATATAAACAGACATGCCTTTGTTTATTTATGTTGCCATCAAATGAAAGATTAGTTTGGAGATCGATGCATTTACTGAAAGTCTGAAGGATATGCTATATATCTAGAGATAAAAGAATAATAGATTATGACCTCATGCCGGTGACAATGATATAAATATTTATCTCAGAATCATATTAGTTTATTAATCGCTAAATGCTTCAATATCAAAAGTGGAAAAAAAAATATAACATTTTTCTTCATTGTATGATGGCATATTAATATTAATATAAACATATAACACTTGTTTAGTCAGCATCAGTGTGTATTTTCGTACAAAACATTAATTAATTTCTGAATTCACACTTGCATATACATGCTAAGCGGGTATAATTGACTTGAATTTTAGCTTACCCACTTCACATTGATCACATGTAGCTTTACTACTAGACAAAAGGTTTTCTACATCGATTAAAAAATCTATTTGATGTCGATTATTAACGGTTATCGATCATAGGTAACGTCGTAAGAAGTTTTCACTTTCTACGATGGTTCCATAAAAAACGGACTTAGAAAAATGTACATTTCTAATATTGTTTTTAGCTAAAAACAATCTTAAAATGATACTTTCTTAAGATGATTTTCGTCTTAAAATATATATATGTTTTTTTAAAAAATTAAAATATATTGAAGATTTTAAGATGATTTTCGTCTTAAAATGTATACATTATAAGACCGCTTTTCAGATAATAATCTTAGAATATATATTTTTAAAAAAAAATTTAATATTTTGAGGATTCTAAAACAGTTTTCCCAAAAAATTGACTTAGAATGTAAACATTCTAAGACGTTTTTTCAGATAACCGTCTTAAAATGTGTTTTTTTAAAATAAAATTTTCATATACATTTCTTACAATCAATCTTAGATTTCTATTCCTAGCCATATGTTATTTCAATTTCATATATTGTGAAATAATAATAATAATAATAATAATAATAATAATATCAGGATAAAATTATTAAGACAAATTGATATAAAGAAGCGGGGATATACTCTTTGCTTGACTGCTTGCTCCAATAATAATAATAATAATATCATGATAAAATTATTAAGACAAATTAACATAAAGAAATATGAGCACAAGCAAATGCCCTTGATCCACTAAACAACAAGAAGAAATATGAGCACAAGCAAATGCCCCATGAGATAAATCCTATTACATAGTGACAAAAGAAAGGAAAAGTTAAATCTCATAGTTGAATGTCTAAATATATGATGAAAAGGAATCTTGTATCATAGCAACACACCACCTATTAGATGCTAAATCTCATATGGAAATTCCCCGAGAAGATTAAGATATCAATTACAAAAATGCTAATACTAAATGTGATGTTTTGTATTTTTAACTTATAAAAAAATAACAAAGAACTCAATTAAGATATACACCACTAGACACCATTAAGGACTTAATTATAACAAATTTACAAGATCAAGGACTCAATTACAATCTTTTTTAGTTTAGGACCTAAGTAAAAATTCCCATATAGTCTAGGGACCTACTTGTTAATTTAACCAATTTTGAAACTATGGAAACAAGAAGGTAAGAAGCCTTATATACTTTGTTATATATTTGTTCCGTCCTAAGTTTGATTCAAAATGCACAAGAGCATTAAGCTCACCTTTTTTTTTGAACCAAAACTTGCGCTTTGGGCAATCCTTCTGGAAGTGTCCAGATTTCCCACAGAAATTGCAATTATTGCCCTTTAATTCCTTCTTCTAGATTTGCACAAGACCATCATTGATCTTTAATGGTCCTTTGCCTTTATCATGCTTCTTCACTAATTTCTTTCCAGTTCTTTGATTTCCTTGGTGACTTACATAATGAACTAAGTGACTTACTTGATTCTTAAGCCCTATTTCTTTTTGAACTAACATATTGTGCAATTCATGCACATTCCATTTATCTTTCATGGTATTATAGCTTATTTGGAACGGACCATACTCAGACGGTAATGAGTTTAAAATAAACTGAACAAGAAAATTCTCATTCACAGTCATTCCCAAGGTCTTAAGTCTTATTGCAATATTTGTCATCTCAATGACATGTTCATGCATAATACGCAAACCATCAAACTTCATGGTGGTCAATATACTCATTAATGTCCCAACAAGAGACTTATCAACTATTTGAGAGCGCTCTCCCACTAATCCCATAAACTCTTTAGCATTATCGGTCTTAAGGAGAGTTGTCTTAATATTGTCTGCAACAGTCATTCTTATGAACATTAGGCTTAGTCTGATAGATCTTTTCGAAGCTTCATAGTGGACTTTCTCTCCACAATATTCACATAAGTGTTTTGAGACATAAAACACATGTCATACATATGATTCATTCAGATAACAGTCAATGTATAATATGCACCAATTAGTAGTACCTATTTCCTTTGGGTATATAAATAAAACTAATGATACACACAAATCGCCTACAATTATATTCATTAATTATAAGAATAACTAATCAACCTTTGGGCGATCCGTAAATGCTTATAACAATGAATTTCAATTACCCATACACCAATAATCATATAATTTAACATCCATTATTTTATGAGTAATTGAAATAATCATTAATTTGGAATTAAATAACCTTGTAAATTTGACCACTTTGGTGACTAACAAATTCATCATACATTTAATTCCAACCAAATATATGGCTTGCACATACTTATTGTTATTAACAATTCATAGCCATTTTATTAATTTCATTCCAGGCCATAAAATAATATTCACATTTATTTGTCTTTTGCATTCAAACACATTCAAGCAAATATGTAATATATACATATTTATTGCTACCGACAATTTCAAAGAATTCATGTTAATTTAATTTTAGAACATAAACTTTCAATCCTTTAATCACGTTTAATGATAATATTAAAAAAACAAGTGGGATTGAAAATAGCAAAAGGTGGGCTACAAATAGCAATTCCTAGAATTCCATCATGGGATGAACGTGCAGCAACGCTTTCTTTCTCCGCGTTCAAAACAATCTGTGTACTTTCTTCATTCCAAATAAATGTTTAACGTGCGTACATGACGGCAACAGAAGCTTTTAATGTATTTGTGCATTAATGAAAGCAAGCAATACAAAATTCACTTCTTTTTCCAATATTATACTTTCTCGAAAAAAAATCAAAATCTCCCTTTTTTATTTACAAAATACCATATTTACAGCGGAAAAATAAAATTCTTAAATTTTATAATTAGGATTCATGGATGATTGAGAGAAAATAATTCATTCTTAGAGAATCACAAATTTCATAACACATGCTTTGATATCACATATAAATTTTTTTAAGGGTTTCCTAGATTAATAATTATAGGAAACCAACAAGATCTTGAAACTTATGATTCTCACAAATAATAAATAAACAATGCGTACCTTTCTCCATAATGAGGCTTCTTTCCGATGCACTTTGATTGATTTCTTGGAAGATGAGAGAAACAAGATTCCAAATTTCACTCCCTTGACTATTGTTTTTGTCTCTCTATGTTTGTGATAGCCAGATATTAGATAAAACACTTTACTATCAGGAAGGGGACCTCGTTTCACGTTAGTGGATATTAACTCCTTTTATAACCACTACTTCCATCAAGTATTAGTTACCTTTAGAAACTTTTCCTATTTAACTCAATTACAATTTAGTCCTTAATTATTAATTATTTATTTATTAGTTCTTACATAAGTCACATGCTTCTCACATGAGACATTAATTCTAACAGTTTTCACACACATTTTATCAATGTCCAAATAGAAAACGACAAGAGGAAACGATAAAAGAGATATTAGAGAGTGAGACTCACTTCAACGGTTGGATTTCCACAGCTGTCAAAGATCTAGCGAGCTTTCATGACCTTGATCGTTGCCATTGTTCGTAGTGGTTTTTACTTTTTTCACAATTTCTAGTTTTTTTTAGCGTCGTTGTGAGGAGAAAGTGAAAATGCCCTAGTTCGATTGATTATTATATAGAAGGGTTTAGTATTTGGTCATCACGAAAGACAAAGGGCAAAACTGTGAAAGAAAAAAATCTCAAGACACAATACGAAGTTAAGAAGCAAAGAGACAAAACCGTGAGAATAACAAAGGCTTGGATCGAAAAGGCAATGGGAACAAAATGCATATTTAGATTACTATTTAATAAAAAAAAAGGGTAAAATAAACAAAGCAAAGGCTAGGCAATAAAGGGTTTTGGAGTAACAGTGAGGAATTGAAGAAAAAAGAGTACATATTCGTAGAGAAGTTGAAGATCGTCTTCGAGAAGATGCTGACCATCTTTGACCTTCAAGATCCACTGGTCCAAATCCATGTTTACCACTAATGGTTTCTATTTCGGTAACAAGAGGAACCCAAAAAAGGACAGAGCCATAACCACGGGTATGAAGCGCTGATATAATAAATTAGGGCATCGGAGAAGTGAGAATACAGAGAAGCACAAGAGACTAGAGGGAGACATTAAAAACAATCCAAAATCTTTTGAGACGGTGTTGCAAAATCGTCTAGAATGACATCCTTCTAAAGCAACCTTAAAAAAATATTGACATGTTCCACTGAAATTAAAATCTGAATTTAACAATAGCTTACACGGTTCATAAAGAAAATCTGCATATATATTATAGAATAATCATATATAAATATCCATATAATCATACTTTTTAAACATATCTATCATATATTCATAATTTCTCTTAATCATTTTTTTTCATGAGACATCATATTATCTACAATACATATTTTTTTCTTTTATTATTTTCTAAGTGTTTAATGACACATTGGATATCCATCAATAATTTTACTAAATTATATTATCTCTATTTAATTTGTTTTCTTGATACTCCCATTTTTCTTAATTAAAAGACACATCATAGTTGATTAGTTTATATTTATTAAGAAATTTAATTAATTTAATTATTAGTATTAATATTATATATAATTATAACATTTTTCTAAATTTATCCTTAATTTTAACGAAATTTATTCATCTTCTCAAATTTTTATAGGAGAGAAATATAGAATTTAAAGTATTTTAGTAAAAAAATTAATTAATGCATAAGAGTGATAAAATGAAATTTTATTATAAGAAAAAAACTATTAATTATATCTTATAAATAAAGATAAGTGACTATTTATAAAAAAAATTTAGGTAAAATATGTTTTTGTCCTTATATTCACCAACATTTATTTTTGAACTTTTTTACATTGGTTATTATTAAAACCGATGTAAAAATTCCTCAATTCTTCTCGGTTCCCATGCCATCACCGGAGACATCAACAACCACCAACAATAGTCATTTCTCAAACATTGAATTTCAAGACCCATCAACGACAACTCAACCCCAAATCCGTTCTCTCTCGCTCAGATCCGCTCTATCTCTGTCGCACGCGCATGCCCACACACCGAATCTTTGATTTTTTCAGATCTGGGAGTGTTGGTGGTTTGCGCTAGTGGTTCTTCTCTCTGTCATCGGCGTTAGACAACAACTGTACCGCACGTCGCCGCATGCACCATTGGCCCCGAGGACCTAGGTCCTCTTCCGGGCGCAACTTTTCCCGCACCAGATCTGTCACGCCCTCCCACCATCAACATCAAACTACCGCGACACCCCAACCTCCCTCCGTTGTTGCATTGCCACCCCACCACCCCTAGTCTAGTCCGTGTCGCACACAACCTTGACCCTGACCTCTAATTGGCTAATGCGTCAAATTAAGTGGACAATAAATCGAATCTAACTCCAGATAAAAAAAAAAGAAGAAATAAAAAACCCACAAAAGTGTTGTAAAATCGTATTTCAAACATTTCAAATATTTATAGTAAAAAAACATATTTTGATTTTATTTTTTTCGGTGGGGTCGTTGAAAAAGTCTATGCTGATTCTACTTTTCTTCATTTTCCCAATGACCTAGAATGGGGTTAGACATTGTGGAGATGAGAAGCGGACAGTGGACACATGTGATCAATTGTAGTTTGAAAAATGTTATATGGACATTCATTATATTATTTAACCTCTTGAGAAAAAAAAAGAAATATAATTATGATATGATTATGGAGTGATAGGAAGAAAAAGATAAAAATAAATAAATAAAATATTAGAAAAATGTTTAAAATGGTGAGATGTGTATGTCTTATTATTTATTGGGGACATTGTTTATATATGTATAATTTATGAATAATTTTAAATTCTCTTTTTTTAATGCTTTTTTTAAAAATATCTTCTTACATATAAATATTTCTGCTTCTTAAGTAAAAAAGAATTCAACTTTTTTAATTACTTTTTAAAGATTCTAAATATATTTATTTTTATTTGATGTTTATTTAACAATATTAAAACTTAACCAGAAAATCCCGTAGAAGAAACAAGAAAGTAGCATTAAAAATTAACCATGATGTCATGCTAGTAAGCTCCTCTAATGTACTATATGTTAATATAGAGAGAAAGAAGTTGATGGTATTTTCATCTTTATAAAAAATTTATATTTTTATTTTAGACTAATTTTTTTCTTGGTTTTAGTGCTTTATTTATATTCTCTGGAATTTTTATTCCTTAATTATTATTTATGACAATGGAGGCAGAAACTGTTTCAGTAGCATTATTTTGGTCTTACCCCAAAAAAAAACATTATTTTAGTCTAGATGAACTCTTCCTTTAATTTTAAATAATTTCTCATTGATTAAGGGATTTATCTTAGTTGATTGAATATAACGTATAAATATTATACATCTCCTTATACCGTATTCAAAACTTACATATCAAAGACAAATCCCCATTAATTATATATACACATTGGTATAAAATTAAATAAATATAATAAAAATAATGCATGGATAATGTAACATTTTTATAATGTAATCCAATGATGTGTTATGAATAAAATTATTAATTTTTATAATAATTATCTTAAAAATTATATCAATTAGCAACAATTTCTAATGTAAATTTTTACACTAATAATATATAAAAGTTAGAGATAAATATAAATTAATGCATATAAAAAAAGTGTCACACCAATAAGAAAGTGGGAATTTTTTTTTGAAGCAAATCGTTTTAACGTGGGGGTCAAACCGTATAATAGTCCCCAAAACAAAGATATTTATCAGTTATCTTGTTATGTATTTCATGAATATTTTTTAAAAAAAGAAAAACTTCAGAAAGGTACGACAAAAGAAGATCTTATATAAGGGTCCATAAGTCCTTTAAAGAAAGAATAGAACAACAATCCTTTTTGCTTGTCAAGTATATCCAGCACTTTCGCTTTGCTTGCCAATTGCCACGCTTGCTTTGGATTTTAGATAAAGACATATCAAAAGTTTGGATATTGGCACTTTCATTAGCACTAAAAACTGAAAAAGATGCTACAAATTCACAAAAAAAAAAAGTTTGTGAGAAGAGATAAAAGAAAAAATATACTTTTTTTTAAGATAAAAAGAAAAAGATACCTGATTGTTGTTTGGATATGGCACTTTTATCATCTACATATATTTTAAATGTAATTAAATACTAGAATCTTATCCGGCAACGTTGCGGAACTTATGAAATAATAAATAACAAAGTATGTTTATATTTAACTTAATTTGGACAAAAATTGTGAATATATGCATATTTAAAATTGCTATTGTAATTTACTATTGAATATTATACTTAAATATCAACTTCTTGGTTTGACGATTATTACTACCACTCACTAAAAGTTGCACAAAAACGCCAAGTTGCCGCATGTCCTGCTCCTGCATATATTGCATAACATGTAAAACAAAGTACATTGTAAAAAAACAAATACAAAAAATATCATAAAAAATAGTAAAACTTGCACACACTCTATTGATCACCACGTCTCCTTTTTTTTTCTTTCAGAAAATCTAATTTCCTTTTTCATATTCGGTTGACAATAAACCACTCAAATATAATTCAAAATCTAACTCAACAATTAACTCCTTAAACTTAATTCATGTATCTAATAAGTGGAATTTGAGTTAAAAAGTTAAACTCATTAAACAAACAAGTTGACTTTGAGTTATATATAACTTATTTAATTTATTCATGAACCAACTTGATATATATATATATATATATATATATATAATTTATATTATTGAATTTTCATATAATTTTTTAATTAATTTAATAGTATTATTTTTATATGAAACGAATAAATAAATAAAAACATGTATAATAATTATAATTTTAATATATACATATATATATATATATATTAAATTAATATAATTAATTTTGTATTAATTTTATTTCTGCATAAAATAAATAAATAAAAATATATAAAATAAATATAATTTTAAATTGAGTTTAGGTGACAGACTAAATCAAGTTGTTTGCGAATTTCAATCGAGTCAAATTCAAACTACTAAAAATTAATGTTCATGTTAAGCTCCAATCAAGCTACAAATTAAACAATTTCTTATTGAGTCAAGTTAACTTTAACCGAGTTCGAGTGATTTTCAATTTTATTCGCAACTATCATCTATCTATATATATTTAACCCCTCCACCTCCTCCCGAATGTATATTTCACCAAATCTGGAAAGTTTTTGTATGTCTAAGATTACAGAATGCCCTTTTTAAACTTAAAAAAATATATAAAATTTAAGAACAGTTTTTTTCAAGACTCCCCAACGTTCACCGTAATCAAACAAATTTATTTCTCGAGTAGCCACAATACTCGATAGGATCATGGAAAAAGTTCAGCAAGGTAGTTTAAGTAACATTATCAATAATTCCAAGTAAAATGTTATGTAATAGGAGCCTCTCTTTAACGAATTTAATTTATGTCACATTAATTTTCAACTATTCAATTGCTTTTTTTCCGATGGATATTTTATCATCAACTTATTTAATTCATAAATATTTTATTTTTCTTCTATATTTAATGTAAAGTTAAATAATTTATGAAAAATACTACTTATATAAAAAAGTATTTCTAATTTTAAATAACTCAATATCACATATGACATTAAAATATTTTTTTTAAACAACTCCCATTAAAGTTGCTTTAAGCCACCTCTTATTCCAAACATATATAGCTATGCGCTAAGATTTAGCAAATTTAGTTGCTTAAATAAAATAAAATAAAATATGTCCAAAAATACACTCAAGCGAACTGAAGTGCAGCAGATATTTGATTCTGATTGTAATTTTGTGTAACATTTTACAATTAGTTTCCCTATTTGGACGATAAAACGTCAAAACCCAATTAAAGACAAAACCCCAAAATCCTAACGAAAGGAATTATGGGTTGATTTGGATACATCATATTCTTCTAAAGGTGGGTAAGAGGATTATTAACATACAAATAAATTTCCTGTGGGAGAGGGAATGAGGGAAAAAAGAAAATATCTTGGATAAGATAGAAAAAAGTGTGCACACCAAAACAATGTGGAGATTAAGTGTGAAAGACATTTTTATTTTTAATAAAGCTCCTCTTACAAACTGGAGATGAGAACTTTTTCATAATGACTTATTGGGAGATTTTGGGGTCTAAATATGGTGGTTGCAGAAGTCTTTTGGAGGGGGAGGAAAGGAATGATGAGTCTATGTGGCGGAGACACATTAGAAAAATATGTGGAAGACAAAGTGAAGAGAATTGGTTTAATAAATTCATTAAGTGGAAAATGGGTGATGGACAAAATATTAGATTTTGGGAAGATTCTTGGTTAGGAGAGCAATCTTTGGCCAATAGATTTCCTAGATTGTATCTTAATTCTAATAAATAAAAAAATAGAAGTTGTGGGTAAGATGGGGAGTTGGGTTGAGGGTGTATGGAGGTGGGAGCTTTCTTGGAGAAGGGAGTGATTTGTGTGGGAAAAGAATTTATTGGATAAGTTTTTTCAATCATTTCATTGTATCTCTATCCAACATGAGGAGAGGGATTTGGATTTGGTTGATGGACCAATCCGGATTATACTTGGTGAAGTTAGCAAATGAAGTCATAATCACACATAACGTTGATTGTCAAAGGGTGGAGATTTTAGATAACATTTGGAATCTAAAATTATCGGAAGTGAATTTCTTTTTATGAAGGGTCTTCATCAATAGACTACCTTCAATTGGATAATTTGCTTGGGGGGGGGGATGAAGCCCTTTGTACCAGGACATGGTTAAAAGGCTTTAAAAAGGAATTTAATGTACCATCGGTGCAATGGCTCTCAAACTTGCTGCACGTATAAAGGAAGGACCAATTTAACGTAATAGGGGCTGCATGTTTGGTCTACATGCATATGTGTAATAATCAATTATGTGAGAAGCTTGTTAGAGTGGATTTAGTAGGTGTTGATGACCCTTGAGTTACTTAATATTTGCATTCATTCTGTAAATATAGTGTAACCTGTGGGTATGACAGTTTTAATGTTAATTGGTTGATCATAGGAATTTTTAGACTGAGTTGTGATTGATTTTGTAATTATAGAACTTATTATAATGGTCCCAAGATGATAATGGTCTCAACTCTCAACAACATATTATAGAACTTATTATAAACTTTATAATATAACCCATCCCCCCACAAAAAAAAAAAAAAATTATTAAAAATATTAAACTGTAATGTCTCTATCCGTATTCTCCAAGTGCAAGCTCCCAAGATGATAAACTTATTATTAAACACTTTCTAATGTAAGCCCAAAAAATATTCGACGAGATGTAATTAGAAATATTGAACTGTAATGTCTATTCGCATTTTTAAGTGCAAGGTCCCAAAATGATAATGGTCTAAACTTACAAAAGACTTTCTAATTAATGTCCCCCCAAAAATAATAAGATGTAATTAGAAATGATAAACTGTAATGTCTCTCTCCATCTTCATGGATAAAGAGAGAGAATGAATAGAAAATGGATAAATTTTTAGAATGTTTAGATTGGATGAAAAGAATAATTTTTTCTTTTAAGAATAATTTTAGAATGTTTAGAAAGAAAGGAATGTGGAGAAAGGATATTTTTTTTCTTTTAAAAACATATTCACTCATGGATCTTGGGAGATAATGAAGAAATAACAACGTTAACATAATAAATTTATGTTTATCCCACAATTTTTTCTTTCTTCTCTTTTCCTCTCACCAACGGAGAGAATTTTTTTAGATGGGTTCCACACAAATATTTTCTGCTTTTTCTCCTCTCTTTAACCAAAAATAAAATTACTTTTTCTCTTCCACTTCTCTCTCTTCAGTATCTCTTCCCGATTTCTATCGAACAAAGGGCAAGTGCGAGTTCCCAAGATAACAATTTTTAACAAACTAAAAACTTTGTAATAATGTAAACGCATAAAAATGGAACAATGAGATGTAATTACAAATATTAATATTAAACTGTAATGGTCTATCCACATTTTTTAGATGCAATGTCTCAAAGACGATAACGGTCTCATCTCAACAACACGCAAGGATCATAAACCCACACCACT
This sequence comes from Glycine max, assembly GCF_000004515.6. Classification (NCBI taxonomy): domain Eukaryota; kingdom Viridiplantae; phylum Streptophyta; class Magnoliopsida; order Fabales; family Fabaceae; genus Glycine; species Glycine max. Next base: position 11,475,115 of record NC_038253.2, on the reverse strand, counting down.
CAGAAATCAAAACACTACTTCAGAAACTACTTTAAAAAATGTTTGAACAAGGTAAAAATGTGTTGCAACTTGAGAATATGAGTTGAAAAAATAGGTTGGGAGTGGGAAATCTTAAAATATTGACTGCCAAATAACGAGTGGTGGCTGGCTTAATTTTCTTGCAATGGCGATAATAGATATGCACCAGGTAAATTGTAACCAACTACCATACCAGGCCAATTAAATGATTGATCCAACGAGTGAATAGAATTATAGAACAGCGAATAGTATAGGGTGAGAGAGAGACAACCTCACTGAATGTTATTTTAAGGTCTGACTCTTAAACCCAGTTGGCATTAACAAGCATACACCATGTTACAGCAACTATGATTAGCATGTTAAAAAGCGTTATAAGAGGAAACAATATATCCATCAACATTGAATCATACATTTAGATACAAACTGCAAATTAATAAGTTCTGTTGAGTCCAAAGTCCAAACAACTCAGACTTCTGGCACAAGGACTTACTTCATGTATTTTTGCAGGAATTTTCTATGGAAATCATTCCTGATGGTGTCATTAATGAATCGCTTAGCTGTTTTGGTTTCACCACGGGCTTGGTTCTTAAACACCACATCATCATCCCACCTAAACAAAACAAGTGCATGCAAAACCCAAAAAATTGAGATCGAGACAGTAAATCAATAGAGTTAACAGAAGAAAAAACTGACATTTTGGTTTGGCAAGCAGTTTGAAAAGTATCTAGAGTCAAACCTTCTTTTCACATTGAAAGATGCTGTTGGATTATTTAGCAGTGGGTTTCCGCGCAGAAGCTCTGCCTCCTTTACTTTGAGCTCCTCCTCTTGTTGTTGTCGTTCCTGAAAAAGATTTACATTTTTTAATTTTTTGTACACGAGGGCAATTCACATTTACTTGCAATTTACAACTAACATCATCAGAACCACTTCGCAACCAAGGTATAAGTTGCTAAAAAGGGATAGAGATGTATTTTCACCAAGATCCAAATGAATTACAGGAGGGAGGGGGAAAGGCAACTGTATCCACCCACCTTCCCTCCCCCATCCACCTTTACTCAAAACAAAGTTCAGTAACAATAATAGTAGAGAGATTTATAGTGTACAGAGCAGTTCAAGATCAAAGCTTTAATAGCATAACATAAACAAAGCTAAGAAGAGTAAAAGAAGGAATAAGACCTTGCGTAGCTTTTCCTCTGTTCTTTCCTTCTTTATTTGTTCAAGCTCAGCCAGCAATGCTTCAGTATCATCCTCGTCATCCTCGTCATCATCACTGAGAAAGTTAAGGAAACTTTAGTATATACTGCCATTAACTAGTCAAGAACTTGTTTGACTACAAAATTTGATGTACGGAATTTGATTTCAAAAAAATAATTCCAAATGCACCCAGAGACAGGAGAGAACAGGTATAATGTTAAACCACTTGTTCCCCCATCCAGAATATCACACACATCTTCCAACAAAACCAACTCCCCCACTGCCAAACTTTCACACAAAACTAATAACACAGAAAAATGCCAGCTGAAAAAAAAAACATCAATGAAGTGTACAAAAATTATTAAAAAGAAAAAGCAGCTTCATCAAAACCAAATTATATCCGATGCCAAAAAGTTGTGCTGCACACTTACACATGCCATTACATTACATACCTAAGTATCAACAAAAGACTGACTATGCTGAATTGCTGAAAAAAATAGCATGCATATTGATGCACATGAAGGGCCAATACATTTTTAAGTTGCCTAAATAAAACAATAAGCCCTATTTGTTTTGAGAAAACCTAAATAATACATGTGTACATAATAACTTGGATTATATTCGTATAACTGTAATAACTATACAAGTTTTGATTATTATATATGCTTGTGCTGTTGTGCACTTGCGCTTTTATATAATATTGAGTTCAATTCAATTGCATGTATATACGAACTATACATTAAATAAACATTTGATAGAGTTAAACATAAAGTTCATGCCAAATTATCAACCTGTCATCATCACTTTTGACTTCAACATCAGAATCATCTGCATCAACACTACGTGGAACAATGTGATCTTCCATTTCTCTCTTCGATCCTGTCAAGATAAAGGACCTATCAATCAACAATACTGAATATAGAAAACAATTATGGTTTCTTTCCTTATCTTATTTTTTCACCTCTTTTAGATGGAAGGCCATTGCAAAGTATTTTAGTTAGGAGATAGAATACCTTCCAAAAACAGATGGCTACCCTTTCCATGATCCCTGTCATCTGCCAAAAAATAGAATAGAATTGAACAGTTACAAATTACAATTAAAAACAGGGAAAAAATATCCATCTGACAAGAATGATGCAATTCAAATGCTACAAATAGAAATATAGAGAAACGTTAAACACTGATAACTTTACCATAAGATTTATTTTTTGATGAGAAATGCCTCCTTTCACGATCTTCCAGTTCATCACGTAGGTTTCTTCTCTTTAATTCATCCTGTGTGTCCTGCCCTTCCTTCCTGGCAAGGTAGAACTACAAGTATTAGCAAGGAAAAATACACCACTTGTATAAGCAAAACTGCATACCAATATGAAGTATATAGCAGTGTAGCTTCTTAATCATTTCACTAGAGAATGATAGCAAAATATGGAAATGAAAGCATTTCAATCATGTCAGGACACAATTTAATTTAAAGTTTAAGCATGGGGTACAATGAAACACTGGATATACATATATCAGCCACCACCCAATTAGTCTCAGCTGTTAGTACAGTTGGCAACTCCTTGTAATAGCCCTCACTTTCACTCTCTATATACAAGTATCTTTCCTCACAATTTAATCAATCAATAAGATCTGAAATTATTCCTTGCTCTCATTTTCCAAGTTTCTCAAACATAAATTTCCAATATGGTATCAAGATCTTGTTCTTGATCCAAACAATTCCAACGATCTCCCACCATTGATGAACTCTTCTGCTGCTATCTTTTTCTCTCATGAAGTTTTTGAAAAGTTTAACAATTACAACTTCCTTTTATGAAAGCAACACATCATACCAGGGATCAAAGGTCACAGATTATATATCTTTGATGTAAATCTGATTATTCCTACACAATTCTCGGGGAAAGATTATTCTGATAAAGGCAAAGTGAATGAAGCATATGATGTTAGGGAGCAGCAAGATCAACTCCTTTAGTCATGGCTTCAATCTTCTCTTTCAAGATCCATCCTCACTCATGTCATAAGGTATTGTGTTCATCCCTAGGAGTTGTGAGAATAAATCCACAACCACTTCCCAGATCAGATTTGCACAAAAGCTTGACAACTCTGAACTGAGTTGCACAATACCAACCTTAAATATTGTACTATTGAGTTTCTCACTTTCTGCTTATCAAGGCTACTGTTCATTTTCTTTTTCGCTGTCAGTGATCCTATCTCGGTTCAAGAGCAATTGGGATGTCATTTTCAAAGGGTAACCAGAAGAGTATGAAACCATTGTCACTATCATTGATAATAAGTTTGAATCTCTTAGCATTGAGGAGATTGAGACACTTTTACTAGTGCAAGAAGCTCACATTACTGAGTATGAGAACAACATAATGTCGCTCACAATCCTTATCCCTTCAATGGAGGGAGGAAAGAAAAATGATAACATTTTGCATCCAGCCAGATTACAGATTTAAATAAATAAATATGATGAATATGTATCATTACAATAACTAAATGAATTAATTGAGATGCCTATTCCATGTTGATGATGTACGATCATTCACCCATAAAAAATATTGGCTCGAAAACAACTAATAAACTAGATTTAACACAGAGAATTTTCCATGATAAAAACTGTTAAAGTTTTGTGTATTGTAGCTGTATTGTGTCAGTGTAAACAGTTATCTCCCTCCTTTTTGTACCCTATATACATATATATATATATATATATATATATATATATATATAGTGTAAAATGGAAAGTAGATTGAATGTGTGAGAATACACACAAAAATTCAAATCTCAAGTTGGTATCAGAGCGGGTAACCGTTCTGATCGTTGTCCGCAGCCGGCCGCCGCCGTCTCCGGCAACCTTATCTTCCGATGAACCCAAGGTTGGGTGTGCCTTGAGGAGCACGACTCACCCCAAGAAGTCGCGTGGCCAGAATATCAGCCACACGCCTCCACGCGCCGCCACCAACCCACGCCAAATCCGGCGCGTGAAGTCCACGCGCCGCCCTCCGACCACCAGAAGCTCCACGCGCTGCCACCAAAATCAAATTCCTCACTCAATTATTTTTCCTCATGATCCATTATTTCACGTATCTCCTAGGGTGTTTGGTTGTACTTGTTTTGTCCATGATCTCTCTCTTGGTTTAGACAAACTTTCTGCTAAGGCCATTAAATGTGTCTTTTTGGGATATTCTCGTCTTAAAAAGGATTACAAGTGTTACTCTCCAACTACAAGACGGTACTACATTTCTGCTGATGTTACTTTTTTTTAGGACACATTTTTCTTCTCGCCCTCCATAGACTAGACTATCCTTCTTCCCTTCTGCAAGTTCTTCCAGTCCCATCTCCTAGTCCATTGGGTAATTCCAACCACAATGTTAGTGGAATCCCATCTCATCCACCAAGTTCAGCTGAAGTTGCTCCTCCACCTCTTATTACATATCAACGCAGGACACGGCAAGTTAGTTCGATCCTCCTCCAACAGATCCTCAAACCATGGATCCTTCCTCCTCCACTTCTTCTCATAACTCTGATTCAGACTGGCCTATTGCCCTCAGGAAAGGTACTCAATCTACTCGTAATTCTCATCCTATTTATAATTTCTTGAGTTATCATTGGTTGTCTCCTTCATACTATTCTTTTGTTTTCTCATTGTCTTCTCTTACAGTTCCTAACAATATTCATGAGGCACTTGATCATCTTGGATGACGATAGGCCATGATTGATGAAATGCAGGCTCTTGAAAACAATGGTACTTGGGAACTTGTCTCTCTTCCTCCTGACAAGAAAATTGTTGGCTGTAGATGGGTCTATACTATTAAGGCTGGGCCCAGTGGTGAGGTTGATCGGCTTAAGGCACGGTTAGTAGCTAAAGGATACACTCAGATCTATGGCCTTGATTATTGTGATACTTTCTCTCCTGTAGCTAAAATCACCACTGTTCGCCTATTTCCTGCTATGGCTACCATGCGTCATTGGCCTCTCCATCAACTTGACATTAAAAATGCCTTCCTTCATGGTGATCTTGAGGAGGAAATTTATCTAGAGCAACCTCCTGGATTTGTTGCTCAGGGGGAGTATGGCCTGGTGTGCAAGCTACACCGATCTCTCTATGGGTTGAAGCAATCTCCTCGAGCTTGGTTTGGTAAATTCAGCCATATTGTGCAACTTTTTGGGCTGAAACAAAGTGAAGCAGACCATTATGTTTTTTATTGTCATACATCTCCTGGAAAGTGTCTTTATCTAATGGTCTATTTTGATGATATAGTGATTACAGAAAATGATGCTATTAAGATCTCGTAGCTAAAAGAGCACTCATTCAACCATTTCCAGACCAAAGACCTGGGATATTTGAAGTACTTTCTAGGTATTGAGGTGGCTCAATCAAGAGATGGTGTTGTGATTGCACAGAGAAAGTATGCTCTTGATATACTGGAGGAAACATGCATGCAAAATTGTAGGCCTGTTGATAGCCCTACGGATCCAAATCTGAAGCTCATGGCAGATCAAAGTGGAGTTTACCCTAACCCCGAGAGATATAGGAGACTTGTGGGAAAATTCATTTATCTCACCATTACAAGACCTGATATTTCTTTTGTTGTTGGAGTGGTTAGCCTATTTATGCAAAATCCTCATGTTGATCATTGGAATGCTGTCATGCGTATTCTTAGATATGTAAAGAAGGCTCCAGGACAAGGATTGTTGTATGAAGACAAGGGTAACACTCAAGTCTCTGGATATTGTGATGCAGATTGGACTGGTTGTCCCATAGACAAGAGATCTACTTCAAGATATTGTGTTTTTATTGGAAGAAATGTTATCTCTTGGAAGAGCAAGAAACAAATTGTTGTTGTTCGATCCAGTGCAGAGGCTGAATATCGATCTATGGCTAAGGTTACATGCGAACTTATGTAGATTAAACAATTTCTACAAGAGTTGAGATTTTGTGAAGTGGTGCAGATGAAGTTATACTGTGACAATCAGGCAACTCTTCACATTGTCTCAAATCTAGTCTTTCATGAGAGGACTAAACACATAGAGATTGATTGTTATTTCATTCGAGATAAACTATTGTCCAAGGAGATTATCACTGAGTTCATCAATTCTAATGACCAGCCAACAGATATTTTAACTAAGTCCTTAAGAGGAACTAGGATTCAGTCTATATGTTCCAAGCTTGATGCATATGATTTGTATGCTCCAGCTTGAGGGGGAGTGTTAAAGTTTTGTGTATTGTAGCTATTTGTAGCTAGCTTTATTATGGAGACAGCTGTATTGTGTCTGTGTAAATAGCTGTCTCCCTCCTTTTTGTACCCTATATATATATATATATATATATATATATAAAATAGTGAGCAATGGAAAGTAGATTGAACGTGTGAGAATACACACAAAAATTCAAATCTCAAGTAAAACTATACAGGATTACAGAAGGGGGAGGTAAAAGGCAACACTTTTTCTCATCATTGGAATGACATACTTCAACAGGGTTTGATATTGAAAATTGCAATTCCATTCAATTGCCAGAATGAAAAATCCAGCAACAAACTTATCAACAGGCATAGATTATAACCAATATAACAATTTGGAAACAGAAAAATCTCAAAGTACAACAGAGTTTCCAGAAACTGCACCTTACGAGTTAGGACCCGTAAACTTAACATAACCAAGACAAGTCAACGATCTTGATAAGTACAAAATAAATATCGAGGCCCCACTAACCTAAACTAGAATGAAATGACCAAGCAACAAGCACCAAGAGCTACATGTAAATATGTTAATATTGCGATTGCCCCGTACAAGATAGCCCCAAACAGACCCTAATTAATATCATCACGATAACCTAAATTCCATTGTAAATTTCAACTACGTGATGTTCCATTCGTAAGAAAACCTAAACCCAGCTAGTCTTCCAGCCAAAAAGCAAAATATGAAAAAAAAAAACTGGGAAAAAAAAGATTACGAAGAAAAAAGAATCATACCTGGGCTTGAGAGTGGTGTGCGATGCGATGTCCCTAGAAGAGTACTTTTGTGAGGGACCGAAAATTCGAGTACCACCTTGTTCGTTGCCACCTTTAGCAGGTGCCCATGTGGGTCTTGCAGCGGTCGTCATCGGATTTCACGATTTGGGGATCGAGATTGCTTGTTGCTTTTCTGTCACCGATTTCGTTCGCCGGTAATGGAAGAAGGGTTTCGGTGAAAGAGATTAGAGAGAGAGAGTGCCAGAAGCGCTTAATGAAAGTTTATATGTGGGCTTTTTAACTAAGTGGGCTTATTCATTCCAAACTGTGGCGGGCGCGCCTGTTGTACACCAACCATTTGGTTTTGACTATAGCTGTTGCTAAGCGCACCTAGTATAATTGCTGGTAACCCGGCAAATCAGTGTGCTTCCCGTTTTACCCTTTCTTAAAATTGATATGGATTGAACACTCCGTAAGCTTCATAAGAGGACAAAAATCACAGATTAAGAAGACTAAAATTATTATTTATTCTATTAAAAAAATATGATAATTCATTTTTTAAGTTTTTAAAATATATACATACGTATATTATTATATTTTTATGAGGTCACTATAAAAATTGAGCACTAGGGATAGGCTTTCGGTGAGATATACGTCTTGAGCTGACTTGCTTTGGAGTATATACTAGAATTTACACTTTTCATTTTTTTTATTTATCGATTCTAAATAATAATATCCTATAGTTAAAATTTATTAAAAATTATGAATTTTACTCCTTAATTAATAAATTTTACCCATAACTTTGTATTTTTTTTAATAAATTTGAACCATTAAAAAAAAGAGTGTGTTAGATAATATATTGTTACTAGTCCTCTATCAGTATTTCTTTTATTTTTATGATAATTGTTTTCTTTTTTCTAACTTTAGAGGCTAAAGCTTTTAGTGTATAAAGTATTTAAAAATTATATAAAAAATATAATTAAAAATAATAGCAATTAATGTTATACTATTAGAGAAAAAACATTATGTACTGAGGACAATGTAATAAATGGTGGATTATGATTGAATAACATGATATTTTTATACTATTAGTGCATAAACATTAAATTCATATTATGATTGGATAAGGGTGTCTCACAATGGAATTGAGGACTAGGGGTGGGTAAACGGGTCAATGTCCATGGACTGGCTTGCGGGGTCGCGGTCCGTGCGGGTTACAAATCAATTTTTTTAAACGGTTTATGGTTATGTCATATTTTTGGATCCGTCCCACTTAACCCGCGGATTATGCGGATTTGGCCCGTGGGATTCGCTGTTCGCAATAGGTTTGATTTGTGTTAGTCTGACCCAATTATATTAGGTTTGATTTTCTCTTTTTCACTTTAAACTTTTTTTTAAAATAAGATAAAAAAGATAAGTGATAACATGTTAAAAATCTTCCTTTTTGATATTTTCTTGATCTTTTTATCTTTTAATTTATTCTTTTCATATTTGCAAGCCATAAATAATAAAAATATCAATTCTTATCATTTAAACCAAAAATAATTATTAAATAAATATTTTTAAACATTTTTCAATATATTTTTATTATAAAAAATAACTCACATCATATTTAGCCATTATCATTATAGCAGACTAAGAACACTTTATTCTAATATTTATTATTATTTTGAGTTATAGGAAAAGAAGATGAAGATGTAGAGATGGAGAATGCTCAAGCTACTTTAAATATGAAATCATTTGTTGTTGGAGATGTTTAAATTTCATATTTTAGATTTATTGTTTGGATTTTCATTTGTTAAGACATTATTTATTTTATTGATGTAATTCATTAATTATTGAGATTTTATTTACATTTGTATTGAATTTAATTTAATTGTATTGTATTTTTATTAAAATTGAAATTCTTTTAAAATTAGGCTCGTAAACTTTGATCCGCGAGGTCCGCGAGACGGGAACGAATTAATTTATTTGATCCGTATAAGAAACAAAACGGAGTGACTCGGTCCGCTGCCAATACGTGTGGACCGATTCGTTTACCCACCTCTATCGAGGACTCCTTTTATAGACATAAAATTGAACGATAGCTACAATATAGATTACGATAAATATATTACTACAGAAATGGTAAATGCTGAATTAATCATCATCTAAAGAAATATTAAAATAATTATCCTCATTTTGATAAAATACATCATCATTATCCGAAGAATTGGTGGAATTGGTGTCTTCTTTCTTTTGAGGAACAAAGAAGGTTCTTCATCTTTCTGAAGTAATTACAAGACTTTCAATTTTAGCCACAGATAAACATACGAATTATATTTCAACCACCGGCGAGGTCGTGAATAAAACAAACAAACAAACCGCTACCACGAAAAAGTAGAAATAAACGGCGATATGAGACCATCTTAATCTCATCATTAATACCTTTTCATTCATCCGACAAAGTTTGTCATACAGAAAATTCAAATTGCGTTATGCAAAATTATTGCAAGCTGTAAGATTAATTAGACACACAGTACCACAAACAACCTCTGTCCAACATGTCTCATGAAAATTAACCTAATTCATAGGACAAAGCCGAAACATACATCAATTTCAGATTCCAAACAGCAACAATAGTAAAAAGTGGTTAATATTAATATACAAGAAACAACAAGGATGATAAAGTAGTAACCGGAAACGACTAACCGGAGGTGGAATGATGGAAGTAGAGGATACGTTCCGCGTTGATTTAACTTTTTTCTTTGTTTCTTTCACCGCAAAGAAACCCAAAGTGAGTGGTGACTAGAGCGAAAGCATAGAAAGGTCATGGAGGCTCTGTTGAGTGACTTGGGAATTATCGGTGGTGGATGAAGGAGAAGGAGTGAGTGTTCTCCAAATTAACCTGAGAGCACGTTCCATTCTGGCCACGTTGGAGACTCGGGCTTCGGTGTTGAACGCAATTTGACCCAATTGGAAAAGGAAGAGTCTTGACTGGTGAAGCGCGTTGTCTCGGAAGATCCTGAAGCCCATCAAGAACTTGAGGAGCAGTGGGAACGCGAACCCAACCACCGCGGGTCTCGTGGCTTGTAAGTGGAGATTCGCCAGAGGCACCAAATGCAACACCATCTTAGGAACCAGAGAAAGCCAAGTAAAGGCTATGAGCCTATGAGTCTTCAAATCCTTCACGGATCATGTAAATCCCACCAATGAAGGGTCAAACATCTTCTAATATTTTTATTTAATAAAATTAAATATCTTTTTACTTTTTGTCACTGAGTATATTTTATTTTATTTTTTTAAATGTTTTTAATCCTTGCTTAATTTATTTTTAGTTCTTAAAACGATTTAAACAGAACAGTAAGAAAAAATATTTACAATGTTCTAGGGACAAAACATAATTTGTAAGAAGAAAAATAAAAAAAAGTACAAGAATGAAAAGAAAAAAAATATTAAATTACAAACAATAAAAAAAGTATTTACACCAATTTTTTTTATAAATACTGCTCTCACTGAAGAATGTTGTTGTAACCTGATTTGCTTTTCCACTCCACCGCGACCCAATTGTATTGTAATTGCCATCGTGATTATTAATGATGGTTTAATTGAAACTTGAAAGGACCACCTTGAAAAAATGTGTATTTTATTGTCGTTCAATGATAGACATGCTGGGATATTTTTTTTTAAGAAAAAATTATGCATTATTAATATAAAAATGAGAGAGATTTACTTATTCCAATAATCATTTATTTTTTTATATAATAATTATAATAAATAATTAATCTTAATTATTAGATCTCAAGAAAATAAATAATAAAATAAAAAATAATTCTATTGGAATAAGTGAATTTTTCTATTACAAATATTTATATTATCAATTAACTCGAATTCACTGTTAGAATAAATTTTAGATACTCATTATTATGAAAAGTTAATAAATTTATTATATAATTGAATGATAATATAAATTATTTTTATTTTAATGTTGTCAATGTCGTGACTTATTTTTTTATTTAAAATAAATGACTTTTGAGAATAGTTTAAGGGAAACCTACGGATGCAATTTGCCTTTAGTGTCCAAAACAGTGAGTCCTGTTTCTTATTGGAAGAGATTTACATAATAATAACGAACGTGCTATAAAATATGGTGCCATAATTTCTCTTGCCTCTTCACTACTCTCAAAGGTTAAGAAATCACAAATGATATAAGTGCACGTAGGCCGTGGGCCGTTTAAAGGACAAACCTCTATCCTCCTACTACCGACAACCAAAAATAGTTGCTTTGAACACCTAATATTTTAAGTGAAACACCTAACAATATAATGAAAGGGTTAAAATATCTTTCACTTTTTCTATAAATAGGTGATTTATATTATTCATATGAATTGACGATCTGTATGAGTTTTTTTTAACTCATGGATTATTGATCTGTATGAATTATTTTCTAATTTATTTTAAAAAATAATAAAAAATTAAAAAAAACTCATACAAATTGTTGATTCATATGAGTTTTTTTAACTCATACAGATTGTTGATCCGTATGAATTTTTTTTTTAATTTTTAAAAACAAATAAGAAAACAAAAAAAACTCATATAGATCAACAATTTATATGGATCATACGGATTATCAATATAATCATACGGATTATCAATCCAAAAATTTTAATTTTAAAAAATTTATTTTTTTAGAAATTTTTTATTCATTTATTTTATTTACAAAATTTTATAATTTAACAAATTTGATATTTAATTGAATGATGTATTTAAATGTTTATTATAATTTATTTACTAAAGCCGCACTATTGTATATTTGATGAGAACATTCTTTTTCTAACGAAAAAGGCGATCATCGTGTGTTGTAATGGAGTGGAAAAATGTAAGAACAAAATAAAAGTTTGCAGTTATGAATTAATTGACACAGAATTATCCGATTTAATCAGAAGCTATTAAGTATGGAAGAAAAAAAAACTGATATATATCATGGACTAATTAAGTAGCCACGTTTTACATTTTTTTTTTTAGGGTGGATGCATCTTAAAATTCCGTCCTTTTGGGACCCAATCATACGAAGAGCTTTGGTTTTCTGTTGGTTGGGTATTAGTATTACTACTGGCCTTAACATCATTTATACTGTAACATAAACTAGGGGGGTGTTTAGATTTAATCCAATTTAAAATAAAACTGTAAATTGATTAAAAAAGCAAAAATTGATGAAAAATGATTTTTTTCATAGATTTTTTTGGATAACGGATCAAATGGGATTGAATTTCAAATGATGTTTCAAAATGAAACGGATCCAAATGGAACCAATATTTTATTTTTTTAAAGCAAAGAACCAATATTTTTATTTTCTTGTTTTTATATTCTTTGCACGAGTAACTATATTTTGGGATTTAGTAGATATTTTTTTATGAAAATAATGCCTGTTTGCGTTTCTACTGATTTGCCAAATTTCATTCAAAATTGCAGTAAACAATGATCGTATCATTACTCTGTAAGTAAAATTGTGCTATAAGTCATTTTCAGCATTCTTCGCCACAAAGGTGTTCAGTAAGATTACCAGCCTGTCCTATGAGAATTTCATAAAATCCCACCAGACCTTAGTATAGCATCAACCGCGTATCATATCAGCATCAATCCTATGATATAAAAGTCAGTGAAATTAGTTCCACTGAAAAGAACAAAGAACAGAGTTCACCATGCATGCAGAACATGCTTGGACATTTATTGATCTTTGAGGTCCTACTGTTCTAGGTGTTCCAAGAAGCTTTACTCCCTGTTTCCAATATCTCCTATATGCAATCTTAAAATGGAAAGAATAAGCAATAGCTCATAGTATTGTTCTAGATCCTTTATAAGATATGAGTTTTGTCTTGGGTCTTGATTTAGTCTTTCATCTATAATTTTTGCCACAGGTGTTGAATGGAAGAGTGAGGCTTCATAGCTTTAGTTAATGTTGGAAAGGGAAATGAGTGACCTGGACCAGTTGATATCACAACAGAATTTTGCAAATCCATCACCCAGTTAATCCACAGCACAAATCCATGACATACCCCGGTCTTGGTGAACTTAACCTGCAACATACAATTTTCAATATTCATTATGTATGAAGAATTGCATTTGCAAATTACTATTCTGTAAGATATGAAGGCAGATATGATGAAAGAATTGCCTATGCAATCTTTCTGTTAATAACTGGTTAATAGTTAGGTCAAGTTTTTCCCATGTGATGTTGAAGCTAATAATAACTCAATTCAGTTAGTAAGCTACACCAGAGACAAACTGTTGTGCAGTATAATCATTTAGACATCATAGTCCCTGACAACACTAAGTACCAAGCCTGCTGATCATGCAAATGCATCCAAAACATACATGATGTATCATAATACCTGGGATTTTCCTTGACATTGGCATATTTGTTTTGAAAAATCAAACTCCATCACATCAAATGTCTCACTAAGCACCTGAAACATTGTACATAATAAGGCCAAATAGATACTAGTGCACTATTGTTATTGGATAAGTGGGAATTTTCTTTCTTCTTCATTGAGGAAACCAGTTTATTGCAAAATGTGAATTGTAAATAGATTAATTACATCAAATTCTCCACATTGCCAGACAAAAAAAGGCAGACAAGGACCCTCTTCTAAATCAGGTAGATGACCACAGGCTCCCAATGTAGCATTTACCACTGAATGGTCAAAACCTTCAACATTACTCAAGCAACAACGACTTTTCCAAAGATCCTGCAAATTGTATGTCCCATTAATCCATGTATACAGCCCAACTACCAACCATAAAACAGTAGTTATGCTCTCTTAGTCCATTGCATAAATAAAAGAAAAATTCCCAAGCTACAAAATATATGTGACCTTTGCTTAATCCACAGTAACTTACTGGAAGAGAGACGGCACATGCTCTCAATATTCCTTTACAAGGAATTATCAGAGCATCTTCAGAGAGAATATCACTAAGTGTTGTACGATCCTTCCTAAAATGAATAAAAGTAACTTGAGAATGTTAGGTGCCAAATTAAAATCATATATCATTGATACTTTATAACCATTAAAGCACAACTGATATGATGCAGAAAGTCAAATTGATCATTGCAAGAGTAGTTAGTGCGAAATATACCAAAACCGCAGGTTCTGCCATGGAAGCATGCCATCATGCCCTACATAGAAAGGTTCTGCTAACAACAGATCAACCTACAGATAAAAAAGCATATGCATAGATATTTAACACAAATCAAAAAAGATAAATGACTTAAACATTCAAGAAAAAGGAATTAATGTCACATGTACAACATAGATATTATTTTCTACTGAACGCAACATACAGTTAAACACAATACCTTCTTAAAATGTAGTGAATATATTCCAAGTATAAATAATATTAAAAGAATAGGAAAGGTTTTGAGTAGGATAATCCAAGAGTATCCTTGACAGGGTGTTTCCTTGAAAAACCTAGAGTAATCCTCTTGGACGGAGTGTTCCTCCAACTCAAGTATCGAATACACTCTACAACAACAAAAGCCTTATCTCACTAAATGAGGTTGACTGCATGAATCACACGACACTCTTAGACTAGGTTAAAGACCAAATCCCCTTACCATGAGATCCATTTTAACAACTTCCTCCAACATCCTCCAACTCAAATATCAAATAATCTTTAAATGAAAGATATTCAATATCATATATTAATCAACTAAATCAAGAGAGTCTTATGCTTACACTAAAGATCTAGTTATAGACCCAGCATAGCCAAACACCCAAATAAGTTATTCATACTCTAAGCTGGAATATCATAATGTGAAATGGAATAAAATCCCTAGATAACAAATAACAATAAATAATCCCAAATAAAACCCTAAATAATAAAGAAAGTAGTAGCCCAATTTACTTCAGTTTTATTACTTGGAAGAAACACAATCAAATATATATGCAATAATCTGAAAAAAGCATTTGTAAATAAAATTTATGCATTTACTATTATTTTACAAAGGTGAATAATTCTTCACGAGTTCAATATAAGTAATAAAGTTCCATAGAAAATATAGGAAACAAAGTAAAAAAAAAAATATTTGCTTAATTAATTTGTTCAATTTCACAGCTTCCAAGCCTCACCATTCATGTGCAAAGTCATTTAAATTTTGGATTTATGCTTCATAGACATAAGTGCAGTGATCTATGCTATAGGTTTCTAACTGAATACAAAGTAAATCCACCAAGCAACTGGAATCAGGAAAATTCAACCTTTTTCTGGTGTAAGCTTTTGTCGTGGCGAGGAGGGGTTGGTGGAAATTATGGGAGAAGCTTTCGTCGTTATCGTTGTCTTCGATAACGACCCATTCAGAGGTACCGGCTATTGGGTCAAGCTTGAGCTGGAACATGCCCTGGGAGCTCATGGTTCTAATGGCGATTAGTTTGGGAGTGTGTATTCGAGGTCAGGTTCGGGAAAGGAAACGAGTGGCAATGAGGGTTTTGGGGAACACAGAAATCATGGGAGACCAAGAAGGTGTTTCAATGACGTGCTGGATGAAGTTGAAAATGTATCATAAACAATACTAAGCATTTGAATTTTTAATCGCACTCTATGTTAAATGATAATTACTAATACTAATTAAGATAAAATGGTCACTTGAATAGTTGAATGTCTTACTCATTCGAACTAGGAATGGTATTATCATTAAACAATTTATCTACAGATTAATTTATTACACTTTTATTCATGGATTAAGTTTAAAATTTTCATCTCAGGAATCAATTTATCCGCGTCTCACGTCTTGATGAACGAATTTGGCGTACTCATTTCAAATGTGTACACTGCACCATTGGACTTCTCAAATGTTATATGTTTTACTGGAATTTGTTAATTATCGGTTCATGTTCTGTTCAGGTACAAGACTACTTCAGCGATTCAGCCTTGGCCCAAAGTGCACCCTTCCATTATCACCTGAGTTTGCCTCCTTAATCCCACAAACAGTCGGAACTTGGATCACCCAATTCCACGCCTATATTAGGATTAAGGAAGGAGGTACCTATTCGAACCATATAACACCCACTTTAGTGTTGTTGTTACATTTGTTTTCACTTTTCAAGTTGCCTTGGTACGGATTCTACTACACACATAGGCATACCAACATCGCTCATTATGATAGGCTATTACTAATATAACTAATTGGCATCTCTTTTTTTGGTTTTTGTTCTTTTAACATGGTGGTATAGTATCTGTGACTCCATGATAGGTTGATAATCTATGTGCTATGTTGACCCAGTTTATGTTTGTTGTAAAGAATGAAGAATGCAAGCTAAATTAATGATTAAAAAAATGTAATTAACTTGATAAAAGAATAAGTGTTTTTATTTCCTACTTTTGAAAAATTTCACATCACATGTCTTAATTCTAGAGGTTCAGCTAATACATATATTATATATTTATTAGACAACTTTGTTTAATGTCAATTATACTATTTTACACAATTTCATTTAATATCAATTAATTTTGAAAGAAAAATAAAAATATAAGATGGAATGAAATGAAATAAGATGGACTTTAGTATATTTCACCTCATTTCATTTTATTTTAAACAATAATAATTAATATAAGTTTATGTCGTTTTTCTTCCTTTCGTCTCTTACTCTCTTTTCATTTGAACAATAATAACTAATATCAATTTTTTGAAGATTAATGTGTGTTGGAGACAACCGCACTATGCTTCTATTCTGCTGCAATTGAAAGTCCAAACTGTGACTGAAAAATTCCATTACCTATAACTTGACCGTGCATTCAGATTTATTGTGGTCGAGTCGTAGCTGTTGGTATATAACTTTGAAAAGAAAAACCGTGCTCCTTTGCATTTTATCAAGCATAAATGTTTTGTTTTTTGTCAAATCTAGCTACTAGCATACCATCTATGTGGATGCACTTTGTTTTGCTACATACATATATATATATATATATATATATATATATATATATATATATATATATATATATATATATATATATATATATATATGGACCATAATTATCTTTATCCAATTTTTACAGGTACATGTATAAGAATATATTAAGGAGATTGGTGGGCTTAATAACCTTTATGGACCAATTACGCTGGGATTATTTTAATTAGATTTTTGCTACTGCATATGCTAGTGAAGCATGTACTGCTAAATATTAATAAATGGCATCAACGTGGACAAGAATGTGTACAGTACAGAGCATAAATAAATAGGTTGACTCAACTTCAAGTCAATTGCACACTTAAGCATGGCCATCTGATTCTTTTAGTTACTTATTTCTAACATATTTGGCTTTGAATTTATTTCATCACCGTTGACTGAGTGAGAACTATTAACCACTTACTACATCTCCTTTGTTATGCACCCACGTAACCTCTTCATCCTTCTTGACTACTGGCATGCCTAAGTTTACAACTACAAGCTGTGAGTTATGTCGGGAACTTATAGTTCGTGAATTTCAGATTATTGAATGCAAATCAAAAGCATGGGATAACGGGATGTCCAGTACAGTGAGCGACATTGCATTCGTCACTATGACGCTAACTTGGTAACATTTTCACCTCCATTATATATATGAGTTCCCTTTATGGTGAAATAAAAAATATAATATTCTTTTTATACATAAGAATTTAGTGAATTGGATCCAAAAACTTGTTAAGATGAAAACATATCTCAAGGTTTAAAGAGGGTTTACATTGAGGCACTTACTTGCAAACAAGATTCTTATATAACTAATGAGGTTCAAATTCGTATTCTTGTGAAATATGAATCTAATGTTTAACAACTGGACTTGTAAAGAATCATATAATTGAGTTCAAAATTATTTTACGTGGGATATATGATTCTAGCTGGTAGGAAAACTATATAGACATTACGAGAGACAGTACAGTGAATGAAATCTTTGGCACTTGGGAAAAGGACAAAAGAAGAAAAGAAAAAGTATTGGATATAATTTCTAATATCTTGCAATGGACGTTGATGTGTGGAACTGCGGAGGCAATCAATGGAATTTATATGGCTGTGACAGCAAACCACACAGATCCTGAATTACTTTCACTTCTTTAACCAATTTTAGAAGAGAAATTGTTGATTATTCTTAGAGTTGTGTGTTGGGTCTAGATTCCAAAGTAAATGTTTTTATAAAGATTTTAAGCAACAACATACAATGTACGTAAACTTATAAGTCAGTAACGTACAAGGCTATTGAATTTGCAAGTTCATGTGAACTTCTTTTATATAAAAAAATTGTTGATATGACTTGCTCATAAATAGGAGGGTGGGGTGTAAAGACTCTTTATATCACAATAAATCTAACTCAGAAATTTCTCTTTTCATCATTGGAGATTTTGTAAAAGTAAACCATAAGGTCAGAAATATGAGAGTTCATTTTTAGGACAATGAATGAGTTTGATAATTGGGAGCAAAGGCTCCATAGATGGTATTGGTGGGCTTGAACTAATTTGGTCCCCTATTGAATGCTTGTGTTTTTGGGAGAGCATGTGCGAAGATATTTGCAGTGGCAATCAGACAAACCTTTAGCACCAAAATCTCACGAGCATCCCCACAAAAAAGATTGTAAGTAGGACGGCTATGCCAGTTTTTGATTCACAAGAAAGAGGGCACTAATAAACATTTTATGTTCATGGATTTGAGAAGTGGAATTATGAATAATAGATGATCCAATCTGAAAATTAAATTAGTAGTTAAGACATCTTATATCTGGCCTTATAATTTTTATATGCAAACAAAAGATGAAATCAGCAACAAAAAAGGATTTGGTCCACACAATTTAATGTTTGACTTAAAGAACATGGAAATGACTTAATGAATTGGATTTTCGGGGTTGGTCTAACATAAGAATCATGGACATAGATGATATCCATAATGAAGTTTAGTAGTTAAAACATCTTTTATTTAGTCCAATAACGTTGTATTATTCATGAATCATTTTTCTTTCTATTGTTCTCCGTCGCATCATCTTATCTTATTCTTTTCTCTTTTTTTGTTGTACAAAATTTGTATAAAATAAAAATGTTATACAAATACAATTTCTCTTACTTATGTAAACACATGAATGAAACCGGGAACACAAAAATGATTTGGTCCACACAATTTAAAGTATGCATGAATTAGTAACATACAAATGAGTGGATGAATTGGATTTTCCGGGTTGGCCTACATGAGAATTGATTGGTTCATAAGACTGATAGTAGCGTCTGAATTGTCAAATATTAGGTGCATGGCCAATCTTGTTTTTATCTTCTTTCTGGCCACCGCCTACAACTCATGGAAGCATTATAATTTATAATACATAATAATAGCTTTATAAGAACCAGACAGTACATACTACTTTATAGGATTGGTGTTCCATGATCCAGCCATTAGGTACCACAGAGTCAACAGACAGTATATGACTTTCACTTGGGTTTTCCGAGGCAATTAATCTCATACTTTTGTCATATTGCTGACCATATTAATAATAACAATCACAATAAGTGTGTTTTAAATAATAAAGAAAACAGATTATCCAAATTGTGTTCACTTGAACTTTAGTGAAACCTGTCATAAGCAATGTTGGCGAGGAAAACCCCAAACTCATTTTCTTCTTCTTCCAAATTCGTTGGACTTAAGTTGTTACTTGCAAGACCCAATTACCTACTGCCCGAAAGTGGGCCAAAGCCACAACCAGCAAAATATTTTTGTAAAAAGTTACTACTCTTGCTAAAGAAGATAATCATGTCCTAAAATGTGTCCGCCATGGCTACTACCAAATCACACAAAGTGGAAACTCCGTACTCTTTGCCCAGCTGTCACTCCCCGTCCCCTTTATAAACCCCCATTAATTGACCACTCCTTCCTACTCTCAACAAATTCAAAACCTCTGTTTTCTCTCTCCACACTCTGCCTCTAACTTGAAAAAAAAACTCAAACACTCTGTTCTCGTCGCATGCACATAAACAATAACAAATGGCTTCCACAACTATGTTGTTGCTGGTCGTGTTCATGATTCTATGTATATCACACCCCTCATTTCAAATGGTTCTTGTGCCTTTAACACACACACTTTCCAAAGCCCAATTCAACAGCACCCACCACCTTCTCAAATCCACTTCCACCCGTTCCGCAAAACGCTTCCGCCGCCAACTCTCCCTCCCACTCTCCCCGGGCAGCGACTACACTCTCTCCTTCAACCTGGGCCCGCAGGCCCAGGCCCAGCCCATTACGCTCTACATGGACACTGGCAGCGACTTAGTCTGGTTCCCCTGCGCCCCTTTTAAATGCATACTCTGCGAGGGAAAGCCCAACGAGCCCAACGCCTCTCCCCCAACCAACATCACTCAAAGCGTCGCCGTTTCGTGCAAGTCCCCCGCGTGCTCCGCAGCGCACAACTTAGCCCCTCCCTCCGATCTCTGCGCCGCCGCTCGTTGTCCTCTCGAATCAATCGAAACCTCCGATTGCGCAAATTTCAAGTGTCCACCGTTTTATTATGCTTACGGTGATGGAAGCTTAATCGCGCGTCTCTATCGTGACACGCTTTCTCTCTCTTCTTTGTTTCTCAGAAATTTCACGTTCGGTTGCGCTCACACTACCCTCGCCGAACCTACTGGAGTCGCCGGATTCGGTCGTGGTTTGCTCTCTCTCCCGGCGCAGCTGGCCACGTTATCTCCTCAACTCGGAAACCGGTTTTCGTATTGTTTGGTTTCTCACTCGTTCGATTCGGAGCGAGTGAGAAAACCGAGTCCACTAATTCTTGGACGCTACGAGGAGAAGGAGAAGGAGAAGATTGGTGGTGGAGTGGCGGAGTTTGTTTACACGTCTATGCTTGAAAACCCTAAGCATCCTTATTTTTATACCGTTAGCTTAATCGGAATCGCCGTCGGGAAAAGGACTATTCCGGCGCCGGAGATGCTACGGCGGGTGAACAATCGAGGTGACGGCGGCGTGGTTGTGGATTCCGGCACGACGTTCACGATGTTGCCGGCGGGGTTTTATAACTCGGTGGTGGACGAGTTTGACCGCCGAGTCGGGCGAGACAACAAGCGCGCGCGTAAGATTGAAGAGAAAACGGGACTCGCGCCGTGCTATTATTTGAACTCCGTGGCGGACGTACCAGCTCTGACGCTGCGTTTTGCTGGGGGAAAGAATTCGAGTGTGGTGCTTCCTAGGAAGAACTATTTCTACGAGTTTTCGGACGGTAGTGATGGAGCGAAGGGGAAGAGGAAGGTGGGGTGCTTGATGCTGATGAACGGTGGGGATGAAGCGGATTTGAGTGGTGGGCCCGGGGCCACACTCGGGAATTACCAACAGCAAGGGTTTGAGGTTGAGTATGACTTGGAAGAGAAGCGCGTGGGGTTCGCAAGGAGGCAGTGCGCGTTGCTTTGGGAGAGACTCAATCGCGACAAAAACTAGCGTAAGGTATCGTGCACTGAACATACTAGATTCCCTCCCCTGCTTTCTGTCACGGGTCGGGTTCTTTCTGTAAATTTTGAAATAAGGCGGGCTTTCGGGCCATGCGCTTGTATGTCTACTAATAGTAAGGAAAGCTGTACACTATCTTTTTTAAAAAAAAAAAAGAAGAAGCCTGAATTGTATTGTAAGAATTGTAAGTAAACGTAAATGATTGAAAATAATATTTTTTTTAGGGCTCGAATTGATGTAGTACTTTCTTACTTTTTTTGAATGGTAAGTTCAAGTTGTGTTGGAGTTGATGATGAACAGTGATGTCATGGGATGAAGGAATCTGTCCAAAATTCAGCTGTGACAAACCAGCCATGTAGATAATCCACCGTTCTTTATGGAAGTGGGATTCGATTTCGAACTGCCTGGTTAATTTCTTTTAATTCAGCTTTGGCCATGTCTTTGTAGAAGTTGGGACCATTACTGTTTTTGAGTTTGGCCAGGACAATAAGAAAGATTCTTGTCATCCATGTCATCATCAATCACGGATTCTTCTAGTTTAAATGTAATTTTTATCCATTTAATATAAATAATGTATGAAATACTATGATGTCCCATATGTAAAATATTGGATTTGGTGGTGTTAATAACATACATTACATTATAATCAAAGACCTGAAGCTGTAGTAGTTAAAAATTAGAATTTAACTACGGTAAAAAAAAAATGTAGACAAAGAATGAGCAGGGAAATTCAGAGAGAGCTGATTCATAATTGGATGAAGCGTACTCCATTGGCCAAAGTATTAATGATCAATCAATGGGGACTTCTTTGGCCAGAGAAACATAAAATCACAATGAATGAACTTTTTCTGATGTGATGAGGAGGACACTTTCCACACCACAGGCCACAGCTTGAAGCTTCACGGTTTTTTGGAGCATTCTCAGTTCTGAACTTCAGGTCATCCTCATCTTCGAATCTACGTAAGTGCAGAGCTCCTTAACAAATGGCCTGCGATAGTGCGATGCACGTTGTTTTGATCACGTGCACATAAAAAACAAATGGTTATTGAAAAGAACGAGCCATTCACTGGTTAGGGCTTTACATGTACTTTACGTGAGTATAAAATATATCAAGGGATGTTGTTAACTAATATAAAGAGAGGGAGAAAGGGAGAGTTTAATTTAAGAGAAATATAAAAGAAATAAAAAAAAGACCATTATGAAATTGTTTGATATGAAAGAAAAAAATATTAAATTATTAAAAAAGTCTCATTCTATTTTATTTTTAACATATAAAATCTGAAATTTTTTTGTCTCATACAATGGATTATATATAGATGCATGTAGCGCATGTTTACATATATATATATATAGATAGAATTGGTTTACAATATATTTTTATATATTTAATTTCACGTTATAAAATAATTCATAATTAATTATAGAATTTAAAATTGGTTATGAGTTAAAAATAATTTTAACTAATTTTTACATTGAATTCAAAATACTATACTAAATTTTACTTTTAATTTAATTTTATTATAAAAACATATATCACATTATTTTAAAATCAATTTTAATTAAAATTAGTTTTACATAACCAATTTTATTAAAAAATTAATTTTATCAATAATTATGAAACACACTGTACACATGCATAATTGAAATTTTTTGCCTTTCTTTAACTAATTTTAAAAAAGTTGCACATAATTTTTAAAAATCTTGAAATCCCCTAGAAGACATGTAAGATGGTACTATAGTCCTGTTTCTCATCTCTTATTTGTTCCATTCCTAGCTAATCTCATGTAAATTTTTGGCGAGTGAGGGCTGTAAAGGTCCAAGTCCCGATAAGCTGACGAGGTGCTGACTACCGCTGTTTGAAAGTCTGGATACAGCTAGCTTCGCTGTCCCCAATCCCCACACGTGTGCGTGCTTCTAGATACTTTGCGCGTGACGCTTTTTCTCAGATGAATATCATGACGCTTTTAAAATTGTTTACTCCATGGGGGAGGTGTGGCTTGTGTGTGTCATGGGCCTCAAGAAACAAATAGGGCCTATGGGCCAACGGGCCTCACTTTCGGTTCTCTGCTCCATGGTGCATGTACACCAACTTTGACATTTGGTCCTAGCTTGCTTAAGAACCACTTTCTTGTCGCATTACTTCCCAACAAACAAAACAGGGACCACCCTTTTTCTCCATTTGTCCTCAACTTTGTGTCTTGAAACTCAGGGTCTTTGTGCTCTACTCAATTGGTTGCCATCGTAACGTTATGAAAATGTTCACCGTCCCACAACCACCATTTCTACAAGCCTTATCTTAACCAGCTATCACTGTAGCTTTGGATGACATTCTTCTACAGTAATCAAGATTCTTTCACTTTCACTCCAAAATTTATGCTATCCCATACCTTTTGCTTAACTCGTGATTCAACTAGTTATATAATTCAAATCATGATGTTGCACAATCAGTTTCAGTCATATGTCTGCGCTCTGTTTAAGGAGTAACTAGTCTAAGTATTTGAAGAGATTACTTATTATAAAAATTAATAAATTTATCATATATAATTATTTATAATTAAGTAATAGTGTAAAAATTAGTACATATATATCACTCTCTTTTTTTTAAAAAAAAAATACTACACTCGTGTATTCATTGAAGACTCCAAGCCTAAGCATGAAGGCTTATTTTATAGATAAAATTTAAATACAATACTTTAAATACTCTTATAACTATTTATTAATTAAAATCAATTTTTTTGTTGATAATCTACACAATAAAAAATTATATTAAAAGCACCAAAAGTGGCCTGTTATGAGTTTTAAGTACTATTTCAAGGTCAACCTCCCCATGCTTTATTCTTTATATTTTGACAATAAGAAAAGGAAAATTATTCTTAAACACCTCTTAGATGTCTATACATTTAATTGATAATATAATGTGATATTGCGATGATAAAATAATAAAGAAAAACTGAAAGTATTGATGAAATGTTTATTATACTAGAATATTCAAATATTATCACCACAGAAAACTACCAATGCTTTACTCATCTCACTTAACGCCCACCGAAAGGTAATTTTGGACTCGCCCCGAAATGCCAAAGTCCAGGCTGTTATATATATATATATATATATATATATATATATATATATATATATATATATATATAGTTGGCATGAATGCAGCCGTACCATCTTAATCATAAATATAAGTTTAGAAGGATAAGATCAAAGTTTGCCCCCAAACCCCAAGGGGTATAGCACCTAGATATTTTAGACAATATTTCATGGACAAATTGATGATGTCATCTTTATCCATATCTTTGAACATTGCATTACCCACGTTTTGTCTGTATATATGTGTATAAAAAATAATTATAAAAGATGATCTAGATATAATTTTTCTTTTTGCCGATTGCCAAATGTTATTAGTTAAGCTTTTCTTAATATTATAAGTTACAACAATAACACTACCATTAATTTGTATATTTTTCTTTTTGCATATTTAATTTGAAATATAAAATAAAAGAATTGCATATATAGCTATAACTTGCAGTTGGTCTCCACCAGACCACCATCATTCACATTCGTGTTTAGTTGAGATCTCAATATGCTTATGTGACTTCTGTTTGTGTAGGAAAAATATACTTCATGCTTGCTGCACCTCTCTCCTCTTTTGCATGGTGGAGCTAGGAATAAAATAATTAAAATTTGAATTTTAGTTCTATCAATATTTATTATTAATTTTTTAAAATAAAAATCGCATTTATTAACCAAAAAACCTCACGTATCACTATTTTTTTAAAAGTATTTTTTTCTCTCAATTTTTACTTTAAATCTTACATTCTATTGAACCGCCCTTACTCCTTTGTAAAGTGATTGCATATCAAACGTCTTGCTTTTTGTCATTGACCTTGATATGCAGAATGACATGTAAGTATTTGACCATAATCTCACGGTTAGTTTGATTTGTTAAAATTTATGATCAGACAAATATTTTTCTTTATAATTGGAGAGAAAAAATATATATTCAAAATAAAATAACTATAAAAAAAACTCATCAATTTATTTGAATAATAAAATTTATAAGTAAATGTAAATAATTATTTTATTTTGAATAAAATATTTAATAAATGAAAGAAAATTAGTTATTTATTCAAATGCAAAATTTTAGAAGGAATTTGATTATTTTATCTAATTGCTTTATCTAGACACAATATTTGGAAGATGAAGGATATTATTTTTTTATCCAAACAAGAAAGTTTAAAAATAGAGAAATTTCAATTTAAGGAATTGACATTCTTATAATTTAAAATTGTTTAAAATTCTAAAATCATCCATCCAAACACACCATAAATATATTTGGATAGGTGGGCAGTTATTTTTTTTTTTTAATGAAGGAACCCTGTGTCATTTTGTATAACGGAAAAGAGAAAAACACATGAAAAAGAAATCAAATTTAAGCTCATTTTGTAATTTCAGTTCTTCATCAATTGGGCCATGAACATAAAAAAAAACTCGTCATTGATGGATCTCAGCCCACGTGCGAACATGAAGTTGGGCCACGGCAAGACCTCACAGTAAAGAAGAAGAAAAACTCCCTTTGTTTTCGTAGTTTTGTTGGAACTTGGAAGGCATGCCACACTGCCACAACTGCTCTTGAATTTGATTCATAATAATAATAACAAAGAGGGAGTGAAAATTCAAGAAGTGCACAACAGCAAACAAACTATTGCTATCCTCGTGCATGGCACGTGCATAGTTGATTGATTTATATCATTGCTTTTAGTTTTGGTCATGTAATTGTTGAAATTTTTTATTCCAATAATTAATTTGAGCTAATATTATAATACAATTATATTAGTTATTTATCATTAGTGAATTTTATTTTATGTGATCAAATTAAGTGAGTCCGTTGGACAACAACTAAATCAGATGACATGAACTTAAACTAACAGATGTCAGTGTTGATCCATAAGAGGATAATGGAAACCCTATTAGGATAAGGCTATGGGCCCGAATATACCTAATCGTCACATGTAGTTTCTCTTATCCCGTTACTTTTAAGGAATAAAGAGATTTCGGTTGAGAAAGAACTATGAAGCCAATATTTACCTACAGATTTAGATTTTGCTTGGATTTGTTTGATCAATCATTATAGATTCAGATATTCCTAAACTCTTTTTGATAATTTAACATAATATATTTTAGATAATTATTTGTATTTTATAAGAATCCCTTAAAATTTCTAACATGTAATAACGAGAGAAAAAGATACATATTATAGTTTTATAGTATGACCTATCATTGCTTGTATCCTTCATTTTTGTTTTTATTTCTCTCTCATAACATTATTATGTTACTATTTGCTAACATGAGACATCCAAATCCATACTTTAAGAAGCTCTAGTCCACTTTAATATGTATATATGCACATGCACATATATTATTTTATTCAATCCATACTATCTCCTGCTTGTATCACTCTGAATTCGAAGTCCCTAATCCCTATTTATGTTGAACATAAATGCAAGATTGCTGCTCAAGGTGTTGGATTCTAATTATCTGAGTGTGCTGCTTGAGGTTGAGGCTACAAATATTAGGTAAAATGACTTCACTTATAGGAACTGGTTCCAACGGATGGTGACAAAAGGGTCGTGTTAACTTCAGGCCTAAAGTTCAAAACGTGAATGAGCTAGGTAAGCATAATTATAGCATATGGGACATGTTCATATTCGCGACAAACGAACACAAAAACCCTAATGCTTATAACTTTATGTCTAATGTTCGCAACAGAAGTGAAATAAGATTACAACATAATAGGTAATATTGTTTGCAACCGATGGTGGCAGAAGGAAGGCCTAAAATTCTGATGCATGTAATTGCATTTTAGATTATAAATTTAGTAAAACGGTAGAATCTTCTATTTTCTGCTTTATGATTTGTTGTCATTGAATAAAATAATATGCAAGTGAATGTTTCTGAACGGTACTGCATATTTTATAATGAAGGTAGTAGATTTGATTGTCTGATTATTCTCAACAATTTGACAAATTTTCTGGGTGGTAAACGTGTTCTGATTATATATGGAGGCTCCTGATGAGAGATAGAGGGCTTGGAACAATCTAGAAGTGTTAGAAATGGTTTTGGTCAACTAAGGCACATTTACCTTATACGAATGACACGGTTTTGAATGCAACTGGTTTCTATATTTTCATTTGTAGTCTAGAAATTGTTTACAGAAGTTATTTAATCTGGGAGGCCATTTCAGATGGAATTGTTCATTTTTGGAGGTGTATACACTATACACAACCTGTATTCTACTTATTATCTGGGCACCATTGCCTGACGTAATGAAATGGATATGATGTAGACATCCAAAACAAATGAGTATATGACTTTGGTATAAGTTTAATTTGAGACAACAAACACGGAAACACACTTTGCTTTTAAGCTAGCATTACAAAAAAAAAAAAAAATCGATTTAGAAGCTGCTCTTGGAGACATCAAGGTGTGTTTTCATTTAATTCCTTCAATTTTAAAGAAAGTGTTACATCTGGTATGTAAATTCTGATTAAGTTATGAAAATCAAATTTGGATGGAATTACTTAAAGACGAATGGAGCAAATCCTTCAAAAACAAGCAAAATACAGAAAAATTATAAAAGTTTGATTATACAATAGAAAGAACTTATTTCAATTGGAATTGTTTATTTCGATAATTTCATTCACGCATGTGAGATTGGAAAGCGTTAAAGATTAAATTATTTTTTGACAAATCAAAGTACCAAAGTTAGCGTAGTTGTGGAGAAGTTACGTGAAAAAACATTAGACCATTGTATATAGGAATGTCTTTGTACATGTGTCGAAATCATATAATTCAATCATTAGTCTTGTAAATCTATAAATAAAACTACCGACCGATAATTTTGAGAAGTTGATGCACAATCACTTAATTCTTTAAAACACCAACACGCCTACCATCAAAATTGAAAAAGTTTCAGGAGGTCATCGTATATGTATTCAATTTTTCAACTTTTATAAATTCATGTTTATTTATTTTACTACACATTTCTAAATCTTATTTTTTCTAATCCTCATTTCTTCTCAAAACTTGATTTTTTCAATTCCTATTTCTTATTATTATCAAAATTACTTACAAACTAATTACTAAATCGAAAATACTTTTATTAAAAGTTATTCTATTATCTTATGAATTACAACCTTATTATAATTCAAATGAACATATTTATTGAAATTATGATTGTGATTTACATTAAATATTAAACAATTCTTTATTAAATTGAAAATTATGAACTTGATTGTTTAACAAAAACAACTCATGATCGAAAATGGATTATATGTCTCACTTTAAATATTTATTTGTTAATTAAATCATTCAGTAAATTTTTTATTATTATCTTCAAATTATTTTTCTTTCGAGAAATAGATACAATTTTCACAATTAAAATAAAACAATAAAAAATGCTTTATGCTTGATGCCAAGATGTTGAGCTCAACAATATAATAAAATAATATTGCGAAATTCTTTCCCCTTTTCCTTTCTCTTTATGGTGGCTGTTCAGAAAGAAAAATAATAATAATAAGCACAGGTTTTATAGAAGAAGATTGACTCTATGGACTAACTAAGAAAAGAAAAAGAGAAAGACAAAAAGTGGCTTTGTGGCGCATAATAAGCAACATAATGTTAGGGGGAGGGGGGGGTGGGGAGTGCTATTGTTACAGAAACGGATCATGATTTTTTTTTAAAGAGAGAGACTTAAATCCGGTACATCATATAATGTTGAAAGAGTCATTTTCATAATGTTTAAAGAAAGCTAAAATAATGTCGTATGGAATGTCCTTAGGCTGATAGTCTAGTTCACATCACACAATTGCCAAAGACATAAAAGTTACTTATAAAACAGTTCCTCTTGAAAAATTTTGTGTGGTATCCGCAACCCCACCTGTTCCTTAATTTGGCAGAATATGGATCATTGATCCTGTGATCTAATCTATTTTGTGATTTTATATATCTTTCCAGATTTCCCATGTTTTTTAATCAACCGTTCAATATGCTTGGTTGGTTAAATCCTTAGTACTGTCCACAACAAAAGAAAAATGTGAAAAGAAGCCAAAGAGATAGTATAACCTTTCTTCTTGTCGCTTGTTATGACCATATATATACCCTTGGTATTTAGGCATTATTCTTTTGGAAGAGACTAAGAGAGAGTACATTAACACGTGGAAATTGAATCTACTGGTCTAGTTTCTACTTGGTCAAGACTTAATTGAGAGGTTATGTTAAAACCTACCAATGCAATCATTGATCTGCCCGTAGATGCATGCATTATATTATGAAAATTATTGGCCTGGTCCTTAAAGGCTAAAGTATTATAAAAGGAAGAGCAAATTATCCGGTTTATCACTGGTTTTGGTAAAACTTTTACCCCTTTCTTTAATAATAGTACATCATTAAGGTGTCTCCTTACTTTTCTTGGTTTTTCCTTTAATGTTATCTTATAGAGACTCAGTCATCCAGAGCCAGCCCAATCCTTTATTGAGCACTTATTATAATTGAGTTGGGGAAAAAGATGCTTTGTTATTAAGCACTGATAATAACTGACAAATACTTAGATTGATTAATTGTGTGCTTAACAAACAGGTAGCATGATCAAGGAAGTTGGTGTAATGATCAAAGACGTGAATATTTAATCTTCGATTTTTTGGCTTTAAATTCTAAACTTAGAGAATTAGTTGTCCTAAATTATTCTTAGGATGAACTTTGTTGTATCCTAGAGAACTTGCACATCACGTGATGGATAAATCTTTGAAGACAGTGAATTTTTACATCTTAGACAATTTGTTCATAATCATATATATTTATAAATCGTGATTAGTGAATGATTGATTAGTTTATAATTTATTATTGATCGTGATAATCAACAGTGAAACAACATAAAGTACACTGAGAAC
Organism: Glycine max; assembly: GCF_000004515.6. Lineage (NCBI taxonomy): Eukaryota > Viridiplantae > Streptophyta > Magnoliopsida > Fabales > Fabaceae > Glycine > Glycine max. Next base: position 11,444,566 of record NC_038253.2, on the reverse strand, counting down.
CAAACGTATTATCAATTTACATTATTATTTTACATACACCCTAATTAATATTCTAATTTTTCACATTTATCTTATTTTAACTACTAAAGATTTAATTGGATTACGTCTTTCAATCAGTAGAAAAAACACAAGAATATTAATATAGCAAATATATGAGATAGATATTCAGCTAAGATAGCCGAGTACCTATCCAACCTAAATAAGGACAAAGCAGTTAAAATCATAGGCAAAGCGTGGAATTAGATGCCTAATCTTATTTGAGAGTTGAATTATTTAGATGAGAATTTACACTTGAAAGCCTAAGGAGTAAGGTCGAATAAGATTTATATAAATAAAAAGAGATGATAAAGTAAAAACTATTCTTCATTCTATTCTATGTATTTATTATGTTATTTATTACTCAAAATCAAAATTTCATTTAAAAGTTTGGAGTACTTTTTATAAGTACCTCCTCTTAGACACCCCTTCAAACAGATTTTATAGGATAAGCAGAAACAAGGATCCTCTCGACAGAAGAGATAATTTTTTTTCGACTAATACTTTCGTCACAATTAACTTTGTGGGTGAGACTGCGTTTTTTGTACTAATAATAAGTTAATAACGATATTGAGCAGGATTAAAGGTGAATTAATTGTGGCCCCTACCAAACACGTTGGGAACTTCATAAATGCCAAAAGGTTGCTGCAAAGCAGTGGCACCTACAGACTCCAGGTTTTCTAGCAAAGGGAGACGGAGATACCTAAGAAAGCGTGCGAGATTCTCTTGCTAATCCATCCAAGAGCAATAATATTTCCATATATAATGAAATGAAATATTTCTATAAATAAATAAAGACTTAAATAACTTTTGTTTTGAATAAATAAATCAGTCTATTATCGTTTCATACGAGTTCCAAATGATAGAACAAATTAATTTAAGCATATTTTCCTTATTTTGTCGACTAAACTCTAGAATTTGTGATACCTAGTTAGAAGAGAAATTTGAGAGAAAAAAAAAATAAAGATAACATTATCGTTTCTTGATTGCATGATTTTTATCACAGAGCAGTTTTTTTTTTATTGTACATTGCATTGGTTGTAACATTTACAAACAAGACAAATTAGAGGAAATAATAAATTCAAGAGGTATAGAATTTAAAATTTAGGAAAATTATACAAAAAATTATTTGAATCAAGAAACATAATTTTTATTATGTATATATATATATATATATATTATATATAAAAAATTTAAAAAATTAAATTTTATTGCAATTAAATAAATACAATAATGTTAAAATATATATTTTTAAAAATATATTTTAATTTTTTTATATTATATCAAAACTTAAAATATAAGTAAATTTAGATTATAGTGTTAAAAAAATAGCATTATTTGTTTAACATAATAAAAACTGAATGAATTAATGAGAAAAAATTATTTTTAAAATATTTTCTTTGAAGAGTGTAATTCAAATTTTTCATACAAAATGAACAACCGATAATCTGAGATTTCATTATAGTTGTTAGATGTTTGATTTTTTTCCTGCTATAAAAAAAGTGAAAGAAAGACCGTACAATAATACTAGTTACAAGTAACTTTATAAGATAAGTTTATTAATTTTTATAATAATTATTTTAAATAAAAATATTTTATATTGTCATATTAACAATAATTTTATGAGTAATTCACATTATAAAATTATTTTACATTACTAATATATAACTATTAAACTAAAAAAAAGTATACATAAACAAAAAAATTCAATCATTATATAATCTGTTTCTGTTTAGTTTATGATTCATCGGAATGGATGCAAATTTTCATCATTATATTTAATTATTCTTAATGATTTAAATTTTCCTTTCTAAAATTAAAGCTTTATCCCATTTAGACCAATTAATATAATTACTCTTAATTATATATTAGATGTTCTTGTGATTATCATCCATCCAGTTTGATTGCATTATGTCAAAGCTGAGATCAAATGTTTTCTAAAATTATTAATTGAGTTCCACCTAGCATATTAGACTATTGACATGACATGTCATTCTCACATTAATTTATATACGAATTTAGATTTATTGAAAATTTTTCCAGTAAACGAATATAGTAAAAGATAACAGGTCATGAATTGACATATATTATTTGAACAGTATAAACAACTGAACTAAACCAGTAAGATATTGTGATTTCTACTAAAGAGGTCTACTCAATTATTTGAGTCTTGTTATAAATTTTTTAATATCGTATTTAATTTAATTCATAGGGGTAAAAAAAATATTGTGATTTCTTATGAATTATGATTTAGACTTGAAATTATAGGAGCATTTGTGAACGCTGAAAACTATAAATGATGAACATGAATAATACATGAAAAAGAAAAATGGCGTACTGGTACCATAAAGCAGCTTTCTTTGTCTTTAAAGGCCACAACCTATTTAATTAATATTTATCTACTTATAGTTCATTTCGAAAACTCTGCACTCTGGCTGCTGAGTCGTCAAGTTTTTTTTTCAAACTTACACTTTTGGAAATCGAATTCATCACCTTCGATTTATTATTGAAGGGTCAATATGAAAGTTTTGCAAACGAATTGTCAAAATCATGTTAATTTAATTATAATTACTTTTTTTTGTTGGCACATCTTATTAAATAAAGGAAAAAAACCATTAAATATACACATGTATTTATATATTATTGCCTGTTAGGTTTAATTAAGCTGGAATAAGTGAAAATCATTTATTTAGAGAAAAAATTTGTATTTGATTTTTGTCGTACGTAAAATTTTCTTGACGACAATTACAAATAGGATTAGTTTCTTATCTTGTGGATTGAAGCCAGCCATGAATAATAAGATGCGTACATTTAATATCTAGACAAAACTAAAAGAGAACCAACAAGAATAAATGGTGAGATATATATTTTAGGTCCACAAAATAGTGAAAGAAGGGTAGGGGAAGATATAACATGTTACATGTATACATTGATCATAGATCGTAAAACATCAATTATATATGTGTTCTTACCAAAATCTGGAGCTAGTACCGTTAGGGGGGATGAGGCTGAAATGGGCTCCTGGACTTCACACACTAGTTTCGAGAGGTGCCTTTGTCAAGAGGACAAGATGTGGGACATGCAGAACGAGACCGAAATGGGCTCCTGGACTTCACACACTAGTTTCGAGAGGTGCCTTTGTCAAGAGGACAAGATGTGGGACATGCAGAACAAATGATTCTGATGCTCAAGTAAGAATATGAGTTTGGAGAAATAAGCAAGTATATGCGTATGAGAGCAAGTATGCGTAAGCTCGAGATGTGAGCAAATGTATTTGAGAATTTGATGAAACCTGGTATTTATAGGAGTGAAGCATAATTGCAGGTTGTTTGTAGGGATTATTATAGCCTTTGCAGATGTAAATGGTAGCTTATAGATAAAAGTTAGCTTATATATAAAAGCTAGAAGATAATTATACCTTATAAATAATGTGCAACTTTGTAGATAATTAGTTACCTGCCAATAAATAAAAATATTCAAATATATTTGAATATTAATAGGTTAGAATAACCTGTTAGTTGGGGGAGTGTGGCCGCTAATGGATCTAGTATCTGCACTCCTGTTGCAGGACTGACGTGGAGGATTAACACGTATCGTCTTGGAGTGTGATGTAGGATGTCACATATATTTTGTGGGTCTTGAAAAGTATATTATGATTTAAACAAGTTTTTTATATCTAAAAAATTAATCATTTTTAAATTATTACTTAAAATGAAAAACGACTAATGACATGTGCTAATAAGATGAAACTGAATTTTTTAAAAATATTTGATTAGAAAAAAATAAATATTAAATAATAGCCTAAAAATAAACTATATTTTAAGTCAGCAAAAACTTAATTAAAAACTTTTAATTTTATATATTTGTATAGGTTTGGTAGCGAGTAGAGTGGGTACTGAATTCCAAAACTCTTTGTTATTCGGTGTGTGCGTGTCCAACTTTGAACGCACTTTGATACTGCCACTTTCTCCACCACAAAGAGAAAAAAGAGAGAAGAAAAGCGAATCCCCTGTGATCTCTCACACAATTCCAATTCCTCTGGATCTCGTCTCGATCGATAGATCTCGAACATGAGCACTGGGGAGCTTCTCAACATCGAACCTCTCGAACTCAAGTTCCCCTGTGAGTTTCCATTTTCCCTTCTCTTCTTCTTTTATTCTAATTCTAGGGTTTCCATCGCACCTCTCTCATTTCCATATTTTATTCTTCTTTTAGTTGAGCTGAAGAAGCAGATCTCATGTTCTCTTCAATTGTCCAATAAGACCGATAGCTATGTAGCCTTCAAGGTAATTTTAATTTATTTTGGTTTCCTAATTCTCTCTTTTGCGCCTTTGTTTTTAATTAGTTCGATCGTGGATTTTGTTTTTCTGCTTCTGTTTTGAGATCTGGTGATTTTTCATTTAACCGTGTCAAGTTAGCGTAATGTAGGATTGAAACGGCACTTTTTTTTGCAGTGTTTGTGAGATAAGTTTGGAAAATTTTGCGTGTTTGTTTTTCAGGTGAAAACAACCAATCCGAAGAAGTATTGTGTTCGTCCGAACACTGGGGTTGTCACGCCTCGATCTACGTGTGATGTTATCGGTACTAATATGGTTATTCTGAATCCATTTTTCTACCTTTTTTTTTTAAAAAAAAAAATTGGTAGTTATGCTTTATGGCCGAGTAATGAATTGGGGACTTTTTTTGTGTGTGTGAATGGAAGTTACCATGCAAGCGCAAAAAGAGGCTCCTGCTGATATGCAATGCAAGGATAAGTTTCTTCTTCAGAGTGTAAAAACTGTTGATGGTACCAGTCCGAAGGATATCACTGCAGACATGGTATATGTGTTGTGCTACTTGCTTTTGCGTTTTCATTTGATTTGTGTTTGTTGTATGAAATTATAAAGATTTGTTGTGCAATTGGTATTGTTGTCTAGTTCAACAAGGAGGCAGGGCATGTGGTTGAGGAGTGCAAATTGAGAGTGCTGTATGTTTCTCCACCTCAACCACCGTCTCCAGTCCCAGAAGGTTCGGAGGAAGGATCCTCACCTAGAGGTTCTGTTTCAGAGAATGGAAATGCCAATGGTTCTGACTTCACACAAGTGGGTTCTTAAATTATTCTGTTTTAGGAAAACCTTCGTCTTACCCCTTAAAATTCTGAGGATATAAATTGGGATGCTTTTGCTTGTGTATTTCAGGCGGCAAGAGGATTTACTGAGCGACCTGAATCTCAAGACAGATCTGCAGAGGTAAAGTAGAAAGTTCTAGACTTTTTTTAATATAAGTTATTACAAAACCAATATCATGGTCTCACTTGGAGCCATATCAGTTAGAAGAAAATTCTAATGCCAAGAGTTGTATTTAAGGGTTTGCAATGCCTTTTTTGTAAATTGAAGGTTTTAACAACTGTAGTAAATTGAGGCTTTAGAGATTTCTTGCTCTTACACAGATTCATTGGTTGGTAGTAAATTGTTTTTTTGATAGAGTTTCAAAAAACCTTATTTTCTTATTTTCATCTGAAGCTATTCACAGTTTTTATTGATTTTGAACTTTCGAAGCAAACCATTTAATATGAAGGAACATAGATACATAATGCAAACCATTCAATGCTGATGGATATGTTTTCGAGTGTTAACAAGAATGACTTTTAATTTAATGCATGACTTATCAATCTTAGATTGACAAAAAAGAAATGACAAACAAAAGGAGAAGATATTTGTGTTTATTATTTTTCTTTTAATGATAGGGGTGCTGATCTATTCTAGAATTGATCAGAAGTGACTGAGAGTGGCATGTCATTGATGAATAAATAGAATAAAATTAAGGATTAAATGATAAATATTTTATTTTAAAAATTCAATTAATAAAAAATAAAACCATTTTTATCCCTCCTCCTCAAGCTTCTTTCTAATCCTAGGATGTCTTTCACACCTTCCCCCATGCGTTCCATTGAGGATACTCAAAGAAATTTACCACTGGGATGGCTCCAGTATGTCATGAATAACAAATTTGAACAACAAAGTGGCAGTTTTTATTGTTACAACTCAAAGCCCAGTGCTATATTTTAACTGAATATGTTTTCATTCTTTCTGAGGGCGAGCCCTGGTACAGCGGTAAAGTTGTGCCTTGGTGACTTGTTGGTCATGGGTTCGAATCCAGAAACAGCCTCTTTGCATATGCAAGGGTAAGGCTGCGTACAATATCCCTCCCTCATACCTTCGCATAGCGAAGAGCCTCTGGGCAATGGGGTACGCTAGTAGTATGTTTTCATTCTTTCTACTTTTGTTATCTTTAGTTGAAATTACCAGTGATTGGATCATGCAATTCTAGCTTCTATTTGAATCTGAAATAATATAACTACAAATATAGAAGTGATCAGGCTTATAGTTTTTGCAACTAAAATGAGAAACAACTTAAAATGCAATCCAAGACACAAATCTTAAATTATTATTACTCCCTACTCCATAATGTGGTGTTTATGTGTGTGTATATATTCATTAACAACATGCCACTCTCATTCCCTTCTAATTCACTACAAAATGGACCCATTGTATTTAAACTCTTCTTTTTGGTTCATGTGCTGTAACTTTGCTCCAGCCTGTAACTTCTAGAGTTGGTATTGTTTTACAACTTATTTGATTATAGTTGCTTGCTAAAATGAGAAACAACTTAAAATGCAATCCAAGACACAAATCTTAAATTATTATTACTCCCTACTCCGTAATGTGGTGTTTATGTGTGTGTATATATTCGTTAACAACATGCCACTCTCATTCCCTTCTAATCCATTACAAAATGGACCCATTGTATTTAAACTCTTCTTTTTGGTTCATGCGCTGTAACTTTGCTCCAGCCTGTAACTTCTAGAGTTGGTATTGTTTTGCAACTTTATTTTGATTATAGTTGCTTTGTTGCAGGCTAGAGCTCTTATCTCAAGGCTGACTGAAGAAAAGAATAATGCAATTCAACAAAATAGCAAGCTCTGCCAGGAACTGGTGAGAATTTACAGTATGTCATTGATAATTTTATTTACTTATTTGTCTAATCTATATTTATTTTCCTTTTGGTGATGGAGGATTTTAATCTGGAATATGAGCTCCCTTCTATAGAAAGAGAATGATTCTGCTTCTAATTGTGGTGGTTGCCTTGGATATTATGTTTTTATATTGTCTCAGTCTCTGAAACATCATCGGATATACTTTCTAAATATTTATTTTGAAATCGTGCTTGAACTAAAAAGTAACTGCAAACAAATGATTTTCTGTGTTAGATGTGGGGAAAAAGTGTCAGGTCTTCTCAAGGTAACTTGAGGAGAATGACTTAAATAGAACCATGCTCTTGTTTTCTTTGTGAAAAATATTTTTTGGGTATTCAATATGTCTTGTTCTTTTTCATGACATTGGTTGGTGTTTGTGAGGTTCAATTATTTGGTGTTAGGAAAGCTGATGAACGTAGATTTTCTGCATCAGCATGTGAGTTCAGTTTTATGAACATTTGTGATGGACATGATTGTTATTTGTGTTTCATGTTGTTTCATATTAATTCATAGCTAAGACTACCCTAGGTTGTGTTAAATAGTTCTTTTCTCCTCTGCAATCTGCTAGAAATGCAACTCTTCCTGTCAGTTACTTTCCTATCATTTTATGTTGAAACAACAGTCTTCCAGGATTTTAGCCTGAATTGTGACTGAATGTGTTTTCGTTAGAAAAATGGAGTATGATTTCATTAGTATTAAAGCAAGTGCCTTTTTATATTCTGCAACCGTTGTATTGGATTATATACTATTGTCGGCTTTGGACGTGTAATGGAACACCTAATGCAATAATTTTACTACCTGTAGGAGCTACTGAAGAGGGAAGGCAACAAAAGTCGTGGTGGAGTCTCATTTGTCATTGTCGTATTAATTGGCTTGCTTGGCATAATTATGGGGTATCTCATGAAGACAACCTAAGCATTTCTGCGATTCAATCTTTCACCATAGTTTTCGATCTTAGTTTCTTTGTTCCTGACTATTCAAGCAATTATGAGGAAAGTTAAAATAGATCAATTCAGCAGATGTTGGTTTTTCTTTTTATTTTTGCTATTTCTTTTCTTTGGGTGGATAACATTTTGGAAGTAGAAAACATTAGGGGAAGTTGTGGGTCTGGTGGTTAATCATATTGTGAACTGACTCATACTTTCGTAACATGCATTCTTTTTGTAACTTAAGAGGGGAAGCTTCTTGTTTCTTCTTTTTGTGGTTCGTCTGGTGACTACATGGTAATGTCAAGTTGTCAATGATGACCACGAATAACATCATTCTTCATGGACTCTCTCTCTATCGTCTTTTCATGTCAAGAATGACCTTTAGATGATAGAATATAGTTTTTTGGTCTTTTTTACTAGGGTTTTCTTTCAAGTATTGGCGTGAAACGTATCCTATTTTATAACTGTTATAACGTAGGTTCTTTCGTTACTGTAGATGATCCGCAAAGTTATTATAATGAAATGCTCACACAGCCTTTCGTTTGCGTTATCAGATTTAGATGTGTATATTATCACTCATTTTTTTTAGTGCAGGGTAATTCAGCAATTTAGAATAACATTCATTTTATCTATATATTAATCCATATTAAATTATCTCTAGCAAACACTCTTTGAAAGCATCTTCATCCTTTAACAAGCTGTGTCAACATGTAACTTGGTTCGTTAACAGCAGAATGAGCTGAAAAATATAATTCAATTTGATTGTGTCAAATTTTAGTTATATTTTTCAATAATCTTTTTAGTAAATTTGAATCTGTTTTACCGAGTCTAATTTGACATTGATTTCTTTGAATTTGAATAACTCCTTGAGAAACAAAAAAGTTCACATATAATTATGATCTCAATTTTATCATGGTTACTATCTCGGTCCTCTATAGTAGTCTATACCGCGACCAGTTCTTTCTACTTTCTAATATGTAATAACCAAGCTAAAATTATATTGCCTTAAGTCTAATTAACTAGTGCCAATCTCAGAACAAAGCAAATCCACAATTTGATTGAATGCATCCTCTCTAATTCCCCTCTTATCTATTTGTTATCACTTCTAATAAACCTATTGGAAAAGAGAGCAATTTAGTGCTTATTAGAAACAACCAATTAAAAACTCAAGATACATAAAATAAATTGCCAAAGCCTACAAAATCCTTGTAGAAGTTGTGTTGAGGGGATGTATTGAATTAGAATTTTAAAAAAATTAATAGAAAAAAGTCGTGTGAATTTTAAAGATTATATAGAAATATTATAACTTATCAGTTTTTTTTAACAAGATTTTTATGATAGTTTGGATGAAAGGATTTTATAGATTTATAAGATTTGAAATTATTATATAAATTTTTAAAAATTCATTTAAAATTACAAGAGTTAGTGAAAAAATAATAAAAATGATGAGATTTAGATAAAAAAACGTAACAACAAATATTTTTAAATTTTTTTAATAACTATTGATTCTAGCTTTATGTCCTCCTATATTAATTTTTCTTACAATAATATTTTCTCATTCTTATTTTTAGATTTGAACAATAGATTTAAAATTATACATTGACTTTATGATTTTTTTAATTACTATAATTATTCTATGATAAATTTAATGACATATTCAAATGAGGTGCAACAATAAACATATACTAGAAGGAAGTAGTGAAGGTGAAAAATGAGTTACTAACTTATGTGGATGACAAAATTAAGAGTAATAGTAATGAAAACAGTGCATCAAGCAAGTAATGGACATAATCAATAAAAGAAAAACATAGTCAATCTTAGCACATAAGACAAACATTCATTTAATTTAGAAAACAAAGGAAAAAGTGAGGGGGGTATATTTGACATTTTTTATTCCAAAATAACAGGAGAAATATATATATATGCCACAAGCATCTTGAAGAATATTAAAAAAAGAAGAAAATGTGTGATAAGAGAAAAGAAAGTCTAATAACCAATAAAAAAAGATAGAAAAAAGTCTAACAAAATCTGAAAGGTTTGAATGAAATTGTTTGATGTTTTATATTAAAAAGTCTAATGAAATTCATCGAAATCTTTCTTAAAAAATAACTATATATTTTTTAATATCAAAAGATTTTTTATAAGTTATAAAAAGTTCTAATTGAATACCATTAAATTTTGTTGTCTTCAATAGAAAATCTCTAAAATCTCAATTGAATATCAAAAGATTAATTTATAGTATTTAAAAATCCTGATTAAATACCACAACACTTTTAATGGTATTTTAAATTCTTAATTGGTTGTGTTTAGGAGCATGTGATGGTATAAGGAAAAATCAGTTGAGGCATTTTCTTTCCCTACACAAAAATGGCTAAACTGGAATAAAATAAATGAATTAATCTGGTATCAAGTAGCATAAATTTGAATGCTTAGGCTGCCTCTTCTGTTTCTTTGCGGTATGAAAGAGCCTTATAATTTAAACTTCGTAACTAGGATAAGCCTTTTGTTTGTTTGATTAATGTTCGTCTGAGTGAGTTAAAAACGTAGACAGGGACTTGGGTGGATCGTTCGCACTCTGCAGGGTGTTTCTTCTAATGGTTTCATTCTGGAAATTGCAATTTGCTATGAAATCTCCCTTAATAGTTACTTCTTTTTTGCGCACATCAACTGTGTACTCTGTCAACCCTGCAAGTAATAGTTTTGTAACACAATGACAATTCATTTTAGTTTAACAATGGATTCTTGAATATTCCTTCGATGACATGGCATAGATATGTTAGTAAAATAGCACACTTTTTTTTTTATATTAATGAGTTATAAACAAACCATTTGGTCTTTTGACTTTTGAGATTCATTTAGGAATTAGTTCTTATGTGAAGTTATTCTTTTGAAAATAATTCTAATTAAATCTTTTATAATTTCTAACTAATGCTCTTACTCATTAGATAAAGAAGATATTGTATTGTTTTTATTATAAATTTTCAAGACATTAAATATATTTACTTTTCATTTAATATTTTCTTCGTAAAGTTTGCAAAAGATATGTAGTAAAATCACAACACTTTATTTTTTATAAAGAGACTGATTTCTAAACAAGTAACACTTGATCAATTGATTAGTTTACCCCATGTGTGTATATATATATGTGTGTGTGTGTGTGTGGTTAAAAATATGGTTTGACTTTGGTTTGGTTGAAGATAGTTTGAAGCCAATTGGGATGACAATTTTACATTTCTCCACAAAAGACAAGGCAGAGTTCAAAACCTACCAGTTATTTTAGATACAACTCTGGAAACTCTCCCTCTGCACCCATTGCACCCCATATTTGCTGCTATCACTACAACCTGAAACTGTTCATCAACCATTACAAAACAAAGCAGTGAACTTGGCATGTCTACAATCATCTAATTTGTGATTTTTGATATTACAATAATAACTTTTTTTTTTCTTTTGATTAGTAAGAATTGAACTCAGATATAAGAGAGTTTATTACAACAACTCACACACACCGTTCATCTGAGTTAAAACTTTTGATTATGACAATAATAGCTTATTCTGAAAAATTGAAACAATTGTGTGGAATAGAATTGGATTAACAAACATTCATGGAATAGGAACGAACAATCTAATGACAGGAGACAGATATTAAGATTTAGACTGAAACTATGGAGAATGAATTGTATAGTATAATAGTAAACATACCGAAGGGAGTGTCAAGTTCTCTAAGTGTAAAAGGGAACGTTTATTACTTGTGGTAGCCTTCATGCAAATCTCTGTTTTGTTAATGGCCATATGATTGATTATGTGCTTCTCTTACCGAACCATAATGGTTTTCTTCATAAGCTTCTCGTTTTAAAGTTGCCGTACTAGGATTAGTTGAAACTAAAACCTTCTATTCAATTATGTCATGTTTAGATAAACAATTATAGTTTGAATAATTCAATGGTTCCATACGCAAACCCTTTACCAAGCATTTGATTTCACATAAGAGATTGTCTGGCACGTTCCAACAACCAAGTTTAATCAGTCTTTTTTAACAGATAAACTTGTTTTATGATTTTAAATGGAGATAGATTAGTTCAAACTATAGATTACCAATGAAAATTGATTACCTGAGAGAAACCAATGAAGACTAGCATGCATAAAGTTATATTTTATTTACCAATGGGATTCGAAGTCAATTATAGAAACGTTTATCCTTAGACGTCAAATACAACGGGAAAAGACGTTGTAACAGCTTGCCAACGATATACTCCATTTTTATTATGGAGGTGACCATCAAATGTGTAATCTACTGAATAAATCAAATGTGTAAGCATGTACGTTAGACGTTCACGAAATGTCTAACTTGAAAAGGGAAAGGAAAAAAAAAAGTAAAATATTTATATTAATTTAAAAAATATTGTTTCAACCACCAAGTGTGTAGATTAATTGATGCCAGATTATTTCCTCCTAATCAGAAGTTCGAGTCGTAGATAGCTGTGTTATGTTAAATAGCTGTGTTTATAGTGGTTCTTTCCAAAATGGGATTAAGCGCCAATTACAAGGAAATTACATGAGTTTTGTATTAAAAAGCAATTACTTTATGGATAGTTACAGATGAAATAAAAAAAAAAAAAAGACTTGATCAATAGTTATGGAGCAGCTTGCTCATCCGATATCCGTGAGTCCTTAGGGTAATGGGGAAGTTTATTTTATCCATTCTTAATATTAATTTCTCTTCATTAGGATAATTGGAAAGTTTCTACGAATGTTAACCACAAAAATGAATGCAGAGTATACATAAAAGCGATCTGAACATTGACCATTAGCATTAACGTCACGGTTGCTGACCATCACAGGTTTGGAGATTCCTCTCAAATCCAACAATTGCATTATTCTAATAAGGATAATTTCTTCAAATACAAGGCAAAGATCAAAACTTGGCTAGGCATTTGATTCGGCTGATACATGCTTGAAAATCTCTAAATAAAAAACAAATAAATATATAATTTCCTTTTCTTTTTCATAATTGATTACACAGCAAGGACTTTAAACTATTAGAGATACAAGCTCAAGCAGATTTGTCCAGCACTCAAACTCCAAATTTCACAATATCGTGATATTGTTGAAAAGGGGGAGGGGAATCCCATCCCATGAAAAAAAATCCAGAGTTAAATAATATATGAAGAAGAAGTTTATAAATAAATCCGTAACACTTATCTCCATCATTGCGTGCAAAACAATACAATATGCTATTTCATTAAACAAAGTAATGAAACCTGAGAAACCAGTCCCATTGTTAATCCAAAAAATCAGCCACAGAAATCATTATCAATCTGGTGCAGCATCTTACATTCCACTTCCATAATTCTTATATGTGCAAGTGGGAAACCAGCTTTACATTGATCCAAATCAGTTTATGCATAATTTCTTAGTCATCGATAGTTATTTTTATTTTTGTAATCTTCACAAATTTACTACCTTTTGTCCTCCTCAAATTCAAGCTCGGAGCGCTTAGGTATCTAAAATAGTTCTACATTGTCACTGTGCCAGTAAAACTAGAATGTCGCAACTGAGAATTTTTAACATGTAAAAACTACAGCCAATAATTATAAACAACAATCCCATTTCCACACTATGATACTTCAACACTAAAGAATTTCCCTTTCTACAACATTCCACTAGCTGACAATATTTGATTATACACTTCAGCAAGGAAGAGTACAAAATACTAAGTTCAAAATGTATTACATATGAATATGAATATGAATTTTTAAAGCTCACGTTTCAAATTCAGCTATGGGGTAGGGCCAATAAATCAATCTTAGGAAATGACAGCATTGAAATAGTGACCAATAGTGCAGAAGGTGAACAAAACAAATTCCATAGCAGCCATTTATGGAGGCATATCAGGCATATTCTGAATTATTTTCCGAAAGAAGAAACACAATTATACGAGATGAGGCAAACAAGAGATTTTGAAACCTATAGAGTGGTAATCCACAAAAATCCTTTGCGGTGGAACTAGATGATCTATTCCCAGTGTGATCTAGATGATTTAAAAAAAAAACAAATGAACAAATTAATAAATAAATAATTATAAAAAAGAACAAGGCAAACTTTTTATGCATGAAGAGTGTTGAATTTAGCAGGGGAAATTTAGAGGAAGATAGAACAGGAGATTCTAGGGAATGATAATGCCTTATTATTTAAGAGAATGCAGTACATAGGTTCTGCATATCATCCATAAGTTTAGACTTGGAGAATGAGAAACAAACCAAAAATTTGTAAAGACTATGGAGTGTTGGCTAACACAACTGCAATTGTGGCTGCATCATTTGTCCACAATATCAAGAAATACAACAAAGCTGCGAAACCTTGATTGAAAATCATACAAGCATAGACAGACTGCCAGCTAATAGCAACTTCTGCATTGAAATTTTCTCAACAAAGGAATCATCTGTGTATGTATCAATGCATCAGCTCATAAAATAACTTCATGAAAGAAAACCAAACCACTTTGATTAACTATATAAACCTATCTTCCCTTATACAATATACTACTGAATCCAAATTGCATAACTTCCAATTACATGAAACTTCAGAAACAAAAATCAGTTCAGAAAAAGAACACAAAAAACCTATGTTCATCTGGTGAACCTCCTCCTACTGCCATAACCAGAACCATCTCTGTGACTCTGCATCTTCTCGTGTCTCAAAGCCCTCTCCCTATCCTTCTCTTTCCTCTCCCTTTTCAACCTCTCTTCCCTCAATTCCTCCATAGTCTTCCTCTTCTTCTCACCCTTATTTTCTCTCCTATCCACGTCACCACCTTCATCCTTATTATCATCACCGACACCTTCACCATCAGGCTTCCGAAGATACCACGGCAACTGAACCCCCTTCCCCGCAAGCCCATAGCCCAGCCTATACTTCTCATCCTCCGGGCCCACAGAAACTGTGGGCTTGGGCTTGGGTCCTCCTCCCTTCTCAATCTTCTTCCTCCTCTTCGCCCAATCCCTTTCAGCAGCACCGTCCTTCTGAATTGGGTCAAAAATGTTGATCCCCTCGAAGAGGTTGATGTGGCCAGGGTCGGAGGAAGGCACGGGTTCGGAGCGGGAGGAAGGCTGAGGTTCGGATTCGGGAGGCGGCGGAATCGACGGCGCCAAGCCTCGAGCGACGCGGAGTCGGTCGAGGCGGAGCTCGGCGTCGCGCTTCCGGGTCTCTTCACGCTTGAGCTGCTCCTCCCTGGCGGCTTGCTCTTCGTCGCGACGGACCTTCTCTCTGTTGTCGAAATTGTAAACGTTCCATCGCTTTTGGGGGAGAATGTTGAGACCTCCGTGCCCTCCCATTCTCGATTGCTAGCAACTTACTACCACTACAGGGGATTGGGAATTTCAAGGACGATGAAGATTATTGTACAGTGTTGCACGCACTTGACGAGTTCAAAAGATTGAGGAATTTCCCAATTTCTGTTCTCTGCCAAACCCTAACCTCTGATGGAGCAGGGATCACCAAGCCAGCTCAATTCTCCTTTTAACCTATTTTTAACTATTGTTTATAAATTATAAAATATATTCATTAAATAAGAAGTCATTTTTAAAGATTTATAATTTTCAACAAAATTCACTCAATAATAAAAATTTATTTTATAAAATATATTACGAACATTTTTTTAAAGCAAATATGTTATTAGAGGTTAGATTATTTAGTTTCATATAATTAATTTATTGATTTATATTTTTCAGTCATTATAAAAAATAGGTTATATATATATATATATATATATATATATATATATATATATATATATAAAATTAAGAATTACAATTTAGATTATCTTAGAATACGTCCCAAGTATAATTTTTTGATGTATTATTTTTTTTAAAAAAATTGTTGATTTATGTTAGGAAATGTTTGTTGGTTAACATAGAGATACTTATATTTTAAAAGAAGCTCATTAACAAGTTATAACTATAATTTTCTTAAAATACACTAAAGTGTAACTTATAAACATTCTATGTCTAAACAAAAGAAGGTATACATTAACATTTTTTATGTGTGTGATGCAAAGGGAGTTTTAGATGAAGTTCACATCCCTAATTCTTTTCTTTTACAAAGTGAGAAAAACTTGAATATAAACTCTACTTGGTCAAAATAAATATTCCTATTAACGTCGGGTCGATAGTGAAAAAGTTTTTGCTTCAATGACAAATTATCACGTATAATTTATTAATTTTATAATAATTAGCTTAAAGAATTACACTTATCATAATTTTTAATTAATTGAGAATGATTAGTTGACCTTAAAGAAGAACGAAGAATTGAGCAAGATATTCATCCCATTATCCATTGATCACATATGAAGAGCAATTTCAAAATTTTAATTCAAAACTCTGGAGCAATGTGTTGAACTTGCGAACTTTGATGAATTTGGAACTGGAAAAATTATAGAAATATTGAATTGCAAACTAGTGTTGTGACCAATATATATTACTCAAAGGCTAATTTGGACTGACTAACTTAAGTAAAAAACACTTGCATTGGTGTTTGGAAACACAATGGCACATTGGATGTGATTTTTCACGTCTTGATTGACTAGGATGGGATAAATCACGTTACCAAATCATTTCCAAATACGTTATTAATAACAATCTAACAGATTAATAAACTTCTAAGCATTTACTAGCTACAAACTTACAAATTTAACTGTTAGTTGCAATGCGAAGGGTTTTCAACCGTCAAAAAATGAAATCACTAAGTTGTGTACGTTTGCCTTTATTACCATTGCTTTTTAAGATGTATGCACTTTCTTCCACATTTGCATTCAAGCAATTCATCCTCTGCCTGGTCAAGGGTATAAGAGAAATTAGTGAGGGGAGCAACATAGAGAAATATGGGCATGAAATAATAGTACGCAACTCAGATGCCAATGTTATGTCTTTACAAAAATATGGTGATGTCAGACCCTAATTCTACTATCTCGTTAAGGTTATATTATAAAAAATATTAAGTGATATCAGATCCTAATTCTATTTGGGTCCAAAAAATAAAGAAAAAAAATAAAGAAAAAAGAAAAAAGAAAGTAAATGTAAAAGAGAAAGAAGAAAAAAAACAAAAAAAAAAAAGAAAAGACATATAAAAAATGAAAAAGAAAAAAAAGTATTATAAAAAAAAAAAAAGAAAACTTGAAAAAAAGAAATAAGAAAACATAAAAGAAAAAAATGAAAAGAAAAGAAAAGAAAGAAGAAGAAGAGAACATGTGAAAATTAAATAATAATAATAATAATAATAATAATAATAAAAGAAAAAATATATATTTTGTGGTCTATTGGACTTTCAAAGAGAGCCCATTAGGTCAAAAGGGGACAATAGTGCATAAAAGAAGAAAGAAGGTATCTAACAAGGATCCCGAGAAGAAAAAAGAAACCAATTCAACGACGCCATTTGATAAGCTTTGTCAATGAAGAAGAGAGGTCATCATGTAACCCCTCATACTCACTCTCTCACCCTCACGTTTCTCCTTCTACTCTTTGTTTCTTGTTTCTTCTTCTTCTTGTTTTTTTTTTCAAATCACACGCAACACTTTCTTTCTGATTACCTTCAAATCACACCATCGCTCTCTTCGATTTTTAGGGTTTTTGCTATTGCCTTGCCTCCGTTCCCCCCTTCTAACAAAAACAATGTATTTTCTCTTGTCCTTCGTATCTATTCTTTGCATTTGGTTTTGGGTTGATTGAAGGCATTCATAGCGTAATTTGTTGCTGCATTTTAATCGATTTATCTAACTAGGACTCAATAGTTCATTGCATGCAACCATAATTTTATTAGGTTTTTTTCTTCTTTGTTTTCAATTAGGTTTTTATGTCGCTCTCCTTCAAACTTCATCTTTCCAAATCTTCTCTTTGCGATTGTGTTCTATTCTGCTTCCTACCGCAATAGTTTCTCTACTGTTAGATGGCCATGGCGGTCTCGCATTGTCGGCCAGTGGCGCCGGGGCAAGGCGCACCACCCTCCATGGTGGTCACCCAGTTCTCGTGCCGTTTTGGGATTTAGGTCATCTAGGGTTATTTCAACCTTGATGCCTAAATGCGGGTTGGGTCGGGTTGCCCTGATCCAGTTTCAACCCAACCGTTAAAAAAATAATTGTTGTTCACACTACCTATTTAATACATGCACCTTTTTTTGTTTTGACTAGCTCATTTTTGCAAAGTCTGTAATATGGCAAAAAGGCTATTCACACCCTTTTTTTCATACATGCACTCTTTTTTGTTTCGGGACTAGTTCATTTTTGCAGTTTGTAATATGATGGAAAGACTATTCACACCCCATTTTTCATACATGCACTCTTTTTCTTTTGGGCCTAGCCCATTTTTTCAAAATCTGTAATATGACAGGAAGGCTATTTACACCCTATTTTCCACACATGCACCATTCTTATTTTGGGATAAACCCATTTTTTTTGTGAAGTCCAAAATAAAATAAAATTGAAGGTCACACTCTTTTCTTTATATGTGCACCCTTGACACTTAGAATAGTGACTAGGCTTGCCATGTCAGCACTCTGTCAGTGTTGATTAAGTCCAAGTCAACCCTTTGACTTTAAAAAAAGAAAAATTAAAATAATTATAAATATTAGTGGATATATTTTTTTTTCTCTTATTTCTTTATGGTTTCTATTGTTTATCTTATTCTTCAATGTGATTTTTTTTTATCATAGTTAGCTAGTTAGTTTAATTAATAATGCATTGTAGATATCTCGTTATTCATTTTATCTTCTCCCATGTATTAGTTTTGCATCATTAATTACTAAATGTACTCTCCGCATTAGCACTATATCAATTTTTTTTTACAAATCCGCATTAGCATTCTTTAGTACACGCTTACACTATATGCACTCCATGCTGGGTCTCCGACTTGTTTGGTGGTGTTTTAATAAAGTGTGAGTAAATTTTGTGAATGACATGTTGGGTTTTCAACTTGCTCGAGTTCACAAAGTTTATCACAAAACTAAAGTCTTTTTCAAAAAAGGTAACATTCTCAAATAAATGATCACTCAATTCTCCTTTTTTCGTGCACTTCATACTGGGTGTCAAACTTGTTTGGCAGTGTTTCAATAAAGTGAGTAAATTTTGTGAATGTCATGCTGGGTCTCTAACTTGCTTGACTTCACAAAGTTTACCACAAAATCAAAACCTTCCAAAAAAAAAAAATCAACTAAACAAGCAATCTTTTTTTTTACAAATAACTACGCAAGTTTGATTTTCTCATTGCACTTGGGGATACGTAGGAATGAGGAAAATCTCTTGTTGCAAAAAAAAAACACCAAAAAGATAAAATCCTTTTAAAAAAAATTGATTTCCTTTTCTAAAATAAAAAATAATATAACAAAAATATAATTTATGTTTTCAAGAGAAGATAAATAATTAAAAGACACTTTACTTTTGGCACACTCAATTAAAGGTTATTGTCTTCATGGCGGACATGTGGGATGTTAATACTTTTCCCGTAAACGATTCCCGGTTCCTTTTTCTTAAACTGTAGACCATTATTTATCCTTTTTTTTTTATTTTCCCGACATTTTCATTAAATAAACGTGGATGACGACTCCTCAAGTTTTCAATTTTTGGAAAATAATTTATTTATTTTTTTGTCTATATTTTATTTCGTCATCCCATCGTGACCCACATTGCAACAAGTGACAACTTTTATTAATGTTTTCTAAAATTTATGAATTTTAAATAACATTAAAACAAGAAATGTTCTTAAAATTTTTAAATGACATATTAATAAATTAAAGATGCAATGATTATTCTTTTTTTTTTTTGCATCTCTAAAATTGTATAACATAAAAGTTTAAAGTATAAAGGCCAATTTAAATTTCATAAAAAAAATTCAAATTTCAAATTAAAAGTTTTATATGATAAAATTTATTATGTTATTAAAACTCACAGATTTTAAGTGTAACAAATGTTGATACTCTTTTTATTTAAATATTTACCATATACAAAATTAAGAAACAGTACAATAAGGGTAACCAAATACTAATATCTAAGCATCTTGTGCCAGACATCCAAAATTCCAATCTCCTATTTGGGAGTAGTGACAGATACTTACCAGGTGAAATGGTCTTCACAGCATATAGAATCCCATATAATTGCAAGCCCGACTCCTTTCCTTCACATGACAAGCAATAAACAAATTTGTATTAAGCTAAAGAAAGGCAGATAAAAGTTGACAATACATAAAGGATGAACACAGTTAAATATTGAGCAACTGATATTTCGATCCTATGAAAGTCAAAGTTAATCTCAGGAGTTGGTATTTATAGTCCAAAAGTAAATTATTGACCATAAATGCTCTCCACCTTCAAAATTCTTCAAGGAAAAGAAATAAAAAGCGACAAAAAGTTCAAAACTTGAAGCGTGATTGGGTATTACAATCCAATCCAGATATACGTCTATATAATCACATTGTTTCAGTAGATTAAGAAACAGGGTAATGATATGACAAATCGAAGATACCTACCATGTTGCAGTATACATATCATAGAACTTTTCTAAGGCTTTATCAAAGCAATAATGGCAAACCAAGAGATCCTTGATGTCAGTGACCTTGCATGCTGACTAGCAGCATTTAACCTATGTTAACACAGATTGAAATAAACTGACAAGCATATAGTATGAAACTAAATTGTTATTAAAAAATGTCATATGAAATACATATATGCACACATGACATGATACATTCTTGATGACATCCTTGGGTCACACGATTCAACTTTGGTCTACTAGTAAGTCCATCCATCCCCCACTACTTGTTTGGTTCTTCACAAGTTTATGCAATTTAAACAATTCACTAATAATTTTCTTCTAAATACATGACTTGCAAAAAAAACACATGGAAAATGCAGAAAAAATGAACTGGAGGGGGAAAAAAAGGTGACGGGGGACTGTATGAATCAAATTATCATATCTTCCATTAAATTTCAGAGTTATATTTGATGGTCAAGAGTGATACAAGGTTTAGCTCCAACACCAACGATGTTCAATACTCGTGTTAAAATACATTCATATCATATAGAAGAAAGGGAGACTTTAACCTTAATTCATTCAAAGCATGGTAAAGTAAACAAAGAAAACTCACCAGACGTTTAAGCTTGTGTGAATAATATTTGTGATGGGAAGGGTGTGTGTTAGGCTACCTTTAAAGCAAGTGTATGAAGGAAGGACTCATGGCAAGTATAAGCTGAAGCCAGAGCAGCAGCCAAAACCAGAGTTAACTGTAGCTGACTAGGATCAGTTACAGTTTAGTAATTAGTCTTATAACTGATTTAGGTCAATTACAGGTAGTTATTTAGCTAGTCTGTAGCTAAAAATAGATACTAACCACCTATAATTACTCATTCGGTAATCATGGTGGTTGGTTAGGGAGGCTAGGCTCTAATCCCTAGATGTATCCTTGCATCATGAGATTACTAAAACGAGAATTTTGACCAGTTTTATCATCCCTAATTCTATATCCTTAAAGCTACACTCAGATTGCATCATGTTTGGTTTTCTTTGAAAGTAATTTTTACCAATATTTCATCTACACTGAGTTTCAATTAGAAACAATATACTGGTTGTGACACTCTTAAAATGTGTAAAATGAAAAAGAAAAAAAAGAGAAGGTAATGATATATGGATATTCATATGTCATAAACACTTATTATTTTTCTTTATCTCTTTTTTATTATCAAATTATATCATCTATTATATTTATATTTTTTTCCTCTTTCTCTCTCACATGGTAGTCACAATAACTAGAAATTCTAAACCAATCTAAAAAAAGGAAATTTTGGATTGGGTTTAATAATTAGTTCAAATTAGATTGAAAAATTACAAATCTAATGAGTTTGGATCGGATTTCATATTTCGCTATTGAAAATCCAATCCACTTGATTACATAGTATGTTTTTTTTTAACCTTTAGAGTTTGGGATTTTTAGCCCCCAGTTTGATTGTATTTTATTTTATTTTTTCATTTTAAGGCTACTAATAAATTATCACTATAATTATTATAATATATGATATGATTTAATTTTTAACTTAGAACGAAACATATTTCATATTAGACCAGTAATTAAAAATAATTTTTAAGTTAAATATATTAAATTACATACTATTTGAATACTTTCCTGATATTTTTTTTAAAATAATCATTATTATTATTATAATAATAAATCTGATGAGAAATCAAATATAATTTAATTGGTTTAGATTTAATTGTAAACTTAAACAGATAAAATCCTATGAGAATCAATCGAATTAAAATTTGTTGGATCAGATAAAACAATGTCACAATCCAACCCAATGGTACCACCCTGAGTATTGAGTGTCCATGAATCTTTATTTAAAAGAAAAATAAGTAAAAATTAATGTTAGTACTTACGACACTCTTAACATGCATAAAAAAAAGGAGAGAATTTAATTTTGTTGGTTGAAAAAAATATGAGTATTATAAACTCCTATGATATGTTACCTGTTTTTAATTTATACGGAAAAAAAAGGAACATGCGTAAAAAGTAAAAAAGCAAAAAAAAGTTTGAGTTGGAGATGCTCTAAATTTTGAGGACATCATCATACACGCAAGTTTCATTGTCTTCTGCATTAAATTTCCAGCAGACAAGTTGAAAAAGGAACCAAGGTAGATAAGGCCAACCGCCGTCAACCAACGCCCTAGAATATTAATTTCTCAATTGCCAAAGCATCCGTGTCAATTTGTAATTTATCTGATGATGACTTTTAGCTACCTAATTTATTTGATGCTCTAAAGGAGTAAATAAGATTAAAATTTTAAAAAATTATTTTAGTATAAAAAAATCATAAATTTTAAAAATTAAATAAAAGTATTATTTCTTATCAGAATAAAAAATTTGAATATTAATAGATTTATATTATAAGAATTTAATAGATTTGAAAGAATTTTATAGATTATAAGATTTATTTATTTTTTGAATTTTTAAAAACACGATTAAAATTAGAAGAGTCAGTAAAAAAATAATAAAAAATATTGAGATTTAAATAAAAAATAAAATTAATATAATTTTTTAATAGTTATATTAATTTTATCTTTATATCTTCATGTAGTAACCTTTCTTATAATAATAATTTTTTATTTTTACTTTTAGATTTAAACAATAAATTTAAAATAATAAATTGATTTTTTGATTTTTTAATTTTTATAATTATTTTATGATAAATCTAATAGTATATAGTATTATCTTTCTTAAAAAAAATTAATTGAATAACATAAAATTTATTTTAAAAATTCTGATTAAATATCATAAAATTTTATTATAAAATTTTTTTAATTTTTTTTTTAAAACCCCAATCCATTACATTCCTGATGATTCCCAGAGTTGACAATTTTGGACTAGTTTGTGATCCAGATTGTTTGGAGCAAAAGACACACACTGTTGCAAAACCTAGAAACATCCTTAGATGCTTGTGCTTGATGAATAACATAGCTCAGCATTAGTATGATCTAATATATAATATAAGCCACAACAGAAGCATCATCTGACCCCAAAAAGATGGCAATAATCGGTTGCAGCAGTGATGGACACATGGATGACACAAAGTTCAGCAAACCGATGCCATGGATTGGCATATACATAGCAGCAGCATCTCTTGCCTGTCTCATAGCAATGGCAGCAGATCTCATACACGGAATTCGCGGTCGCAAACTTTGGTTCCCTTGCAAATTCTTCTGCCTAAACGCCACTTCCTTGGCCATAATAGCTGTTGCAGTGAAGTTATCAGTGGATCTCAACACCCCCATGCCTCACCGCCACGATCAGCTATCGAAACTCAGCAGCAGCGCCTTGATCTGCACAATAATGGCCAATTCCATGCCAACTCTTGGCATCACAGAGAACAAGGACACCATGATGAACTTCATGGCCATGGCCATACTTGTGATCACCATGATTGTGAACATCTGCATACAGTTTGTCACTGGTGTTATTTATTTGTTCTGGGTGGAACATGCTGTCATCATGCTCATCATGCTAATTTTGTTGATGACCATGGCCTCCTCAGCCATAAGTCTTCCAAAGATGAAACACTACTTTGAGCTGAAGTATAAGATGAATGAAGAGGCACTTAAAGAGGGTTCAAAACTACTTGGTGAGGAAGGGAATCAAATGGTCAACAGACTCAGAGATCAGCTCATGAAAATTTGGATGATGGCTCACACAAGTAGTCCTCAATTTGTTCTTGGAAGGTCAGTGACTGGTACTGCTTCTGGTGCCTTTTGTCTTCTCAGTACCTTAACTTTAGTAGAGGCTATGCTTCGATCTTACTTGATGCCATGGTCGTTTGATTTTTGCACTGGTGACACTGACTACAAGTGGTCCATAATCTTAATTCTCATAGTTCAGGTTGCTGCAGTGGTGGTGGGTACTATAGCTCCTGCTTTTAGATGGTTCATTGCCATAACTTATAAGTGTCCCAATGTGAGGAAAAAGAGATGCAAGAGAAGGTTCCATGTAGAAGGGTACTGGACTACCAAGCTATTGTTGATTAAAGAAAGCCCTCTTGGTTTTCGAATTCATAATAGGCAGTACAGAAAACTTGCCCATGATGCAAAACTTGTTCTATTGTGTTTCTGTGTTAAACTGCAGGTGGGGATTGTGCTAATGTGTAAAGTCACCCAATACGTTTCAATATACCTCATGTACTTGATCTTGACATGTTGTGATCATTGCAAGAAGGTGAAATCCAAGTTTGTTTCTAGCGCCTCAAGCGTTAGCAGCTCGGCAACTACAGAATCAAGGCCTGGACCAAAGCTAGACCTGAGACGTTTTGTCTTGCATCTTGAAGGTGAGGAAGAGTTAGTTGAGGTGATGTTGAAACAGAACCGTGATGCCACTATTCACTGGGTTCAAGTGGGAGAAAAGAAGCAGCCAAAACTTCTCATTGAGTTATTGGAGCAGAAATGTTCTTTCTTGCAAGGATTCAAGGGAGTGGAGACATTTGACAGTGACCAAGTTCTTTCTCTACATTGTGTAGAAGCTGCATATAGTTGGTCACTTCCTTTGGTGACACTAGCTAGCGTTGTAGTATCGCTTCCAAACATCAATAGGGATTCAGTCAAAAAATTGATAAGTACTCTAAATGAAGGACTCCACTTTGTAAAGTTCATAGAAAATAACTTGGACAAAGAACGAGAATTGTTTAGACTCAGGACTGCTGCAGAAATTGTGTGGCTTGGAGTTGATCTATATGATAAGTGGCTAGATGTGGATCTTCATGAGCTATCGCTTCAAGACAAGAGCCCCAAAGAGACACTTGAGAAACTAGCTGATGCTGCAAAAATCAGGTATGAGAAATTTAGAGCCAAATATAACCACATATGCATAAAGGAAAGCCCTTCCTTATGGCCCATCAAAGTGTCCGCATCTCACACTATGTACAGAATATGTAAAACTGCTCTCTTAAATCATGAACTCTTAAGAGACAATTCAAGTGAGAGGTTGTTTGAAGCGCTTACAGTGATGATTTCTGATATATTGGGTGCATGTCTCACCAACTTGCCCCTTGTTATATCCAACAAGTGTTTGAATAGCACCATTGAAGAGAGGGAGGATACTGTCAGACATGCAGTTTACATTCTTGGTAAGACCAAGAAGATTATAGAAATGCTAGAAAAGAGAGCGTTTCCCCGCGTGAATTTCTGCCAAGGGACCTTCATTGAAGATTGGCGTTCAATGCATAAGCAAAACAGTTTTTTGCACTTTGTTCCATCTTCACTGGAGAATGACACTCATACAGATCCTCTCAAATCAAATGATCTTTACCTAAATGTTGACTAAGAGCTAGAGGTAATGGTTATTTACAATTTTGTACATTATTGCTGGAAAAGCTTTCAGATTTTGCTTGATATATAAAATTAGAAACTTAGGTGTAACAGGAATATTAGAAAATTGCACTGTAAATCACTAGTTTTTGCTTGAGTAACGTTTATAAGTGTTGAGCATATCTTCCAACAAGTAGGACAAACTTATAAATGAATACATATATGCCCTGAAATCACTTCATTCCGTGTTTCTTTTGTGTTGATTTAGTTCAATATGGCAAAACATAACCGCATATGCATTGCTCACGTTGCTTCAATAACATATTTGTTCCCTGGTTTACTCTGACTAGAATTACTCATAGTATTTCCCTTCAACAGTAAAAAACTTCATGGAACCGAACATGATTAGTTAACCACCATATCAACATTTCATCTTGCAAACTGGTTACAACAATGTCTAGCATAATCCATGTTTGCTTTCATGTTAAACTGTTACGGAAAGTACACTAATTAACACTTGGGTATAGGTAGCAGAGGCAACAGCAAACTACACAAGTTCTATATTAGAATCAGGCAGAGAAAACCTTAAAAAATACTACTACATATTAAACAGATTCACCCGCTAGAAAGCCCACACAGGAAACAATTAGTAATGACATTAGCCTTATCATTTATCAACTTACCTAAGGTATACTTTTCTTTACAAATGTTAGTTTGGTTAGAAAGGACAGTGAGTGAGAAGATTTGAATCCGCGACTTCTTCTCCCTCCCTTCATCCTTAAGCCCATCCTTTCCAACCACTAAGCCACCTTATATCTCCTACCTACCGAAGGTATACTTGAGAAAATATAAGAGAGATTTTCAATTAAGTGATAGAAGATTACTACCTGCAACAGTGGTGCTATGTTGCCATTCCTAAGGAGAGGTGGGGATTACTACTGCAACAGTGGTGCTATGTTGCCATGACTTTTTCCTCCTTCTCTTTTCCTTTAATCGTCCGACCCACCTTATATCTCTATGGTGTCTCCTCGTGTTTGCGGGTTACTAGATGCATTACTTTTTTCACTAATCTAGATCGATGCTCCTTTGAGCGGCAACAAATTGTCATTAATTTCTTACTGCATTGCAATTGCAAATGCATTTTACAGTAATGTAGCCAGTCTCAGTGTAGGCTTAATGCAAGATAACTTACAGATTCGGTGAGTGATGCATGGAATTGAAATTGTCACACTGACATGTATGTAATCAAACTCTTAAAACATAGATCCTGTCAAGTATAGTTTTCCTACTAAAAAAGAACCTTCCAATTTTCCTATAACAGGTGCAAAGATCCTATCAAAATTTGTCAAATCTTTCATCACTTATTATTTTTTAATAACTATAACTGATCTAATTCTCAAGGGTTAACTTGACCCGACTCTGGTTTGTTAAGGTATACATTTTTATAACAATTCTCACGCCATAACTTTTGTTCCCCATTAATTTTTAGAGCACTGTTATATTAAAAAATAACAATTAGATTCGATTATTTTAAAAATGAATAAAAATAAAATAATAGGGCGTATGTTTCATGTAATCCTTTTATACTCCTGAGAATATAAAGTGCGAATATTTATCCTCATTATTGTTAAAAAGGTCATGAAAAGAGACACAATATATACACAATAACTCATATCTCTTTATATCGATTATTAAGATTATATGGTAACTTGTTTGTAAAAAAAAGAAGATTATATAGTAATTCCTTAAAAAAACTATATATATAGTAATAAATTAATAATAATATTACTAGTATAATAGTAATCAATTATTTTTTTATCAACAATTACAAATACTTATTTGACCAACTAAAACAAATTATTTACTTTAAATGATCCGCTAAAT
The DNA here is from genome assembly GCF_000004515.6 of Glycine max. NCBI lineage: Eukaryota > Viridiplantae > Streptophyta > Magnoliopsida > Fabales > Fabaceae > Glycine > Glycine max. Next base: position 11,416,878 of record NC_038253.2, on the reverse strand, counting down.
TGCAGATAAATAAGGAGTGTTCAGATGACCCAATAAAAAAAATTATAACAGAATATAACTATTATTCAAAAACTCATATCCTTCTCTCTCATACTTTCGCTTTGATGAGGTTGCAGTTGCCCGGTGGAGTTCACTACTCACCAATGCAATGAATAACGCTAATTAGTTTTTGGATAAATAGTTATTTTTGTTTTTAATTTGTGTAATTTACTGAAAATTTAGAGTCTTTCAAAGTGTAAAAATACAAAATTTAGAATATCAGAAATGTAAAAAATAAGACAAATATATCTTGTTATTAACTTTCGTCTGTCACCATTAATAAAACAACCTACGTGGTATAGAGAGACCAATTTATCATTGAAATTATTAGTAACGTGTTCATCTCTAATTGCCAACCTAGGAACATATTTATCATATAATATTTTTTTGACTTTTCGTCTCCTTACCCCGCTAACAAATGCTGAAAGATGAAAATACAACATTTAGTTTTCGAACGTGTAAAAAGTGTGACAAATATATCCAAACGTTATCTGTAGTGAAAAATTATTATAATTTGAAAAAAATTATAATGATTGTGACAATTTTTTTCAACAAACTCGTAAATTAAATTGAGTTTGGAAGAAAAAAGAATACTCGTATTATAAACTACAAATAATTTTTTTACACTCTCATGCTTGATGAAAGGTTCAAGTAAAAAAATATTTATTATAAAGCATTATAGTTAAATTAAGTTCATGAATAATTTTTAGGAAAAATTACAATTACAATGACACTTTTAATTTGTAAAAAACACTCACTTCCTTTGGAATGCTTTTTTTAAGGTTATGATTTTTTAAATGATCAGTCAATAAAAAATAATTGTATATGATTTAAAAACATTAAAAATCAACAAACTTTTATTATAATTTGTAATTTGTAATTTGATATCATTGCATATACTAATAGACATTCATATTTTATTATGAAAAATTTATAAAAAAAACAATTTAAAAATAGTGTTTGATTAAACAAACACAATGATTTTCTTATTGTTTTACAGTAAAATTTCTTTCTCTATGTTGATAGCATTTATTCAAGAGTTAACAACCAAAAGATTGATTTTTTTGTAGTTGAAGAAAAGTAAGAAGAATTCGCCAAAGCAATAAAAATTCACTTCCACTTGTAATATTTTATGCATGTCTCAACCATTGATGAAATTTAAAAATTATATAACAGAAATATATACTTACTGGTATGATATAGCTCTCTCGAAATTTTGTTGGAGTCATTATAAATTTTTTAAAATTATAATAATTAGTTACAATCTATTATTAACATTCGGATATATTTGTCGTACTTTTTATACTTCCGGAAACTAAATTTTGCATTTTCATCTTTGAGGTATTTGTCAGCGGAGTGGACAAATGAAAAGTCAACAAAATGTTATGACAAATAGGTCCGTAGGCTGACAATTAGAGATGATCACGTTAATCATCATTTCAGTGACAACTTTTTCCCTTTGTGCCATGCAGGCTTTTTTATTAACGGTGATGAATGAAAGTTAACCTCGGATATATTTATCGTACTTTTAAAACTTCTAAGGATTAAATTTTGTATTTTCATCCTTCAAGAAGATGTATTTGTTAACGAATTACATGTTGAAGGACAAAACTAAATATTTATCCTTAATTTTTTCTTCCTCTTTCGCATTAAAAATAAAGTTTTCTTCTTCTTCTTTTAGAGTGATCATTAGCTTTTTAAATTTATGAAAAATGATATTTTACACATCAATTCTTATATAATAAAATAAAATTTTCACTTTTCTCAATTTCTAAAAAAATATTATCAACATTGTTTTTCTTTTAGAATTGACTTAAAAACATATCTCTCCCAATCATCTCAAAACACAATATATTTATTTGATTTTCTTAGCCATCTATTCATTTTTATTTATATATTTTTAAAAAATTGTTTATTATAAATTTTAATCATATAAAATAAACATTAAAAAAATATATAAGAAAATTTTTGTATAAATATTTTATTGAAAAATATAAATTTTCCATGAATTTAATTCGTTTCAAAGTTTATTGTTAAACAAACAAATACGTATCACATAAAAAATTTAAAAATAATATAGTTATTCATTTATGAAATTAAGGCAGAACAATCTGTAGTCTGTACTATCCAATAAGATATTTTACGGCATTAATATATAATATTATAACATGAATTAAACTCTTAAAAAAAGTACAAAATGAATTAATAGGAAATCCATAAATATATGACTTAAAAATAATTATTATAAAAAATATAATATTTGATTATTAATAGTTAAATACGAATATAAAAGAAATGACCTTTTTGATACGTATACATATTAAATTTTTTATAATATTTATATTTTCGAATTAAATTAAATTTTGATAAAAATATATTTCCATTTTATGATGGCTGATGTGTGCCATGCACATGCCCATAGCTACTGATTGAATAATGCTAATTTAAATGTTGTATACAATTAATTAATAATTTAATGATAGCAGATGAGGTAGGTTGGTGCCCGTGGCCGGTGGGCATAGACATTGAGTGTTTCTGAAAATTTAATATTTTCATATTTATATATGCAATTAATTTCTCTTCTCAACAATACTTTATCAAAGAAGAATAAAGATAATATGATTTAATTGTTATTCTAGTTGCTGGTCAAAAACTTCGATAGTCATATAGCACATTTGTTAAAATATATAGTATAATTTTAAAAAATAAGCTCCTCTATTATTTGAAAGCTAATTTGAATGTTAAAATTTTAAAAAATATATATTATAATTTTTTTTGGATAAGTTTTAGTAATAAAAAAGATTTCGTTTCATTTACTTAAATACTTGTCATGAAAAAAGTACATATATAATAGAATTGATTAAACTTAAAAGTTAACTTTAGTTTCTATATAATATTAATTAATAAAAAATCATAATAGATATAATTTTTAAAATAATTATTTTAAAAATTAATAAAATTATCATATTTTCCAATTGTGATTAAATGAAAGTATTAGAATTCAATATTATTTACTGTTATAATAAGTATATCCAACCTCGTAAAAAAATATCAAAATTAAATGACGATATGAATACTTGTAGAAAGAGTAATAAAGCAAAGCAGCAATATATTTATTATTTTGTTGAAGCAAACACGGCCTTGTTGGAGTTGTTCGCAAGAAACCGGAGCGTTGATTTTCTTCTATTTCTCGATCGTCTTCACGAGGTTTAGTTTTCTGAACTATATACCATCAAATTCGTAAACCTTGAGGTTTGAGTTTCGAAAAAATTATTAATCGCCCAGCAAATTTCCTTCGCCGATAAAAAGTAAATTGTCGCAACCGTCTTGTATCTCTTTCCCTGTTTTTTAAGGAAAGATTGTCTGCAATCAGAGGTTTTTCTTTTTTCCTTGATTCCGTTGCTTGGAAGAGTTGATCGGAAATTCCATAATAAAATTTTCTTTTTAATTTTATATAACGAAGATTAATGTTCTGTTGCATACTCTTTTTGTTAAATAAGAATTTTAGGTGTAGGTCCATCTTCAATCTTCATCTTGTTTTTTTGTGATTATTGCTGGGTACTTGTTTTTTTTTTTTTTTTTTGCTGTTTCTCAATGATGCCCCCCTTTTTTTTTATTTCTAAAACTTAGTATTTTTTATTTTATTTCGAGTGATTAACGAATTATTTGTCCTTTGTTGGAAGAATGGACGATGCATCATCTTAGTTTTGATTGACTTTTGTTTTATGCTAATTCCAGGAAGAATGGCAAAGAGTTACTTCAAACAAGAGCATGATCTTGGTATATGCTGTATTTTTCTTTATATTGTTCTTGGTTGGTGAAATATAATTTTATGGAAAGCTGAATAACGTAAAAATAAATGGTTCATTTTGTCTGCAGAGAAGAGAAGAGCTGAGGCTGCTAGGATTAGAGAGAAATACCCAGACCGTATCCCGGTGAGAACTAGTTCTGACTTTTTCTCTACAACTATCTGTTAATGATGCAATCTATGTTGTTCTCTTATCTGTTTTGCCTGTTGAGGAACAATGCTTTTCAATCTATGTGACTCTTTTTCAACCCTATAAATGTGTTCCGATGTTTAAATGTTGTCTTTTGTGTTTTCTCTTTCATGTCATAATTTGGCAGCATAGATAGCTGACTAGCACTTGACCCTTGTGTCGGAATATTACTGGATGTGGGATCTAGATGCTTTATTTGCAACCTTCCATGTTAATAGTGATAAATGCAGGTCACTGGGTTGCATAATTAGTTAATTACAGATTTGATATTCATCAGGATTTAGTGTTGTGTTGTGCTGTTGTTGAGAAATTGTAGGTTCATGGTTTGACCACTTCTACCAGACTGGCCGGCCTAGTTTGGTTTTTGAAACATTTTGGAAATATACCGCATGCTAAATTATTGCAACTTGTGTTGCCAATTTTTTACCAATTTTGATTATCTCCGTGGAAATCCTTTATTGGAGGTTAAATTACCAATTACAGAGTCCATTGAATTATAGAATGAATTCAACTCATGGAAGAATGTTCAAATGATTTTTACTCATGAAACTGCATTTGTGACCTAGGCCTTTAACCAAGGTTGTATACAGTAATGCAAGTATGAAGTATCTTATGCCCTCAAGCTATTTTATTTGCATCTTAGAACTAGTTCTTCTTCATTCTATCTGTCATTTAAGGGCAATTCATGTTCACGTATGCTTCTACTTGCTGCCTGCTGTATGTGTGATACTTGAAAATGTACATCAGTGATATCTCTAGTTATTGTGCTAAATTTTCTCTCGATGTGCTTGAAGGTGATTGTGGAGAAGGCAGAAAGAAGTGATATCCCAAGTATTGACAAGAAGAAGTAAGATTTTGTCAATACTTTTCATATAATCTGGAAACGTCACATTATTTGTTTCTGCTCATGTTCATATCTTCAAAAGGAAAGGAAAATGGAATTTTTGGTATTGTATTTAAACTAGATCGTAATCAACAATAACATATTTTAAAAACAGAGGTCATTAGGCAAAGTAAGTGGAAGGCGAGAAATCATGGATTTTTTTTTCCTAATAGCAAAAAATTCTGGATCTTCAGGAATTTTTTTCTATTTGTCAATAAATTGCTGCAACCATTACAAGTAAGTTTGTAGGTGTAGAAGCTTACTCCAATAAATATGTTCCATTAGATGAACTCTTAACAAAATCCACATTGGATTGAAAGTGTGTATAATGAAAGTCATGCTTATAAAGTTTTGCATAAAATTAAAACTTTTACCCTCCATCCATTGTTTTAAAATTAACATACGGCATACCTTTCAAAGAAAAGATAATTCAAGCATTTGATTACATTCCTGTTTTTGTTTAAATTTTCTAAAATTTTATATGAAAATTTACATGCTAAGCAATTATTATTCAATAGATTGATCAAGATTACTTTTCTGCAAGTACTTATTGTGTACTAAATTGATCAAAACATTATATTGATTTTGGCTCAATAGACTATTGGCAATAGTTGAGAAATTTGTTGATATTGGTAAGTGATGAATTGTATGAATAACTATCAATTCATTATAATGTGGGTAGCTAAAGCCATAATTGCTACCTCTATTGAAGAACCTTAATTATGAATTAGATAAACAGAATTTGAACTGGATATCTATTTTTAAAAGAATTTGATGTTATATGAGTGTTGGTTCTCGTATAGCTTGGCACCTGGCCGTGATGGATTTGTATTTTGTGCTTGATGATAACGAAGTGATAGAATGGACTAGATATCATTTGCTGCAATATTTCTGTTGTCAAATGACTTTTTGTCGCATGACATTTAAATTTTCTTAGGTGTATAATTGGCAGTAGCAGCCGTATGCCCTTTGTTTTAGTTATCTAACTGAATAAATTAATGTAGGTACCTTGTCCCTGCTGATCTGACAGTTGGACAGTTTGTCTATGTTATCCGCAAAAGGATTAAATTAAGTGCAGAAAAGGCAATCTTTATCTTTGTGGACAACGTCCTTCCACCTACAGGTTAAAACTTCAGAAAATAATATTCTCCTTCAATTTTATTTGATTCGATTTTGCAATATGATTCTTTAGCCTTCTAATAGAGAGTAGCAGTAGCCTATAAGTTTTCTGTGTTTCTCAATTTTTTCAGGAGCAATTATGTCTTCCATATATGATGAGAAGAAGGATGAAGATGGGTTTCTTTATGTTACTTACAGTGGAGAGAACACTTTTGGGGATCTGACTTCCCATTAGCATTATTTTAAAGATTGGCACTATAATATAATTGCTTTCTCATTGGCCAGTCTCATAAATTTGTATCGGTACTCGATATCAAAGAACATTGCTCTCAATACAATGTACAGTTTGTATATAAACTCTAAGAAGAACCTGTTTAATGTTAAAAATGTTTCCTCCTTTTCAGCCTTGCAACTCTTCGAGTAGTTTAGTGTTTGAATTTTCGTAATCCACTTTTCCCCTTCATCTGGATTACATGGTTATTGGGAAGAGGCAAACTCGCATGGAATTGAGTCAGTAATCATTATTTGGTGGAATTTGGCATAATTTTCTACTGGATTGTGGAATTTATATTATTTCAGAGAGCAAAAAGGGCCTGAGGCAGGGAACTAGAGCTTCTAAGAAATCTTAGAATCTTATCTTGGCTTCTCAAGAAAGTCAGCACACACTGGTTGCCTTCACGGAGAGTATGATCAATTTTTACTGTCAACAAACGATCTAGGAGCTCTTTAATAGAAAGCGAAAACACATAAAAGACAACATTATTTTAATCACATTTATCATTTTACAACTGTACTCAACTTTGGTTGATCACACGTCCTCTCTCACATCCAAGTTTTTCAAGGCTTTCCTCAATTCTGAGTACTTGACCCAGTTTCAATATACTAATTTATTTTAATAACTGAATTAAGAATTGGGTTGCAGCACCAGGGGAGAGTGAGTCTGAGATAGCATGAGAAGGAGAAGCCTGTTGCCTTGAGGAGTGTTAGTGGGAAAAAACGATAGCAGATAGGTTTTATTTTAAACTTTTAATAAGTTGACAAAATCTACACAATATACTGTTGCAAACATATACTAGTCTATCCCACCCAACTCATGTAAAACATTTCTCCTTCATGGCTTCACCGAATCATACTCTTATTTAGCAGGGAAACCTCCTTAACCAACTACCTGAAAATCACTTCAATAAAATTATCAATTACAACAACTAAGGTACCCAGACAGAGGTCAATTTCTCATATATACCAACCAATTGGATAGTGTTTGATATGGAAAACAGGAGTCGAGAGGGTCTCACACTGATATTTCCACTACATTCAGTTTAGTCACTACTCATCATTCATCCACAAACACACGGAATTCTCAATGTTCAACTGGAAATTCATTCAACGCAGTTATCCATATCCTCAAAAAAGAAAAACTCAATACACATTAATTTAAAGACAATCACTCAGGAGCTGCACAAAAAAAAAAAAGAGAGTGCAAAACAAAATAGCTTAGGATGCGTTTGGTTTCTATTTTTAAAAACTGGTTTTAGTTTTCAAAATGCAACTAAATAAGGTTGCTAGCAGGCGGAGAGTGGTATAAGGCACAAAACAGAATGTGCAATTGAACAAGATGAAAACAGAAGACATGAAAAAACATCTCCTAGTTATCTTTTTTTTTTTTTTTTAACATTTGTTTTGGAAGCAGTTTTCATAATTTAAAGACTTTGGACAATGAAATTGATTGTTCATTGTTGAGTAGTATGGAAGTGTTATAGAAAACAGATGCTAAAACCAAATGGGATCTTACTGTTGAATTTCTTTTTCGCGATACTTCCATTGTTGAGCGAGTATATAAAATTCTTGACAGCCTCAGCGTTGAAGCGGGCGGTGTACTGCCAAAAAAAAAAAAAAACCGAATCCGTAAGAGCAATCCGCGAAGGAGTTAAGTTAACGAGATAGCGAGAGAGAGAGAGAGAGAGAGAGAGAGAGAGAGAACCTGAACGACAACGACATAGTATTTGGAATTCTTGCGGTCGCTGCAATCGACGACGTTGGCGGGGGCTTGCGTGTTAACGAGAACGATGCTTTTGCAGAGATGGTGGACGGAGGCGGCGGAGAATGGCGTCGCACCGGGCTTCGAGGGGCCAGTCGTAGTAATCGGAAGGGACTCTCTTGAAGGAAAAATTGGGAACGCCGTTGCTGCGCAGAATGGAGGAGAGGCGAGTCACGGTGTCGGTGGCAGTGTCTTCGACGGTGTCGTTCTGGGAAGCGGGTGATGCAAGATGCGAATGCTCCAGTTTCGATATGCGTTGCAGGAGCTGGGTTTGGACTCGCTCCAGCTCCGCAAGGGCTTCCTCCATTCTCATTTCGCGCCGGGTGTTCTGCTTCAACTATGGTCACATTGTGGAGCATCTTCTCCCATACACCCCTCTAAAATTATGTATATTTTATCAAATTTATTTTTTATTGATAAAAATCCAAGAAGATATTAAGGAGTTTCCAACCCTTAGACTTATAGTCTTTTGCTATATACATGAATAACTCAATTGATACCATTAAAATTTTAGAGACTAAAATCGTATATTTATGATATTTGAGGCAATAGTAGTGCAATTAAACCTTTTATTGTAGGTTTTATGAGCAAAGGTGGTTAGTTGCAATGAAATAAAGATATACTCTATTTGTTTTTATTATAATACCCAAGTATGAAGTGGTACATATTTTTTTTTATAAAATTCAATATATAATGTTTCATGGATTAATTATTTTAGATTAAAAATATCTCATTAAAAGAAGAGAGATAATATATTGATAAAAGATTAGAAAAGATAAGTGTATTAATGACAAGGAAAGTTTTGAAAAAATTTATAAAACTTAAGAAAAATTTATTGTTATCAACTAAATTAATCATTTTTCTTAATTATGATGAAATAGGTAATTGAGTCTATTATATAGGAGCGGAGGGAGTAGTATATATAGGTTATGTGGTTGTTGTAGTGAAAAGAGAATACATCCTACAAGCAAAGTATTCATAGTTTTGTGAATATTGTTTGTTGTAATGAAGAGATAATATGACTTATATAAACTTAGTGCTCATAATATGCTTGGGTTTCTTTAAACAACTAGGGGTTGGGTCAATTATTTAATTGAAAATATTGAGCATGTGTTTCAATCCTTTTTTTAGAAACAAGTGGGCCATTTATTTGCAAAATTATGCTCATTCACATGTGTCAATTTTGTCAAGATTTCTTCATTAATCAGGGGAAGAATATGCACAAATCGGATTCTCAGAGGTATACGTTAAGAGATAATTGAATTTGGTTAGACAATGTGTGATTAGTAAATAAGGATGAATTTTTTAGCCAAGTACACAATGTATCATCAACTATTCAATGACTCGACAAGATCTAGCCAATTGAAAGGATCTTATGATAATTGGATAAGTATTGCTCGCCATAATAAAGAGATGGTGTAGTGTATGAAAACATAGTATGATGATACATTGGGCGAGGCAAAACCCACAACTTATGATATGCATGATTTATGACAATGAATTTAGATTACTTCTTGTTTTGCATTGATATAGTTCTTTGAATGTAATGTACTACCACTATAAGAAATTGGTCATATAGCAATGAAAAGCTACACTCTTATGACATCGACACTACTAGTATTGGTCTAGCATCAATCAAATTGACATTATGAGACCTCATTTTTTTGTAAAAGAAATATTTTTTTTGTCAAGTTAGCATAAACCTATGTGACATTAAGGACTGATAATAATGTTTATATCAGTCATAGTGTTGGTTAAGTCAACATTTATGTCGTAGAATAAAAATTTGATTGATGTTTCTTTAAAAGGAAGGAACCCTTCCTCTACACAATTTGCAAACTCTAAATCCCAAATAGAACTTTCGTCAATTCCCATGACCTTTATCTTCATTTTGAACATTTAAGGTTGTGCCGACATTACCAAAGCTTAATAAAAATGTATATGGTAAAGACAATGACTCAAATATGGAGGGCCACAATTCAAACCCTCGTTGATGACTAATCCCAAATGAATAGACAAAACATGTGTCATGCACACAACACCATTTAGGTTGAGGCTTGAAAAAATGGAACTTGATTTCATTAGTTCGGGAAAACATGACCCTCACCCTTGATTAAAGCAAGTTTTCCATCAAAATCGAGGAAAGTTGGATGAGTACTTGCTAAGTCGAATTAAGTTGTCATGCCTAACCACAACATATATGATAGAAGAATCCCATAATAGCCAAAAGCCACTAAAGAAACCAAGGGTGTCAACTTTGAACCAATAGTCTAGTCTTAAATGACTTAAAATAATATCAGCTTTATTGTCATTGATAGGGGTGGGAATAGGCTAGGCCGGCCTACAGGGGCCTACGACCTAGCCTACATAAAGTCTGGTCTGGCCTGACCTATTTAATTAAAAGGCTAGGCTCAGGCTTTTTTAAAAGCCTATTAAATTAAACAGGCTAGGCTTAGGCTTATTAAAAAGCCTTATAAGCCTGATAGGCCGGCCTATATATATATATATATATATATATATATATATATATATATATATATATATATATTATTTTTTGGGTACAATTAATATTATTTTTTAAAACAACTAGCAGATTCCATTCATATAATTAAGTAAAATTTTAATTACAAGGTGTGAGTTTCTTTATATTTCTCATTATTTTTATTAGTTTTCTTATTTCTGTTAATAATTCATTTTTCTATTCCTATTAGGTTTCCTTTTTCTTTTATTAGGTTACTATATTCTAGAGCAAATAAAAATCATATCCTATCATATCCTACGTTCCTATACAAAAATCATATCTTATCATATCCTATTATGTTCCTATACAAAAATCATATCTTATCATATCCTATTACGTTCATATACAAAAATCAATCATATCCTATCATATCTTATCTTATGGTGAATATGGAGGAGCTAATGATGAAATGACGTTACTATTAATTTTATTGGTAGATATTTTATGCACTGTTCAAATAGAATGGAGATGTAGACTTTATTTTTTTGTTGTAATAATTAATATGTTGGTTTGATAGACTTGGATGAGGTTTAGATTATTTTATATCATTTGGTGATTTCTGTTTATATTATTAATATATTTTTAGGACTACCAACTAAATTAACGTTAGATTAAAAATTAAGGCAAATTATATATTAAGGCCTTGTTTAGCCTATTATAGAAGGTGTGTTATTTTTTTTTTTGGTAAAAACAACTAGGAATATTAAAGATTTAATGTGAAGAAGATTTTTAAATAGGCTTTTAAATAGGCTACCAGGCCAGGCTAGGCTTTTAAAAAGGCCAGGCCGAGCCAAAATAAAAGCCTTTGATAGGCTATAGGTCAGGCTCAAGCCTCAAAAATTAATCGTAGGCTAGGCTCAGGCCTTTTAAAGCCTGGCCTGGCCTGACCTATTCCCACCCCTAGTCATTGACTTTAGTTTCAAATAACGCCATGAGATCAATATGGTACTTAATAATCAAATCCTTAATCAGACAATACATTGTTCACCCAACCACCCTTCTAATATTCCATGCTAGAATGTTTATCATACAACCATCTAATAATAAAACTAGGAACTCTCCAAAACCCTGATTCAAGACCCCAAAGTTTCATTTCAATATTGTCTTGAGGCCTAAGAAGCTCAATCCAAGTTAGTCACCCCCTAATCTATGCACATTTTTCATCATAATAAGATCTTCTGATGTAGGGCCACTACTACCATCACCCCCTTGATTGAGTGACCCAACATCCTTTTTATGACAAGTGAATGAACCCATGTGGTCCAAAGCCATTTTTCGGTACATGTTATACTAAAAATATAAGTAGCTCTTACTAGCCAAAATGCTTTCATCTACACCGCCCTTAGGATCATACACCATTTCCATTGCCTTTTCAATACTCGAGCACCTGTTGCCTTTAACAGACTCACCATGCACACCAATGATTTACCAAAATGATACATATTTTTTAATTATAAAATCAATTATTAAGACTAATAAGTGGTTGGTCTGAGAGACATTAAAATCAATATTCGTAAACATATGGTTTGAGGTTTGAATTCTAACTAGTGTGTAATGTGAAGAGATAATCCATTTATGAGTGCCAACGTATCTTCCAAAAGAGATTAAAAGTAACTGATCGAAATAGTTCTTTATAACCTGTTTGGTATAGAGGAATTAGGGGGAGAAGGGAAGATGAAAATGATGTTTGGAAGAGGAGAAATAAGGTGAAAACAATTTAAAAAATGATGGAACACATTGTATTATTTTTCACATATTCTTATTCATTTCTCTACTCATTTATTCTATATTTCTCTTCTACCAAATACCTTTTAATTTTTATTTTATTTTTCGTCAATTTTAACTTGTTCTTTTTATTTCAGTCTATGCAGTCTATTTTCTCTACTAAAAAAGGCCTTAGGATCATATGCACCATAATTTTTTAATATTATATTATATGTACATGATAATAAATCAGAGATATTTTTAAACATTAATTGTGAACGACTAAGATTACCTAATAAATTATTTAATTTAATTTAATAGATTCCTTCTTCTTCTTTTTTGAAGGAAAGTAATTGCATTGATGTTGTCTTAAATGAATTTAATGGATTCCTATTGAATTGATATTATGTGCTGACATTTTTGTTCTAGTAAAGATTCCCATTATTGGCTTTTTACATCTTTAATGGGGATGGTTATAATTAAAGTCGTGAAATGTAAGCGCTGAGCACAAAGGATACCAACACCATTGGGCATTAACATTTTGTGGAGTTGAATATTAAACACAACGAGGGGAAAATATTGATATCAGTGAGATGAAGAATTGAAACCAAACACACTAAACTTAGTAAACTAGCGGACAAATAATGAGAGAGAAAAAAAGAGTTTGGCACTTGTTCTACACACAACACACACGCACACCAGAGGGAAGAGGGGTATTTTCTCTCTCAAAACTTTGTTTCACTAATTCACTTGAATTTCACTCTCCGATTGAATTTTGATGCAGTACATAAGTTGCTGCCATGTAGTAGGCAATGGATCTATAATTATTAGACGGTGAACTTCTCAAGTCTCAACTCTTCTAATAGGAGGTGAATTAGTGAAGATAAAAATCGGTGCATAAAACCAACTTGATTTTATTTTTTATTAATCGATAAGTATATTCACCATTCACCAATAATTATTGAATTGAACGTGTGAATGTTTCAAACTTCAAATATCAACACGAAGTACAACCTTAGGAAGTCAGAACACGGATTTCTAGTCTCAAAAGGAGTAAAAGAATCAATTCAAATAACAGAAAAAGGCATTTTTGTTTATAAAAATAGCAATGTATGTTGTTACCAATTTTTTAAATCTATGCTGGTAATTTTAATTTTGATAGTTAATATTTTGTGTGTGTCAATTTTGGTGTATATCGGTTTATTTGAAAAGCAAATCGTCCCACAAATTGGTCTAATTTTCTAAAAGAGCCAATCATCCCAACAAATTGGTCTAATTTACTGGTTAAAGAACTCAAAATAGTTTTTTTAATTAAAAATCACATTAAAAATGCATTAAACATTGAAATAGAGGTGCAACAATGATACTTTTTAATATTTTGTTTTTCATTTTTACTTCTTAATGGTAGTAGGTTATAATAGCATTTCCCTTATTAAAAAATTGATTAATGGAATTTAATCCTGATTATTAGCATTAACTGTTAATTTTTTTTAACAATAGAAAGTATTGGTTAAGGTTATTACTACGCAGCAAATAGCAACAAACAGGAAGCATCCGTGGAGCAAATAGTGTGATGATGGGACGACACTTTCCTCTTTGAAGTTTGAACTTTGAAGTTTTTGCGACAAGAAGGTGGAGCTTTTCCTCTTGTATATTTAGTCCAAAACCGTTCTTCTTTTCTTCCCTTCCATACCACAGAAGTGAATATTACTATTACTAACACTATTCTTCAGCCACACGCTCTCTATCCATCTATTATAAAATCTACCCTCATCTTACCTTCTCTTCTACATTTGCAGCAACAACACATTTAATCATCTTCGTTCTTCATAATAATAATAATGCACAAGAGCGCTTCAGGTTCCACGTTGGGCCCGGGCGGCCTGGACCTAACCCAGGCCTTCTTCAGGCCCATAACCAACGCGGCTCCTCCCTCTCCGACCAAGCGCCACAACAAGATCTCCGTGATCGGCGCCGGCAACGTGGGAATGGCCATAGCGCAGACCATCCTCACTCAGGACCTCACCGACGAGCTCGTCCTCGTCGACACCAACACCGACAAGCTCCGCGGCGAGATGCTTGACCTCCAGCACGCCGCCGCCTTCCTCCCCCGCACCAAGATCAACTCCTCCGCCGATTCCTCCGTCACCGCCGGCTCCGACCTCTGCATCGTCACCGCCGGCGCCCGCCAGATAGTCGGCGAGTCACGCCTCAACCTCCTCCAGAGGAACCTCTCCCTCTTCCGCGCCATCATTCCGCCTCTCGTCCGTTACTCCCCCGACACCATTCTCCTCATCGTTTCCAACCCCGTCGACATTCTCACCTACGTCGCTTGGAAACTCTCTGGTTTCCCCTCCAACCGCGTCATCGGCTCCGGCACCAACTTGGACTCTTCCCGCTTTCGTTTCCTCATCGCCGATCATCTCGACCTCAACGCTCAGGACGTACAGGTCAATCAACGTCACTCCCCTTTCTTTTTTCTTTTTTCTTTTTTTTTTAAAATTGTAAAATAAGGAGTAATATATTAAATCAGTATGCATGAATGATATTTAATACACATTATTTTAGCATAATGAGTTGTATATTTTTAACATTATTATTATCTCACTTGTTAATTATGAAATTCTTAATTCAAATTAGGAACCAGGGATTCTAGCTTAATTAGTTTAGAAATGTGCATGAATGAAATGTTATAAATTTCTGTACTTTCAAATTAGGGATTAATATATATATTCATATTATGAAATTAGGATAGAGAATTACGATCTGAATTGATTAATTGGTACGAGGGTATGAGTTGTTCTTAATTTATCAGTTTCAATTTAATTGTTGGTCCATCATTATGGTTTGAACAGAATTTTCTCCTTCAAAATATGTATATGTTTGACAAACCGTTCAAATTGTTCGAAACGGCGTTTCCCAACAGATCAAGAGCCTATCTTGTGCGTACAATGGACGTGAACTCAAGCATCCCTATAAAATTCAAATTATGAATTTACTAATTGAAATCATGAAATTATGAATGTAGGATATGGTTTAATTTTGTGCATACTATGTAAAGCTTATAGAATGAGAGAAAGTTGTGAATGCAGGCATATATAGTAGGGGAGCATGGGGATAGTTCGGTGGCGTTGTGGTCTAGCATTAGCATAGGGGGTGTTCCGGTTCTGAGCTTTTTGGAGAGCCAACACATTGGGTATGAGAAAGAGACGTTGGAGAACATACACAAGTCAGTGATAGATGGTGCCTATGAAGTGATCAGGCTGAAAGGGTACACTTCATGGGCCATTGGGTACTCTGTGGCTAACTTGGCACGGTCCTTCATCAGGGACCAGAGGAAGATCCACCCTGTGTCTGTTCTGGCTAAGGGCTTTTACGGGATCGATGGAGAAGTGTTCCTGAGTTTGCCTGCACTTGTTGGTAGAGGAGGGGTTCTGAGTGTGACCAATGTGCACTTGAATGAAGAGGAGACACAGAGGCTTAAGGACTCTGCCAAGACCATCCACGAGGTGCAGACTCAATTGGGTATTTGAATTTTCTGTGATGGTCACGTGGATATCCGGTTACTGCTTTTTTGTCCTTAAGTTTTCTTTTGTTCTTCTCCCCATGATGATATGGTTTGACCTAAATTATTAGTACTTGCTGCTGTTAGTGTTAGTCCCTGCCCCCTTCTGGCAGTGCAAGTGTTTTTGTGCGTCAAGTGCTGGCCCGTGTCTTGTGTGATGTGTTTTGCTTCCTCTATGATTTTAATTGGCCAAGTAAAAATTCATTTTTATATACTTGCCAGGTTTTGTGCCTCAATTCAGTCTTTTGGTACTGCACTAACACATCGGATAGGTGCACGCAATTTAGCCTTTAATTTTATTTTTTTTACATATATCTCAAATATTTAATATTATTTTATTATACTTTCTTTATTTATCACAATTATATAACATTTTAAAAACTAAGTAGAGATAAAGATATAATTGAATAATAATAATAATTTACCTTTAATTAAATTATGAATCAGTTTGTTTAAATTTATTTGTTAAAATAAATATTTATTTTAATAAAATAAATTTTTTATTTTTATTTTTTAGTTTGTTTATTTAAGCTGTTTTTGCTTTAAAAAAATTCAGTTTATTTTAAGAAACAAATCATATTTGTTTCTAAAAAAAATGCTTATTTTAATTTTTTTTAAGTTTAAACAAATTCATCTTATTTTTTGATAGTACCTTAAACAAATATGTAACAAATATATTAGATTTAAGATTCAATTGAACAAAAATAAAAGAAATAAAACAAATGTAACATTGAAAATTTAACTAAAATTTTGATGTTTTTTTATAAAAAAATTTGAAGACTGAAATTGTAGGGAGAAAAAAAAAACCAGAATCGTAAATTAATATAAAAAAGAGGTTTAAAAATTGTAATTTAACCAAATTGTTTCATGTGACCTTAGTTAAATACTTAGCACAAATAAAATAAGAAGCATAAAGTTAAATTTGTACAATGCAAGAGATATACAAAATGCTATAATGTGAATAATAATCATCTGTCTATATTTTTCGATATTGATTTTGAGAAAACAATAAAAAATAAAAATTTTCATTGATAATTTTTGTCTTCAATTTATACAGTTTCAATCAACTTCATCAGTCCACAATACCTGATTTTAATTTGGAATGTTTTTTTTTTTTTATGATTAGGAGAATTAGAATGCATGTGCATAAGACAATAGGTCGACAAATATTATACAATAACAAAATATGGAATTTTCGGACACAACCGTTCATTGTATTTTTTCCGCAGTAAAATTGAGTTCATTATATTTTTCCTCCTTAGAAATATTTATTTTTAAAAATATTTTTTGAGGAGAAAAACAATGTATATTTTCATGTGACTGTGGATATAGGCATGGGTTGAAAGCATAAGCCCCCTTTAAAAAAAGAAGAAGATCCAGTCCAATTGACAATTGATACATAAAAAAATAAAGCCCAATTGAGAAAAACTGAAGGACAAAACAATAAAAATAATAATCCCCAAAACGAAGTCGTATCATCAGTGAGTGACAGTAACATTGGGTTGTGATTTGTGAGGGAAGAAGGGGTAGAAAGAATCAGGAGAAGGAAATAATCATCAACCATGGCAGGGAGATTGACGAACGCAGCATCGAGGATCTTAGGCGGAAACGGCGTCGTTTACCGATCCGTTGCTTCCTCTCTTCGCCTCCGCTCCGGCATGGGCCTCCCCGTCGGCAAACACTATGTTCCCGACAAACCCGTATGTTTCTCTTAACTTATCACATTCAATTTTTATTTTATAAAACCCTAAAAATCAATGTCTCTTTTGAATTTGGGGGTTTCAGCTTCCCATGAATGAGGAACTCCTGTGGGACAACGGCACTGCATTTCCCGAACCGTGTATAGATCGTATTGCTGACACTGTCGGAAAGGTAACTTTTTTTTTTACGTATGGAAAATTTAGGATAATATTAATGCGTGAAATCAATTGTTCTTACTTTTTATTTTGTTTTATTTTGAAACCAGTATGAAGCATTGGCCTGGCTGTGTGGGGGATTGAGTTTTTTCGCGTCGCTGGGATTGTTGGCTGTGTGGAATGACAAAGCCTCCAAGACACCGTTTGTGAGTCTTCTACTTTAACAATTTTCTCCTGCACAATTCCTGTGTATTTATGCTTGGTGTAGACTTTGATTGGGTTTTATTTAGCTATTTATAATGCCTTTAGGATGTTTGCTGATTCCAATTCTATGATAATAGTTGTTCATCATATATTTTATGGAAAATTGGCCGTGGTATTAAGTTCGATTGTATCGGATGTCATCATTCTCATTCCCTGCTTATTAGGTGATTTGAGTTGTTGTGTTCTTATACTTTAGATCCTTTGAGCCTACTGCTAATACTTATAATCTCAGACAGCACAGTGCACGCTATGGTGGGATGCTTGCTGTATTTGAATGTAGTAGACACAAGACAAATAATTTATACTATAGTAACTTTACATATTCAAATGCTCACAAATAAAGAATTGTCTAACGTTAAAGACATTCATAATAATAAAATGTCTCATCCTAACTAGACTGTCACCATAAAAATGGAATATGATGGAGTTAATTAAAATAAACAGAACAGAGAGAAGGGACCAAAATCTAATCTCTTGATAAGACTCAGATTCATTATGGGCCTATCACAGGCAGCAGCCTTACCTTGATGCTATAGTGAACCAAAATCCTTTTGTCACTTCCACTTCCAAATAACAATGTAATCACCAAGGGACCTACAAACATGGGAGAAATGCAGTACTTAGAAGCAGAAGGAACCCAGAAGTTGGGGGAATTGCCGCACCCGGTCCTCCCAGGACTTGAGTTGCAGCTTTAATGTCTTGACATTCATTTGGCAGTTATAAAACCGAAGTCCAGACTTCCGGTTGAGCTCATTGCAATTTGTATCAGCCCAGGGCTAAGATTTTCTTTTTCCTGGGTTTAATTTCAATTGCTCTGGTATGGATGAAGGACTAGTTTTTTGTGGGTTTTCTCTGGATTTGGGCTGGGTTATTGCCAGATTTGGTGCATCGGATGTCATGATTGTGCTGACCACTGAGTTCATATTTGAGCATGCAAACCATCCATATTTGCAGATTGAATTCTGAGATTCAAGCTTGCATAACACACAGAATCACATGTCTGTATTTTGACAATCATAATGACATCATATATCATAATTTGAACCTAGCAGCTGACTGAAGATGTTATTAGATGTTTTAAAATTAAAGAAAGCCTTTATTAACCTGTGTTGCTTTCAGATGACAGGATATTATTTTGTTGTATGTTTTAAGATTGAAGAAAGCCTTTACTGTTACTTGTGTGCTTTCAGATGATAGGATATTGTTCCCTATTCCCCATTCCCCATGCGTTCTCATTATATCCAATATTTTTGTCATGTATGATTCTATTGAAATAGTCTGGATTTTCACCTAGTTCATCATGGCTATTCTTAATTTTGTCTGAAGCTAAATTTGAACTTAATTTTCTGTTTGGTTGAAAGAAAAGTGCAGTTTGTTTGCTAGAGTTGGGCATGGTCATGGTCTATGGACTAATGGAGGTTTCTGTCCTTTTTGTGTCATTGTTATAGTCCATGTATCCTGATTGCACTCTTGCTTGTATTAATGGCCACCTTCTTTTTGATATTTTCGTCTTTTGAAGCTTCTTATACAGTGCTATTTTGCAGCTGTCCAGTACTTATGTTGATTGAGTTTTGTTATTTTCTTTGTATCAGGCACCCAAAGTATATCCATATGACAATCTGCGAGTGGAGCTTGGTGGTGAACCATAGGTAGATCCAAGGCAACGATCGGATGAGAAGTTCTTGTTTGATGTATTGTTCTTCTACGTTTATTTGTGCTTTTGTGTAGTTCAAAATAAGGGATCATGGAGGACTTGCTGAAACCATCTAAAGGAATAGAAGAGCCGAATCTGGTTGTTCTTTTGATCATGCTAATGCTTATGGTGACTATTGTGAGGAGTGAGTAAGTATTATGCCCAGCATGTGTTTGGATATGCATTTACCGAATTGATTTTGGATCAATGAGTTTATAAAATTGGTGTTAATATACTCAATCACTGATTTTGGCAGTGACAGTTAAAAATAGATGCAATTGTCATTCAGGTCTCACCCGACAAAACAAATTAAAGTTAACAAATAAACTTAATTTTTGACTTTCAACTTCCTCTACCTGTCACATCAACGAACCCTAAAAGGTTTTAAAAGTAAGCATTTACAATTCACAAGAGTCCTATTTTAAAGATAAATAGAGTTGTTAAAAGTGGTTCATCAGAATTTGGTGAGAGCCTAGCTTAATTAGCGATTCGCAAGGAGAAACAAAATCACTATCTCAAACTCTAAGCTATCCACTAACATTTTCTTCATAAATCACTTGAAGGACAACAGATAAGGATACTGCCATCTTCACTTCCAGTAACATTTTTCAGAAAAAACATTCCTACGAAGGCTGCTATCAGTGAAATAGAACTCCACCTTTATCTAACTATGGCTTCACCATTTATTAAATGGGAATCAAAAGAATGCGAGTGAGGGGAATAGAACTCTTGAGAAGGTTGGGTTTGTTTTTGAATGGAAAGAGCAAAGTTGAGAAGAAAAAAAACATTTGTACAATAGAAAATCTATTTTAGATTGATACAAAAGCTACTCCAATTAGCTTCAAATTGAACTTCCATTGCCCTTTTTGATTCACATTTCAAATCTGCCTCCGAACATCTCTAGAATGCTGAAATTGCATTTGTGATGGCTAAGACTCACGTCTGGCAGTTGTAATTTCTAAACGAGGAAAGAAACGCACTTCTGCACTCTATGTAGTTAAAAAGAAATCTTACATGATTAAAAAGTTAAACATCCCCCTCTCCTGGAATTACATTTGGGTTATTGCTTCCTGCACTTCAATAATTGCTTCTTGCACCCTTTTGGAATGTTTTTTTTTTCGTCTGTTACCTTACAGAATGACCATTCTAGAAGGCAAAAGGTGTAGCCAATCCACAATGTAATTTTACGGAAGCCAAGAAAGGGTGCAGGAAGCAACAGCCCTATTTTTGTTGAGCTGATTTTTAAAGCCCAAACTATCTTTGATGGAACCTTGCTGTAGCACAACTCAAACATGCCGGGCCAACTGACTGGGTTTTCATTTCGACATTCTCTGCTGGGCTGGCATGCTTGGGCTTTTCTTCTTATAACATGGGGCTCAGCTGAGGCTTTGGGGATAAGATTATAGCACTTTAAAGAAGTGGTGGTAATCTTCCATAATCATTTTTTCATACCTTGACATACATTTTAACCTATAACAAATACGGATTTCTATAGGTTCTAATAATTTAAAATTAATTTTATCAAAATTTAAAACAAATAAACCCAAATAATTTATCTTCCGACAATCTGGTAAATGTAGAGATGGAGAAGATCAGGATAAGTTTGAAAAGAATTTTAGAAGGTCGCATAATGCAGCTAACATTGTTTATGATCAAACAAGATGGAATAAAGTGTGATAGATACCTTGTGCGGATGGTTGGGTTGAAAATAAAACTAATTGAACTTCTTAACACGGATCTACTGGTATGGGTTTGGTTATGAGGCATGATGGGAAATGGTTTGCTGGTTCCATCAATAAATTACCCTACATGCTTATTATTGTTTATAGATAATATCACTATAGATTATACGATTATTTGCATCTATGTGAGTACAATCAAACAACTGGCAAAACTTTTAGCGGAAGAATTGGTATCGTATCATGTGTAAAATTTCCTTTTAATTTCAACGGGAATTACCAAATTAATGAATAGAATTAAACCTTTTGATTCAATAATGTAAAAAAATATTTTGTGAGTTTTGGACTTCAGAAAAAAAACTAACAGAACACCCCCCCCCCCCCCCCCCCCCCCCCCCATTGAATCAAATACTAATAAACAAATTAATATTCCCGACAGCACATGCAAATTTTACTTTCGTGGGATTTCTGAAAAATTGTCGTATACGCGTGTGATACAGTTTCTTGGCTGTTAATACAATTCCACAATTAGTTTGAAAGAATCTTCTTACAAATGCTAAATGAAATGACAATGTCCACTGATCGGTGCACCAACCATATGCTGAGAGACTGATAATGACTACTCCTGGTTGCTCAAATATATTTCTCGATATACCCACTAATTACTTCCAGGGAAAGAGTTCGTACCATTCCGTCCGAACCTATAGTTTTTAATGAGAGCTCTTTTAAGTCTTAAAAGATCTTTAAACAAAGTAAAATTTATTGCATGTTTGACAGTAATATTTAAGGAGTTAACATCTTTTAAGTTTATATTTTCAAGATTTTAAATTGATAGTTTTTTGAAAATATAAACTTAAAAGATGGAATTTCTGATTACATGCTTAAGTTTTTTTTTTTGTAATTTTTTTTAAGAAAAACTCATTAAAAGACACTAAAAATTAAAATGGCCATGATTAGAACTTTTAAAATCATGACCACATTTTTTTTATCGAATACAAATTTATTGTTCCAAGATTTATAATTAAGTATTCGTAATATTCTATTATAATATATTAAGATTTAAGTAATTATAATTTTAAAAAACTACTTTCAATAATAACAAAAAATACAAGTATTATCAATAATATTTTATAAACAATGCATATATTTAAAAAACAATATAATTTTTTATATAAGTTAATTAGTAGAATATGAATTTCTTTTATTTGTACTTCTTGTAATATCTTTGTTTTTTAATTAAATAATTTTTTTTTTCTTTTCAACTCATTCTCATCCGCATTTTTTAATTATTCAATTAATACAAATTTAAATTTTTTGTAGCAACAGTAAAATATAATATATCACATTTTAATAAAATTTATCACCTAAAAATATAAAAAATTAAATAATAATTTTTTAAAAAAATATATTAAAATTTTAATAACTTCGATAATTCGAGGCTAAAACTGCCTCATTGATCTTGCAGTTGTCCTGACCCCTGACTAAATATAATAAAAGCATTTTTAATAATTTTGTAAAAACACTTGTATGTTTTTTTTTTTTCCAGAGAAACCCACGTACTGCATGCCAAATTAATATGCACAATCTATGTTGTCTTTTATGGTTCTTCATCAACCACTTGCGCTTAATTTAGATTAGCTTGTATTCCACAGCACAGCTCATGTATCCTTGTCTATATGCTATTGCTTGCCCTACTGGTTGAGACTTGAGATTATCAAGAACTTCGGTGATTCTAGAAAAGGAGGAGAGAAGAGTTAAAAGTAATCTTATTTATTCAAATCTTTTCAAAATTATGGCCAAGTCTGAGGTTTAAAATCAGGAGTGATTCTTATTAATTTGACAGAATGTTTGTTGGAGTAGTATTGACATTTTCAGTTAGAGACATTTTTGAAGAGCAGAAAAATACATCTACATATGCTTTGCATTTTCTGTCCTAGATAGATATTATAATGATTAACACTAAAATTCCATCACAGGTGCATAGCTTGGAATGCTGATAATGGAAGAGAATGAGTATATCACGATCATAATCAGCCCCAAAAGTCAATACTATGATCTAGTATTCAATATTAACGACCATAATATTAAATTTAACGTATTTGTATCGCAGGTGCTGCTATTTTCTATGACATTGGCCTCTTAGATCCACATTTTCAGCAGGAAGCAATTTGTCAAATATGATCACGACTCATGACATGATAATTGTGATTTTATTTGTTTTGATTCATCCCGGCCCCTCCTTCGTTCTGGATGAAGCTGGAACTGGAACCATTCTAAAACTTGTCCTCAACAGACAATAACGCGTACTATATAATAATATTTTATGTCTTTTAGTTTATCAAAATTTTATTTGTAAATTATTTTTTCAAAAAAAAATATGCAATCTTTTTTAGTTTTTACTCACACTTCTTTATAAATTTTAAACACACTAAATACTTAATAACAATGATATTCAGTATAAAACTTTAAAAAGAAAATATAAGTAGACGATAAAACGTAACAAATTTTACTTTTCTCTTTTCAAGGGTGATTTTATGGAAATTCCATTCATACGTAACCCTAACATTTAGCAATTTTCAATACTTAATAGCCATATTTGAGGTCAACATTTACTACTGAATTTTATCCACGTCTTTCCTTCTTTTTTGCTAAGAACATTGTGAGGTGACTTTTTCGAATTTACGCGTTTATGCTAAGCTATCTATTGTCGTATACAATCTTCTTTTGTAGAGTTCGGATGAAAATGATGGTTCCTCTTTTAGTTAGATAAACTTAACCATAGGATATCTAAACTTGTGGTGTTAATAACGAGATAATCCAAATGGCACATTGGAGAGTCATGGATGAACGCAAATGTTGGAGAAAAGCTGGTCCTCCAATGGCCTACTAGCCTAATAATGGTTTTACTTTACTCCATATTTAATGGTTTTTCTTGGAGATACGCTGATCTAGCCCACAGGTTTCATGCTAATTGCCGATAATACGCCAAAAGAGTGCACCTTTGCCAATTGCATTCGGTTTGTTTTTTCCGCAGCCTTAATAGAAATTACGAGTCAACCATCTATTGAAATTTGAAGTTGCGCGTTTAAATTATTGTTTACTGGAAAAGGACTTATACACACCCAATCTTGGGTGCCGACTCGTGAGCAAATCATTCTATATATCCTTATAGTTGCTATTTTATTTTTAAAAAATATATTGTTAAAAATAAAATAATAAATCTCAATTTCTAATTAAAAAATCAATGATCAATATATATATGGAAAAATATAAATCATTATTTATTTTTAAAAGACTAAGATCTATTGTATACTTTACCTAAACCAGTTTAAAGGAGGCAAATCCCCAAGTTTTCAACCTATTGTTAGATCAAGTAATGAATTTTTTATTATTAGTTGATATGTTAATGGAATAATTAATTGCTTCCAAATTAAAATAGGTTTTGTTATATTTCTTCAGTTCATTTTTTTAAAGAAAATATTTCCTCTGTTCTTTTGTATCTATCTTTTAAAATTTTATGTAAAAATTTAAAAGTGTAATGATTTTTTTTATTCTAGTAAAGGTTATGAAGTTTTCTATTCTACCCTTATTCATTTATACTTTACAGTAAAAAAATATGTTTTAATTAATTAAATATTACGTGGAAAGTAGGGATATAATTATCAAAAGAATAATTAATGTTTTTTTTATAAAATTAAAATATCTCTATAGTCAACTTTTAGAGACATAAAAATCACCAAAATGAGTTTTACTTCTTCTAATTAAATCTTCTTCGTATTGATGATTAGAAAATTATTATACATAAAAAATTCAATAATCTATTAACTGTGCTAGACTTTATCAGTGTAATCAATATTATCTTAAATTTTGAAAATAATAAATAAATAAAAACAAAACACTTTTAAAATTCGACAATTTTAAAAAAGAACATAATGAATATATTATAATAAACCCAGCTTACGAATCAAGCAAATCATAACGCTATCTCAATGTAATACAAGAACGCCACGACTACAAACCTCAAAGCCCTAAGTACGATAAATCATATATGTGATTCTGGATCATACCATTTGGATCGATTTTCAAATGACACGTAACTATTTTCATCTTGAACATGTAATAATTTTTCCATAATCAAAAAGCTTTTTTTTTGTCAAAAAACCAACTGTTAATTATTAATAGACAAAGAAATGACCGTAATATAATTTTTTAAGAGTTTAATTTTTATATATAGTTAGCATAAAAAATTTATAAAATTTATACCATTAAATAATCATAAATCATTCCAAGCATGAGTCTAAAGTAGTAAATATTATAATATTTAATAAATTTGTCTATATATTTATTCAACTAATGACTTAAAAACTCATACTTGTAGAATGATATTTTTTATGAGTTGAAAATCTATTTTTTTTTTACATTATGACAGTGAGTAAAAAATAAACTGATTCAGTCATTAGAAATTAGTTAAGAGAAAAAAATAATCACTAAATAAACTAATTCAAATACGAATAATTCTGAGCATGAAGTAAATAAGTTATATTATAAAATTATTATAGGATATACTATTTTTGTCTCATAATAAGTGTCTAGGAAAAAGAAAAAATAAAGTCACAAAATAAATGTTATTTTAATTTTTTTAATGTAATATTATTTTTTATGCTTAGCTTTTTAATGTAATATTATTACTACGATTAGTTTCATAAAATTATTATCTTTTTTAGTTTTTAAGATAACATTTATGATGGAAAATTATAGAACATTGATACATATATAGATACAGATTATAACATGTTGAATAAATGGGGTCATGGCCCCCCTCATTTTTTTAAAAAAAAATTCATAAATAATACAAATATTTTAATTATAATTTTTTGTATTGTTAATTTTTAATTATTAGATAAAATTTTACTCTATTTTAAAAGGTTTTGTTACTTGGCTTGTTTGGCTTTTCTTTGCGGTTCCAGTCCACGAATGTTAAATAAATATAGGATAAAATTTCAAAATTAATTTAATTTTAATGTATTTTGAAAATTTTAAATTCTTTTATTAGTAAAAATGTAGAACATATTTAATGATATTCATATAAATAACTTAATTTATATTACTTCAACATTAAGCAACTCAATTGATTTTCTTTCCAATGAGTAATTTTTATTAACAAGTTGTTTAACACACGAATATTTTATTTCTCTTTAGTAATTTATTTGTAAGAATCAAAGACAATAACAAGATATTTATAATATTCGTATATCTTACGCAAACAGTTGAACTAGATTCCTTTGGTAATAGTTAAGCAATTCATGAGTAATAATTGTTTATATAAACAACTTTCTCCAATATTAAGTATCTCAAAATCACATGTGACACATCAAAACAATATTTTTTTTTTGTTAAGTATTGTAGATGATGGTCTAATAAATTCTTTTATTAATAGAACATATCATATTCAATTATGTAACCAATATAGAGTTACACAACTATATTATAAGAGTATAATGGTTAGACATTAGTAATATAAAATAATTTTACATTATCATTTAATTATAAATCATCATTTACATGACTTTTAAGTTAATTATTATAAAAATCAACAAACTTATTACACATTAATTTATTGATTAGATGATTATGTAAAACTATTTTGCCCTATTAATGCATATTCATTTTTCTTACATCATAATATTAGAAAACATGTTTTGATAATTTTGTTTGTTTCTTATCACATAAAATGAAGTTTTATTTATTTATTTTCATGTATGTTAATTTGTATTGTATGCATAAAAAATGTAATTAATTTAAATATTTGTTTACATTATTTAATTATTTTAATTTCTATTATTGACCATTGTCAATGACAAATAAAAATAAATTTTTCAGAAAATTTGTCATTATTGACCTCTTTAATTTTCAATCATGGGTCCATCTCTGATGTTGAATATAACGATAAAACCTAATAGATTATAAAAGACACACCTAAAGTCGCATTATCCCAAGAACATGTTTGATAATATAAACCCTTAATTAACTTTAAGAGAATTATTGTCTGCTTTTCAAGGGATTGTTTAAGAGAATGTAACTAGGAGGGAGACAACCATAGAATATAAATTTCTTAATGAGATAACAAATTTATAATCACCTATCAGCGGATAGGGACCTCTCAATTCTCATAAGATTATTATTTACTGAATGATTGATCCAACCCATTAGAGTCAATTTTATCTTTAATTCCATCTAAAAACAATCTATAATTTACATATGATTATGTTGATCATGATATCTTTAATCATCTATCGATATCGATGATGTTAAAAGATAATTTATTAATTATTGATTGATACTAATCCACAATAAATATTATAACAACTTATTATTGGTTAAATGGAGTATAAGATAAAAAAACAAGTAGAGTTGTGAAATGAGTAAAAAAAAAGTAAGACTTGTTGTAGTATTACATAATTAATGCGTACATGGAGCTCATGTTATGATTTTAATCAATGGTATTGTTAACCCAAGCTAATTGATTAAGGAATTAATAACAAAAAGTTTTTATTGAAAATTATGTTAGGAACGTATTAAAAATTTCACTAGAATGGGTTAATAATATTTTTAACATTTTTTGAGGACATTAGTTAATATTTATCATAAATTATATACCAAACAATTATTTTTATTTAATAAATAAAAAAATTTCAATTAGTGTTTATATATTCATGGGCAGGTTATAATTTCAATTAAAAATAAAAGTGATTATTTATTAATAATATTAATAATTTTAATTTTTACTCTTATAAATAATTAAAAGTATTTAATAAAATTATGGGCAGGTTATAATATAAGTAAAATATATGTTTAGAGAATGAATAGAAATCAGGAAAGTAAGAGCATTCGACGAATAGTTATCTACTGAATGTGACGAATATATGCTTATGTTTTATTGATATAATAACAATATATTGCAGTAAAAAATAATATACTGAATGCCCATAAGTATCCCTATGTTTTGATAATCTACGTGTGACTATCATCAGACTATGTACTCCCTACGCAGCGCGTTGCATGGATTATCCGTAGAAAAGTACAATTAGCATATTTCTTTCAACATATACACATTTGTACATAATAAGTGTTATAACTCATGTTTAATTAATTCTTACTCATAAAAAAAAAAATACACACTCATCCATGTGACATCACATATATATCCAAAAGATTGAAATTTGCGGATGAAAAATATAAATTAATTTAATTTAAGTTTTTTATTTATGCAAAAAGTCTTTTGCCCTTCTTCATACTTAATTCCTATGAATAAAAGAAAAATACACACCCGTCAATGTAACATCACATATATATACAAAAGGTTGAAATTTGCATCTTAAAATAAAAAATATAAATTAATTTAATTTATTTTTTTTTAATTTTATTTTATGCGAAGAGTCTTTTGTTTTAAGCATAAAAAATGCAGGAGAATGAAGATTTGTATGATTAAAATCGCATTTTTGTAAATCTATAATATTCCAATATAATTTCTAATACATATATCTCCGACATAATTTTTAATACATATATGATTTCTTTATTATTAATTCTTTAACCAGTGTGTTTAAAATAATATATATTATAGTATATAACAAGCTTGATTTATACTACATATGGTGAGCCTTCAAGTGATCAATTTGAACAAAGAATAATCAATAGATGAGTAAAACTATTATCGTAGGATTCTAAAGGCAGATAGATGATACAAAAACCAAACAAAAAATGATACATAAATTAATAATCAGTAATTTTTAAACAAACTGCAAAGCCATTGCTATCTGCATGTCACGTTGCACTTGTAGGTCCATGATTCCCGTGATATTTTGAATGGTTTCAAGACAAAACATTAATGTTCTGGATTAATTAATGAATCATGTGTTAAACACTTAAACGTAACCTACAATTTTATTTTTGTGATCGTGAAAGCCTCTTTTTTTATATTTTATAAAAAAAAATATTACTTACTTCAACTCTGTATATAAAAAATATCTAATTTATGAAGATAAAAAAAATTAAATTAAATTATTTTTTTAAAAACTATTTATATAATTAAATAATTTAAGCAGTACACTCTCCTGTCATTATTATAAAGGCCTTATTAATTCAACAAGATTAAAAATTTAGTTAATTTAATTGAGGACGTTAAATTTTTCTTAAATTATTTTTTCTTTCCAAAATTATTCATATGAAGAAAACTAACCAACATTAATAAATTATATTTCTCACACTATCGCATTATTCTAGAACTAATTTTAATTACAGTTATTTTAGTAAAAAAATAATTAATATATAAGATATTTTAAATTAAATCTAATAAAAAGAATAAAATCATACCAACCATATAACAAGAACCCGAGAAAGTAGTTATATTTAAGGAAACTATTTGTAATTTATGGGATAAATTTTCAATTAATATGTGTGACTTATATTATTAATATCTCAATAAATACATCTACTTTAATGAAAAATGAGTGAATATATTATGATGCATATAATAAGGAGCAGTCTAAGAGAATCAATGGTTGAGAAGGTTTTGTCAATTACTTTGCCGAAATCAAATTGTCACGATTAAACTGTATCACTTTGAGAAAATAACATACAGGAAGACACATGGTTATGATTTCGATTATACCTTTAATTTCCCTTAATTTCCATTCTATTTGAATCATCATCAAACTTCTATTGCAAATTATTCCTCTCTTATAGGTCGTGTGCATACAAGTATGAACCTAATAATAGCCACCTTGCAGTGATTTAAGCACAAACACCTCCCACCGGGTAACCTAATTCTTCGACTAAGTTTATCTAGACTTCACACTTATGGTTCCTATGCTTTTTGACCTTCCAGATCACAGAGATCTTGCATGAACTATATTTGGGTGACGATTGGAAGTACACACCCTTCTTGGTACTCTGTTAGGGTACTGACAACTAACCATGGATATGCTTTGTATTTGTCAAGGACGCCAAGCTGACATACATGAGTCTCTCAGCCCAGTGAGAAATCACAACTTGGCACCTATTCTACCCCAAAGGACTCTGAAATCTTACGGACATCCCTCAAGTACCATGTTGTAGTCAACCCAATTATTTTCGTAAGTTTTGACACCTCACACATGGCTCTCATTACTAGGACTTGTCATCCATCCATGTCAATGCTATGTTAGCATCAAAATCCCATGCCAGTGGTCAATGTTGTCATGTCAACGATCAACTAACGGACTTAACCAATACTAGTGCAAAACATACATTTTGGGTCGTCCATTATGCTATCAATTATATGCAAACCAATGCTAAAAAAATAAGTGGTATAACATTCTGTAAATAGATAGAGACTTTCTGCATTGTTCACAATTTTAACTGATGCCAAAAGTATTTTAGCATCGAATAAAATTTTAATCAATATAAAAAAATCTCTACATCAGTTCAAATTGATTATTATAATCAATGTAAAAAATTATGATTTATTGTAAAATATTTATTATGTTTTATACACTTCCCAACACACACATGCCTACACGTAAGCATTCACACTCACACATATATATATGAAATTGGTTTGAGTTGAATATATATAGTTTAAATTAATCTTATTTATTTAACAAATTTAATTTATAATTCAAATTCAACTCATTTAATTTATAAATCAACTTTAATAAATTAATTTTTGATTGCTAACTTTGTGCCTCTGTGAGTTACTTTGGACTCCAATATAATGTTGATTATCCATACACATAAGGTTCCTAGGTTTCTATTTTCAAGGCCAAGTGACAATTATGTTTCACCGGTTTCTGCCTTTCACATGATCAGAGTTCAGCTGCATTATTATTATTAATCACACTTGAGATCAAAGGCGTTCAAATATGAACACCTACTGCAAACCCGTGTTTATAATCAAACTTAGGGAATGTTTAACTTAAAAATCGTGGCTCGTCGATCTGCTGACATGTGTATATGTAGTCCTGTACATGTAACGATTACTCAATTAAGCAGACAACTTTGATAAGCTAAGTGTGATTAGATGCATATCGTAATTTCTCTGCATGTTCTTCGACGACAGGAGTTGAGTTGTAAGAGACAAATACAGAGTAATGAGAACAATCTTGAGCCCTCGTAATTATTCATTCTCAATAATCCATGAAAAATGACAAAAACCCGCAATATCCTATGCGTTGTTGAGATTAATCAAACTACTTTGAAAAATTTCAGAACAACGTATGCGTGAAATGATTTCAATTTTCATCGACTTGACAACTAACCACATTACAAAATTCTTACATGGTTCCAAACTAGATATTATATAATATCATATTCTTTCTTACATGCTGACCCGCTGCCAGCTTGTCAAATTTTCTCATCCAATGGGCTCACTCACATCATCACATGGGCCTGGAAATAAACCTAATTATTTTAAACCTTAAAATTTGAAGACACGCATCAATCTTACCCTATAAAACCCTCACTTATTCTCTCCAAGCTCATACACCAAACCAAAGTAAGTGTTCTAAGAGTGAGCAACTTCAAAACACCATAGTGAGAAATGACTTCCAAGGGTGCAATTCTCTTGTGTCTCAATGTTCTCTTCTTCACTGTGGTTAGTTCCACATATGTTCCATGCAACCCACCCCCCAAAACTCCCAAACACCCACCTGTCCCAAAGCCACCTTCCCCAAAGCAAGTTTCTTGCCCCAAGGACACTGTTAAGTTTGGTGTGTGTGCTGATGTGTTAGGTTTGATTAACGTGCAACTAGGGAAGCCACCAAAAACCCCATGCTGCAGCCTCATTCAGGGTCTTGCTGATCTTGAAGCTGCAGTGTGCCTTTGCACTGCTCTCAAGGCTAATGTGTTGGGCATCAACCTCAATGTTCCAGTGAACTTGAGCTTGCTTCTCAACTACTGTGGAAAGGGTGTTCCCAAGGGATTCGTCTGCTACTAAATCAACACTTCTAATGTGTAGTTTCTTAATGTTAAGTATGTCTTAAGGTTCTATATTTTGCTATATTCGTCATTCATCAATCTATGAACTTTGTTGTTTTGTTTTTCCGTCTGGCACGTGCCATTTATAGCCAACGAACATTTCGTTCGCAATTGGTTATTATTATTATTATTATTATTGTGATGGTTGAAACTTGAAAGTCTTCTCGTGGTCTTTCTTGTAGCCTCGCTCACACTACTCCTTTTGTATTCTAAGTGAAAATTTATACTAATAAAAATTCTACATTTAAGCTAAGATGCATTATTTATCACTATTCCTTTTCCCCATCTCCTATTTCTTTTCTCAATTTCCATTTTAGCATTCTACAGTACTTATGAAATCTTGTAAATGTATGGCTTGACAGTGGAATGTTTGGGTAACTTGTAGGAGCTTAATTTTGGCTTCAGACTTTATTATCCCCATTCTACATAAAAACAATTAGAACTCTAATAATGTAGAGACAGGCTGCTAGCTGAGTAAAATTATTCTTCAATTGCTTTTTTTTCTTTTCTAAATCGAATCAATAGAAAGACTGAATGGAAGCTTTTCAATAATCTTCCGAATAAAGAGAGATCGAAGTGTACAAAAGGAAAACGACAAAGGTGAAGATTTTCACTTTCAGCAATGAAATAATTTTAACAAAAATGATGCCGAGAGTTTAAATATGTTGGTGGTACCTAATTTAGATGTTTTTTTTTTTAGTCTTGGAAAAATATTTTTAAATAATATTTGTAATTTTGTTTTGGTCTTTATTATTTTATTTTAGTTCTTGTAGTATTTTTTTTTTCTTATTTTGGCACCTATAATATTTTGTTCATTGAGAATAAGTTCCTTTTAAAAAAATGCTAGGGACTAAAAGCAAATTATGCACATATTAAAAGGATCAAATCAAAATAACAAAAACCAAAATAAAAAAGAAAAAATTTGCAAGGACCATTTTAAAAAAATAATTTTACAAGAACCAAAACAAAAAAAATGACATATAACATGGACAAAAAATATATATATAAGCCTATAATGAGAAATTGTTTATGTAATCTAGGATATGTACTCCCTCTTGTCTCAATTATAAGGAAAAAAAAGGATATACTTCACATTTAATAAGAAAATTAGTTAATTTTATTAAATTATGTTATTTTTAATTAAAAATAATAATTTTTTTAAAATTAATTCTTTTTTATTAGAATTTGGTATTAAGTATAATTTTTTAACCTTATTATATGAAAAATATTTTGAAGAGAGTCTCATTAAATAAGACATAAATAAATGATATTTACTTATATTTGAAATAAAAAAATAATAAGAAACTTTGTTGTTTATATTAGAGCCCAAATGGAGTAATCAAGATTTATTTAAGTCATTCTCGTAATTGAAAAGTTGAAAACTTGTACTTGTATTTGTTTTGATTTTGATCGATTTTGTATGCCAATACCATTTTGATTTGGCATATTGTATTGCTTGTTTAGATTAGAGTATGTATGTTTAGCATAGTATAGCTATGTAAATCTACAATAAGCATGATATTGAACTTTATCACTAACTTTTTAATTTGTGGTGCATTTTATTCCTAACTTATTATTTTTTTTGATAAATTTCACTCTAATTTTTTAATTTTTGACAAATTTTATCTCTATCTTTTTGACAAATTGTATCCTCAATTTTATGCTTATTAATGGATAAATAATAGAAAATAAAATTTACAAATTTCTTAAAAGTTATGAGTAAAATACACCAAATTAAAAAATTAAGGATAAAATTCGTCAAACAATAAAAAAATTGAAAATAAAAATACATTTAGTCCTTTTTTTTTTATTAAACTTAGGATGGTTGATTACATGGTGTTGTAACCGATTAAACCAAGTCCCAAGGCTTCTTACCAAAATAACATGTTACTGTTATAATCGATTATCAATCAATTGCAATCAATTAGACCAAGTATAAACTGAGTCTTGAAATAAATAATGCTACTGATTTAATTGATTATACTTATCAATTAAGATAATCAATTACATCATGAACAAAAACATGTTCATACAAGAATGCACCTTCAATGTTTTAATCTATTGCCCCTTGAGTTAATCGATTACATCAGGTTCCTTGTGGTTCTTGTAAAAACAGTGCCTTACTGTTTTAATCGATTATGCACGTAATTTAATCATTAAAATAATTAATCTAGAGCTTACCCTGAATCAACCAATACAAATTTAATCAATAGCATACTTATATTAAGTGATTATTTTACTTAAATTACGAGATATTATAAAAGTTCACAACTCCTCGTTTGAACTGTAACACTCATTCAAAAATCATGAGACCCACCTTCTTTGAGAGTTTTGAAGCTTATCAAGAAGGAAGAAATACATGTTTTATTACGTCTTTGGTTTACATCAAGTAATCATCAAAGCTTTATTATCTCCATTGAGTAATTGCGCTTAATTGTTGGATTTTTCACATAAGGTGATCTTTTTTCTAAACATTTTCTTTCTAAGGTTTGCGTAGATCTGAGACAAGATTTTTCAGACATTTCTTATGGAAGGGTTGTATAAAGGTAGGGTCATTGTGTTTTCTTGAAGGGTTCAAGAAGAGGGTCGTTTATTTTAATCTCATTGTGTGTACTTTGTAACAACTTTGAAATTAATAGCAAAAATCTCAACTTAGGTTGTTGAGGTAACTAAATGTAGATCAACCATGATCAAAACAGTATAAAATTCTTGGTGTATCTCTCTAGTCCTTCCTTAGTTTTGTTTCTTGGATAAAATTGTTAATTACCTATTCTATCTTTAATGATTTTATGTAAACATTGTGTTTGAGGATATGAACTAAGGCATGCAATATAATAACTCAATTGATAAGTGTTTTCATAATCCAAATATGATTTGAGGAAAAAGATTTTCAATTTTTCATGATTTTGAAAAATAAATCAATTTACCTCACTTGATTTAAAATCATAATATCAACATCTTTTTATCTACAAATGTTATTAATTATTATTATTAATTTTTATTAGTGAGAAGAATTTGAATCTATGATTTCTTTTTCTCTCCTTCTCTTCACCTTCAAGTTAACTTTATAACTCTCACTATAATACTAACATGTTAATCAAACTAGATCAGACCATCCATTTTGACTATGTATAACAACTAACTATGAACACAAACAAGTAACAAAACTATTGAAAATTTCATACCAATTAGCATATGCCTGAAATGATTTCATCGAGTTGACAACTAACCACATTGCAGAATGCATGAGGCCGGTTCCATACTTGATATTATTAGTATTATTATATTCCTTATTCCATGCTGACCCGATGCCAGCTTGTTCAATTTCCATCCACGGGTTAACTCACATGAACCTCCAAAATAAACCCAATTATTTAAAACCTTCAAACGCTCTACAATCTTACCCTATAAAACCCCCACTCATTCTCTGCAACTCAATCCCAAGCTCACACACACTAAACCAAAGTAAGAGGTATAGTGTTCTAAGAGTGAGCAACTTGTGAGAAATGGCTTCCAAGGCTGCACTTCTCTTGTGTCTCAATGTTCTCTTTTTCACTGTGGTTAGTTCCACATATGTGCCATGTAATCCACCCCCCAAAACTCCCAAACACCCACCTGTCCCAAAGCCACCATCCCCAAAGCTAGCAAGCTGCCCCAAAGACACTATTAAGTTCGGTGTGTGTGCTGATGTGTTAGGTTTGATTAATGTGCAACTTGGGAAGCCACCAAAGACCCCATGCTGCAACCTAATTCAGGGTCTTGCTGATCTTGAAGCTGCAGTGTGCCTTTGCACTGCTCTCAAGGCTAATGTGTTGGGCATCAACCTCAATGTTCCAGTGAACTTGAGCTTGCTTCTAAACTACTGTGGAAAGGGTGTTCCCAAGGGATTCGTCTGCTATTAAATCAAACACTTATAATGTGTAGCTTCCTATTGCTATATTCGTCATTCATCATTATTCTGTGTATTTCAGTATTTGTGCCCGGCACGTGCCAATTAGCCAACGAACATTTCGTTCATACTTGGTTACTATTACTGTTGTGATGCGCTGAAACTTGAAAGGCTTCTTGGTCTTCCTTGTCGCAGCCTCACTAAAGTCGTTTGTATTCTAAGTGAAATTTCTACTAATAAATAATCTACATTATTTAAGCTATGATTAATTATTTCCGCTACCAATCTTTTTGTTTATTTATTTATTTTTCTCTTTCTCCTATTTCCTTTCTTATTTTCCTTTTGATCATTGAAGCCCACACTTAGGAAATGATGTATGCATATCGGCATATTAGAACTCTAATAATTATGGAGAGACAGAGGCTGTAGAGTAAAAAAATTGTTGTTTAACTGCATTTTTTTTTCTTTTCTAAATCGAATCCATAGAACGACTGAAAAGGCTATTCAGTTATTTTTGCATAAAGAGAAATCGAAAGAATACAAAAGAAAAATAATAAGAACTAAAATTTTCTCTTTAACCGATGAAATTATTCTAAGACAAACTATATGAGAAATTATTATTATTTTAATTTTTTTATTCATAAAAATTAAAGACATATACTATAAAATTTATAATAACTTATCCATACTGTTTTGCTCAACTAATAAGAGTTAATCATTATTGTCTGAACTAACCTTTATATGACTTGTAAATAAGTGTATTTATTTTTTTTCAAAAATTAAAAAAATAAATTATATATTATATAAAGGTTAATCAAGACCATCAACATAAATAATATGTGACTTTTTTTTTATGCTTCAGAAATATAAAAGACAAAAGAACAAAGAAAACAAGAAACTAGCAAGCTATCTCAGTTTTTAGAACTGAGTTCCAGCAACATCCACATTAAGATGAATCCTTGAGCTAGATGAGCAGTTATTAAAAGCAATCCATGCCAGCTATTATCTTGAGAAGAACCTAACTCAGCCAAGCTATCTGCAACACTATTTCCCTCTCTCTCAAGATAAGAAGGAAAGAGAGGGACCAATCTTTGCTCATGAAATCTCTAATCAGCATTATAATGGCGGCTGCTGCAGGATGGGAAAGTTTCACTCCATTGAAATGAAGTTCAAAACACTGCCAAATTAAGAATCTGGTTCACACATAAGGCTTCAGATACCTTTGGACCAAGCAAATTATTGTAAACCTCTGTAGATGGCATGTAGCTCTGGTTTCGCAGGTTTTTGTGGTAATCTGAGACTAATAATTCTCATGATACGACGAGTTCCACATTGATATTCATTGAAGCAAAACAGAACTAGGATTTGTCACTTAAGGTAAATTTTGATTATAGGTTGATTTTCTTTTATTGTTGGGTGTAAAAGTATGGATTGTAAGCTGGATAAATTTTAAAAATAAAACATCGTGAAAGATATATGCATATGTGCTGTATATAGGTGTTCAAACGTGATTGATTGTCTGCGTGCGCAAGCTCTATTATTATTTATTTGTTTTGGAATTTTGTTTCTCAAATTGTCATATGCCACTACCTGCTTGACCTTGTTATATATGTGTATAGTCATATTCATCTCGATCATGACACTGACACAGTACATATAAATATATATGTCTATTAATAAATCTGGGAATTTATGTGTTACATGCACCAATAATATATTTACAGTCGCACAGTAAGTACTATTTTCTTACGGACGTTTATTTTGGAGCTATAGAGATTTCAAAATGGAAAATTCATCGAAAATAAGCATGGTTAGAATAAATAAAGAAATTTTCTTAAGGGCCAAAAATGAATCGAGAACTAAGTTGGATTCAGTTGGACTCAACTTCATAAGAATTAATTCAATTTGAAAATCAACTTGAGTTAAAATGAACTTTCAGCTCAAACTTGATATGATTTAAGCTCGCAAACAATTTAGTTCTACTTGTTACTTCAACTTGTTTAAAATTATAATTATAATTATTTATTTAATTCATAAATAGAATTAATATGAAATTAATTATAAAATAATTATATTGATTTAATAATATAAAATATATAATTACTTAATATATATATATATATATATATATATGTTAAATTTATAATTATTTTACATGCTTTTATTTTTTTTATTTCATAAAAAATAATATTAAATTTATTAAAAATATTTATATGAATTTAATAATATAAAACATTATGCAGATTTCTCTGCATATTTGCATCCTGCTAGTGCATTTCTGCTCCTCCCTCATGTTTGGAGGATTCCTCTAGCAATATAACATAGGTTCTCCTTAATTGCTATAGGTTTGCTACTTTCTTTTTCATTGGTGTTGGCTTGGTCTCCCATATTTTGTTGCTTTGTTCCATTTTTTCCTTTAACATATTTTTTGGTTTTTCTAAAAAAGAAAAGAAAAGATAGATAGACAGAAATTGAATTAGTTCATCATGCACCTAGCAAATCAAGTTATATACAGCTCAAGTGCAACTCATTCATTTGACAAGTTCAACTTTTAATTTAAATTCAACTCATTTGACTCAAGAATCAAATTTAACGAGTCAATTGTTAAATTGAATTTCAAATGTTCAAATTAATTTAATTCATGGCCAATCGTATATTTTCTCCTATCTCCTGTACATTTGAGGTCAAGAAATGTAGTTGATCAATCTCAAATTATGTTTGAATTAATTTAATTATGTTTGAATTAATTTAATTCATGGCCTATTGTTAAATTGAATCTCAAATTATGTTCAAATTAATTTAATTCACGATCAATCCTATATTTTCTCCTATGTCCTGTAAATTTGAGGTCATGAAATGTAGTTGATGTAATTGATGATATGTGTGTGTGTAAGTAGGTCATGCAAGTCAACATGGTCGATCTACGAAATATTGTAAAAATTGCAATATAGTCCTAGTCCTTTATATGCATATTAGAGATGTACATCGTGATAATAAAATTGTGAAATAATAAGCTATTAATAAATCATAATAAAAGACCTCGTTAATTACGGAAATACTATGAGTAGCAACTAATCATGACCACAAACCAGTAAGCAAACCATTGAAAATGTAATACCAGTTATTAACATAATGATTTCATCGAGTTGACAACTAACCACATTGCAAAATGCAAATTTGGTTCCATACCTGATATTATTGTATTTCTTATTCCATGCTGACCCGCTGCCAGCTTGCCCAATTTCCACCCAATGGGTTCACTAACATGGGCCACTAAATAAACCCAATTATTTTAAACCTTAAAACGCCAAGACACTCCCCAAAGTGTAGCCTATAAAACCCCCACTCGTTCCTCTCCAACTCCATCCCAAGCTCACACACCAAACCAAAGCAAGAATAGTGTTCTAAGAGTGAGCAACAACTTCAAACACCATTGTGAGAAATGGCTTCCAAGGGTGCACTTCTCTTGTGTCTCAACATTCTCTTCTTCACTGTGGTAAGCTCCACATATGTCCCATGCAACCCACCCC
This sequence comes from Glycine max, assembly GCF_000004515.6. Lineage (NCBI taxonomy): Eukaryota > Viridiplantae > Streptophyta > Magnoliopsida > Fabales > Fabaceae > Glycine > Glycine max. Next base: position 11,377,084 of record NC_038253.2, on the reverse strand, counting down.
CTAAAACTCCTAAACACACACCTGTCCCAAAGCCACCTTCCCCAAAGCAACCAAGTTGCCCCAAAGACACCATTAAGTTTGGTGTGTGTGCTGATGTGTTAGGTTTGATTAACGTGCAACTTGGGAAGCCACCAAAGACCCCATGCTGCAACCTCATTCAGGGTCTTGCTGATCTTGAAGCTGCGGTGTGCCTTTGCACCGCTCTCAAAGCTAATGTGTTGGGCATCAACCTTAATGTCCCAGTCAAGTTGAGCTTGCTTCTCAACTACTGTGGAAAGGGTGTTCCCAAGGGATTCGTCTGCGCTTAAATCAACACTTCATATAACTTGTTTCCTAAAGTTAATTAGTATGCTTAAGGTTCTATATTTTGCTATATTGGTTATTTATTCATAATATTCTGTGTATTTTGGTATTCTGTTTGGCACGTGCCATTTAATCTGTGCTTGTTTTTCTGTTGAGCAAGCTTCAAATGTTCGTTCAACGAAAAGTAACACGTACTCTTAGGCACTCTTAGGAAACGAACATTTCGTTCGTACTAGCTTGGTCATTATTATTGTGGTGATGGTTAAAGCATGGAAGGCTCCTTGGTCTTCCCTGTCAGCCTCACTAGTCCTTTGTAATCTAAGTGAAATTTCTACTAATTAATAAAAGTTCTATATTTAAGCTAAGATTCATTATTTCCTCTTTCAATCTGTTTTTTCTGCCCTTTTCCTTTCATAATTTCTATTTGAGCATTGAAGCCGCTTATGAAATGATATGTATATATGTATCGGCTGTAAAACTCTAATGAAGAGACAGAGGCTGCTGAGTAAAATTATTCTTTAATTGCTTTTTTTTTATTTTCTTAATCGAATCCATAGAAAAAAGATTGAAATGGAAGCTTTTCAAAACTCTTTCCCATAGAGAGAGATCGAAAGAGTACAAATTAAAAAGAGAAGAACTTAAAAGAAGATTTTCACTTTCACCAATGAACTGTATTTTGGATTTTTGGTGAAAGAAAGTTTGACAGAGATAATTTACTGGTAGAAATAGAGGGAGGGTCCACAGTACTGCTTTTTTGGTGAAGTCAGGAATACTTTGTAGTTTATTTTTTTTATATGGATTTTTGGTATGCCTTGCACCTCCAGAGAAATATATTTTCTTTTGCCGATAAGAAAAAAATTCTGCAATGAAATTAATTCTAACACAAATGATTCAAGGAAGTTCCACGTCCATATTCATTGGCTAAACAGAACTAGGATTTGTCATTTTCTTTTTGTGAGAAGCAAAAGATAAATATATTGATGATAAAGAGGGCAAAAGGTTTGCAGCACAAGATGTACGTGCCCAACTAGGATTTGTCATTTGAATTTGTAAAGAATGCAATTTTTTTAATATAGATTGTAAATTTTTTTGTTGCGAGAAAAAATATGGCTTTTGTAAGCTGAATAAGTTTTATAACTAGAAAATCGTGAAAGATATATGTATCTATATGTGTTTGAACGTGGTTGATATTCTGCGTGCGTAACCTCAATTATTATTTATTTATGTTTTGTAATTTTGTTTCTCAAATTATTGTCGTTTGCCACTACCTGTTTGCCCTTGTGATGTATAGTCATATGCATCAACGACCTAGACATAGTAAATATATAGCAACTTTTGTATTTATAAGCAAAAGATATCATTAAAGAGTCAAAGTTGAACACAAGAGATACAAAAGCATTCAAATAATTGTCTAAGAAAACTCTAAATGCCCCCTGGTACAAAAGTAACGTAAATATATAACTCCAGCTAATAAAATTAGAGATAGAATTGTGCCTTAGTTGCGCCTTCCAGCAGCTGATAATATATGCACTTCTAAAAAAAAAAAGCAGATAATAAATGCAATTCTGGGATGTGTTAGACCAATATTTACAGTGGGGCACACTAAGTAGTAGTATTTTATTACTCGTTTATTTTGGAGGTATCCGTTTCAAAACGGAGCATTCATGCAAAATGAGGGAGGTATAAATAAATATATTTTGACGGAAAATGCTAAATTGTACGAAGAATTAATAATGGTATAAAAACAGACAAAAATGATCAGATGTGGGTAACTTATGCAAGATCATAGGTCAACATATGCAACATATGCTCAAGTTGGTAAAAAGGAGATACAAAAGTAGTACTAAAATCCTGCGCCAATATATCATAATAAAAACATGACAGCATATATAATAACAAGCTAGTGTAACATATAACATAACAGAACAGTTGAAGGGTTTTTGATTGGTCAGTATTGTTTACTTTACCACTTTGATTTCCGTCAAATCCAAATAGTTACTTGCTATTTATTTTTTGAAAATTATTACGTACAGTTCGTGAAAATCATTCCTCGTAGGTTCGTACGTACCAAGTACCAGTTCTGTAATCAAGATTAACTCCCCTCACCTCTCCCACTCTCAATAATAATAATACATGTAGCCATAGTATTAGTCATAATAGAAGTGAGCTGTGACTTACAAACTTTACATAAGTATTAAGAGTTTGAATCCTAAGTTGCTAATTATCTTAGAAAATCATTTACTATTATATATATATATATATATATATATATATATATATATATATATATATATTAATTTGTTTATAATCCTTTTTAACACCCTTTGTATTTAACTATTAAATATATCAATATTTAAAATTACTGATAGGTGTATGGTAATTTTTTTATGGAACTAATTGTAAATATTTTAAATTTACTATCCATAAATTTTAATGATTTTTTTAAAAATTTGTGATTCTAATATATATATTTTTTTTAAAACTAAAACTATGTAAATGGTGACTAGTGGTTTCTATTTTTAACATTTTTTAGATTTATATAATCTCATCATATCAGTTATTTTTTCATTTTTAATTTATTTTTAATCATAATTTAATTTTTATTTTTTAAAATAAGACAACATTTTATAAGTACGACTTAAACAATGTATAAGCACTTATCAATATACATCTAAATATAAATAATCTATTGAATTTAAAAAACTTATAATATATACTCTTATATAAAAAAATATTCAAAAAATCTTAATTAAGTTATTTATTTAAAAGGAATTATATTATTTAAGTCAGTCATAAATAGACATAGATTATTTAATTTCTATTAAAAATAAGTTTAGACTTAAATAAATTTACGGTGCCCTAAAATAGGGAGATTTTGATTTTATATCTAAATTTTATGCATTTTGATACTTCACAAATTTTTACTTTTGAATTCGTACATAATTATACCTATCATGAGAGAATCTTCATTAATTGTTAATGTGTGGCTAATGAAGCACCACATCATCAAGTCTAGGTTATTTAAAAACTATTAATTGAGTCCAAGTCATTTTCACAATAGGTATCTTTTTTAAAAATAAAAATTTATTGGATACCAAAATAAAAAAATACAAAGATTAGATATCGAAATATTATTTAAGTCTAAAAAAAATGTTGTGATACTCCTTAACTCTCTCACGCATAAAAAATTAATTATCATCATTGTTATATAATATACAGTTTAACTCACGTCACTTAATGTCTCTTATGTTATATTTTTTCATTTTAATTAATGGAAATTTGTATCCACTCTTACATTTACTACTAACGACATAAGCATGGAATTCCCTCAACCATATAGGAATGAGGAAGAAGAAGGGAGTGAATAATTGGTATAGTACAATGATGAAGATAATAAATTCAGTACCAAAATTAAAAGACCATATTTTATCAGTACTATAAAGTTATTTAAACCTATAATTTTTATAATTAGATAAAGACAAAATATAACTCATTCCAATTAGTTCTGTCAACATCCGTCCAAACCCATACCCTACCATGGGCCTACTAAAATAGAAATGATATAAATGCTTTTGAATTAACTTACAACTCATTTCAATCCAATTATTGTAGTTTTATGTAAAGTTGATATATTTACGTAAAACTTAACTGTTTAATCAACATAACACACTACAAGAAAATTTCTTATAACAAATTAAATTAGTGTAGGTAAAATTTAAAAATATTTTTACCTATAATTATTTAATGTAAGTTAAATTAGTGTAGGTAAAACTTAACTGTTTAATCAACATAACACACTACAAGAAAATTTCTTATAACAAATTAAATTAGTATAGGTAAAATTTAAAAATATTTTTACCTATAATTATTTAATGTAAGTTAAACTCAAAGACTCAAACCTACAATTTTTTATATAAGTATATCTTAGTAAAATATAAAAAGATTTCTACCTATAATTATGTGGCGTTGGTAAAATCCCATAAAAACGTATACCTACAACTAATTGTTGTAGGTAAAAAAAAATTATTTACAAATGAGTAGTGTACGTAAAATTCTAAAAAACAACTTATGCTAACAGCCGGTTGGTATAGATTAATTAAAAAACTTGTACCTAAAATCATTTTGTGTAGGTAAAACTAAAAAAAAAAATTAAATTATAAAGATGAAATATATTAATTAATATTTTTAAGAATTCATTTTAATTTAGATTAGTAATTATTTTTATGGATTAAATTAACATACACTTATTTTTAAATTATTAAATATGCATGTATGAAGGATTAATTAATGAAATTTTAAGATATTACTAGTATTTAATTTAATTAGGTGTTTACTCTTTTTTTATTTTTCACAAATCATGATCATTCTAATTGTAACTATAATTTAATAAATAACAGAATTAGTCCATCCCATTCTAATTTTATTGTATCATTTTAATTCTATAATTTAGAATAAAATAGAGGTCTCTTAAGAGAGAGAGATTAATAAAAAGAGTTATGGAAATGGAAGGTGGTGACATCGTCTTCCTCAACTCGGATCCATTGGAAGTACTTATTCTTTTCCTCTCTCAATTCGCGTCTCTTACTTTCTCTACCTTAGGGTTTTCTCATTCCTATCTTCTACAGATTTGATTTTGATTTTTAGGTAATTTCATTTATTTCTTACTATGATTTCTATGGATGAATTTGTTCTGCGAAATAAAATTTAGGTTTTGCACATCTTCATCTTATCATCATTATTTGCTTGACTTTTCATTTACTATACGCTATGTTCTGTAAGTATTATTTTGTCACTTTCGTTATTTGTACATGTTTTATGGTTCAATATGTGTTCTACACTTCGTGAATATGTGTTCATCCTAGATTTATTGTAAAACGGGTCTAAATTAGTGGTGGATGACTTATTTGTGAAAATGTCTGAGAGAGACTTGAAGTACAATGACCACGAGTTAGCAAATAATAAGAGACTTTGATTGTCTAGTCACCCATATATTAGGAGGAAACTATTATAGGCTAGTATTCTACCATTTTAAGCTACCTTAACTGAATTTTCATGGTATGTGAAACATTTACCTAGAGAAATATTTTTATTGTTTTTGAACTATCTCTAGTCTCCACTAGAAAGTTTTGGATCTCTTGTTCATGGTTTGTACTTAGTTTACCGTCTTCTCACATATGAAAACTTGTTTGGTGATAAAGAACTCATATTTAGTAGTCGAGCCTCACATAAATGTATCTATTCCTATTGTGATTGTTATTCTGAATTTCAATTGCTTGGATAGGAAAGATGGACAGGACAAACAAGAAATTGTCCTTTGACAATTTTCAACAAGGAATAAAAGAATTTACGATAAAAGTAACAATGATCACGAGCATTCAACATTCAACATGAGGTGGGGAACATGAGTCTAGTGATTCCATTGAAGGAGTATATCAACTTCTTTTGGATAGTTCCCTGGATGGATGAAAGATTCTTTTGAAGATCAATTGTCATTGCAGTTTGACCAGCAAGTCCTTTTCTTTTCTTTTAGCCCATTCTTATTTATTTTTTCTTGTTAAAAATCATAGTAATGTTATATGGATCACTTTATGGCTTTGGGACTCTACAAATAGTTGTTGGGGGTAATCGCAAGAATTTTAATTTTTATTATTTTTTAATGTGTTTATTGTTGAGATTATTAAAATCATAATGTTTTTTATTTGTTGATATTTTTTTTATCTTGATGCTATTGGTTTTTATTTTTATTTTTCCTTGTTTCTTTTCTTTTTACAACTTACATATTCTTTCAATTTAAATGTCATTTTTCACAAGGTAACTTTTTTTTTTAAAAAAAAACATATAAATGGGAAAGCAGCAGTGAAAATAGCTAGAAGATTTATTATTATTATAATATATTTTTCACCTATAATTAAAGACGGTAGCTACAAGTTAATAATTTTTACCTATTATTGGGAGATTGTAAATAGAAATTAATAAATCTTACCTATGCACACTACAAATTTTTTATACTGACAGACTATTAATTATCATTATATGTTTTCTCACAGACTATTAGTTATCATTATATGTTTTCTCAAAATTGATAGAAGAAATATTTATAGGACAAAATTTATTATATATTTATCTAAATTTGTTTTACTTATGACAGTTTTTGTTCATAGATATAATCATTTTTCTTGCAGTGACATGTATTGATATTCAAGGTTTATATTAATATTTTATTTTTACTATAAACAACTGTGTTTGCTTTTTATTTATTTACTATGATATTTGCACCCAATTCAAATTTAAAAAAAATCGAGATCAAATTATAATCATAATATAATATTTCATTTCATTGGTTACTAGCAAACTAGCAAACAAAATATATTATTTTTTATTAGTCAAAATATATACCAATTTAAAAATTGGTATATTATTTAAAATCCTAATAAATAAAAAATTCAAATCAGTAAAATTAACAACTAACATTAATTTTTTTAAAAAATATATATACTTGTAAACTCTTAATATTTATGTTCGATTTTTAAGAATAACAATGTAAGCCAACCGTCATGAAAGGTGCTTACATTCAGTGTTTCACTTTCACCATTCCTTGAACAAATCTGTCTTAACTTATAGAAACAAAAATAAGAGTACCAATTTAAAATAAATTGTGTAAAATAATTTTCTAAAATTTTAATCCTCAAAATAATGATTTAAGTTTCATTTAAAATTAAGAAATACATTTTAATTTTAATAAATATCTAAATATAGTTATGTTCAATTAAATTATCATTTTATTTCATTGGTAGTAATTTGTTTTATCTCATTTTAGTAAAATTAACTATAATTAAATATCCACCTTAAAAACTATGATTAAAATATGAAGATAAAATTACCAAAAAAAAAATTAATGTCTTATTATAATTTGAATAAGTAATTAAGCTTCCTTTTTTAATTTAAAACGCTAGGATACAAATTAAAAACATTTAATTATTAATATCTTTATTTATATTAAAATTATTTTCCCCTTTTTAATATGGATTTTATTATATTTTTATATCATGTATGATATGTATAATTTTTAAAAAATAAATAGACATACGAGTAATTAAAAAATAATAATTAATATTATTTTAAATTTAATAAACAGATACAAGGAATAATTTTGAATAAATAATATATGTACAAGTAGTATAAAGATTACGACTGAGTGTATTGATTATTTGGGTCTTGTTCTAGTTTAACTAATACTCTTAAATTTGATTTGTGATAAGCAGCTAGTAGGATTGCTAATTACATCCCATAAAAATATTCCTTGTTCGCACTAAACAATAGTCAACAGTGCAAGGACATTTGTTAACATTTATATTAACTATCTTACATCATTTTAAGAATGATTTCTAACGATTAAGTATAATATTTTTCCAGCAACAATAAAATTATTAAACTCATAATTTTTTATAGTAAATAATAAAAAGTAAATATTTTAACGGGAACACTTATTTCAAATAAAAAATATTAAGTATTACATCTTGAATCTTTTAGAATTTATCCTCAAACAGTATGATAGGTGTCGTGACTCTGGACTTGCACAGACAGCTAAGCAGCTTCCCAATCCGCGTGGCCCAACATCTTGCTGTGACAATTCATGCACAAAGCCAACGCATCCACGGCCATGGACTCTCGGAGATAACTAGTGATGACAACAAGTAGGGTTTAAATAAGACTTTATATTTTTTTTAGATAAGATATTGTAGTACCTGTGTTTATATCAGTGTTTTATATAAATTCATATCTGATTTTATATTTGTGTGGATAACAATTTAATTGCATTTCAATATCTATTTATACCTAGATACTTATAGTTGCATTCCCTGTTTATATTTTATTCGTATAAAATTAATAAAAAAAATCTATATTAAACAAGTATTTACCTTATTCATAAGAGATATTTTTTTGAAGAGATGCACACTTTGAACTGGTGGATTATACGTCTATACTAACATAAATTCTTCTATCTTAAGGTTAATTTGACACATTTCAATATTTAATAATTTAAAATCATTTATGCTAAAATCAAGAAATTTAGTTATGAGTTGTATTGAGTATTCATTACTTAATTATGGTTATTAACATTAACAGCATTCGGCTCAACATAGATCCATCGTGTTCTTTTGTTTTAGAAAAAATGAACTTTAAACATAAATGGTTTATATATACAAGCAACATGAAATCAACTGTTGGATGTCATATCTAAAATAAATACTGTTATATATATTCCGTTGCCCCAAACTCTAATTGTCACCTTAAGCATAAGAAAAATTTAATAACATTTTCGAAATTTAAAGATTTTAGTATTGTTAAGAAACTCAATTTCTAGCTCTCTCCGTCTATCTATATGTGTAGTCACACTTATTAATTACCCTTAAATTCGTTATCACTCTAATTATATATGCTTCCTCTGATTAACAAGTCGGAAAGAAATGAATGGAGATATAACGAAAACATCTTTCACCAGAGAGGCCGAATATTGCAAATTATGTATGGAAAATTTACAATGAAAATCTGTGAGACTGCACACAGGTTTCAGAACTCGAACCAGGTCACGGATTGTACTGAACGAGTCACGGAGTCACTCTCGAAATCAGAGAAACCTTTAAGAAAACTCCAAAAACTTCAATTGCCTCTCTCTCTCGCTCTGTCACTTAGAAGAAGCCTTGGTGGATGGATGTTCTACGTACATGCTGCCATGTGTAACATTTACTAGCGCCAGCTTCAATATTTTATTCAAGCTTTCCCATTGAAAACATAATTCAACTCATATATATACACATTGCACTAAAAGTCTGGGAATATCAAACTCATACACGGAAAATAAATAAGAATTTAGAAACCTTAGCTAAGTCACCATGTCTCCAAAATCAAAGGCTAAAGCAATGTTCTTCATCTTGAAAATAATAATGTTAAATCTTTTGCCACCAATATATGCATGTGGGCCATGCACTCCGCCACGTCACCACAAACACCCGCCGCATCACGGCGGAGGCCGGCCGAAAGTGTCCCCTCCGCTGCCGCCGATCATAATCAACCCTCCGGTGGTACCGCCGCCGGTGGTGATATACCCACCACCAATCTCACCACCGTACCCGCCGCCGCACGGTGGCAGTCCTTTTCCTCAAAGGACTTGCCCAATTGATGCCCTAAAATTGGGGCTTTGCTTGGATGTGCTTGGAGGGTTGGTGCATGTGGGAATAGGGAACCCAGTTGAGAACGTGTGCTGTCCCGTTATACAGGGGTTGCTTGATCTTGAAGCTGCAATTTGTCTTTGCACTGTTATTAGGGCTAAGCTTCTTAACCTCAATATCTTTCTTCCTCTTGCACTTCAACTCTTGGTCACTTGCGGGAAGACTGCTCCTCCTGGTTTTGTTTGTCCACCTCTGTATTAAACCACTGCATGCACTACTTCATAGTACCCAATACTTAATATTATCAAGGCTATATATAGTTTTAGTTAGTTACTACTTACTACTAGATTAATATGTCTTTATCTCTTCTATTAGGGTTTATGTAATGACTCTTATTTCGTTATATGTGTATGGGTTTACGCTTTGATAATACTTCGCAGGATTAACTGTTAAGTTTTCCAGTTACGAATTTGAGGGTTCTAGTTTCTTTGCTACAAAGTTCGTTTAATGTTGTTACTGTTATTCTTTGCTTCATCTATTTTTCTTTGCTACAAATTAACTCTTATCTCTCTCATAACACGTATACAAGAGTTTACGTTAAAGTATATGTTTCAATCGGGATAGTTCATGACCTATATATGTATTACGTATAGGTTTGAAAGATTGTGATTTTTTTTTTTTTTAGTTTTGTACTCTTTTTTTTCGTGAGATGGTTGTTAGCAAATAGCAAAATACCATCAGTGACTGAGAAAACTTTATGCTTTTTTAACAAATTTAACTAATAAAGAGTCTGTTGAAAAAAAAATGTGTTGTTAATATTTTGAAATATATATTTTGTCTCGTGAGTCAAAATACTTCCCTTCATATTTCATTATTCCTTATTCTGATTTCACTAAACTTCAAATTGATTTCCTTAACTTAAAAAAGGTTATAAACATTCTTTGAACAACCTTATGCATCTGCAAGTTTTTGTGAACTGTCCTAGTTTTCTATTTATGTATAATTTGGATAGTTTTAACGTATCTGTGATGAAAATTAGTTCGAGTTATTATTTGGAAAGGAAAATACTTGAATAAACGAGAGCACTGTACTCATGGCAGGTACAATTTGTAACAGATGAATCCTCGTTGCTGTTGCCAATTACTATAATATTGTTGACTAATTGATCTAACTACAATTCGTGTAGATTAGTTGTCTTTAAATTGCTGCACTTGTATGTGGCATTATTTCAAGTATTTTGGTATATATTTGTATACTGTCATTCACTAAATGTTGGTTGTAAAAGTTATACCATGCATTTCATTTTCAACAAAAATTGATCAAATTTTTACCGTGTTTCCTGTTGCATGATTACAATCCTTTATACGAGAAAAATGAGATAAAGTGATAAGTAAAGAGGTGTGAAAAGAGTTATTTTCCTATTGTGAACAGTGTGGGGAGTCAGAACAAAAGATTGACGAGATCAGGCCAACGACGACCAATTCGGGACCATATGATCCAAGTGCTTATCAGAAAATTTATTTCTACGCCGTGTTTGGACAGTATTTTTCACAGTAAAAAGAAAGAGATAAGAAGAGTAAAATAAAAAATGATAGATAACATAATTATTGTGATGAAAAGAGAATTACTAAGTGTTGTAAAAATGAATTATATAACTCGATTTTAATAACCACATATGCTAGAGTGTACTAGAGAATCAACCCATAAACAAGGCCAAGTTATTGTGATTTGGGAACCTTGCTTTGCTGTACTGTTCCTAACCGTTGCTGACACACACATACACGACTGGATAATCAACCGATATACAAGGCCATGTTAATTATTGTGATTTGCGAACCTTGCTCGTGACATCTTATGATAAGCTACAAATATAAATCATTAATTAGATCTTAATATTGAAGAGTAAAAGACAAATATACATTATTTTTGTAGTTATATCATCACTATAATTAGCATTTAATCTTGATTATCTATATTATGATAATTTAGATTTATATTTTTTTATGTTTCACAACTGTGTATATAATTCATCAAATAAAAAAACAATGAGCCTATATAGTAGGAGAGATTCGTCATTTTTTTTTGTGTCCCCCTCTTTTACATGATAAATAGAGTGATTTGTTTCTACCTAGGCTAAACATGGAAAGATTCCTTCGTCTTTATAAAAGTGTTCGTCTATACACATATTCTAGATGATTTGAAGCTCTTTAAATATATCTGAGCATTGAAGTGAGAAAGCCCTTTACATGTATCTTCTTCGTCCTTTCAGTTTTTCATTGTCTTTTCTCGAAGATATATAGTGAGGTTTTTTAATCATTCATATATCGATCTATGGACCAGACGAAGAAAGAAGATAAAAACAAGCTTTTATCTAAGAGTAGGAACGAAAACTAAATTAGTAAATTAAACATCTCATCAACACGAAAACCAGCTCAACAAAGCCTAGGTGCCCCTCTCAACCCTCAATGATTAGCACAGACACCTTTCCATATTGTTATAACAATAATATATTTCTGATTCTTAATGAAAAGATATAGTTGTTAATTTTCGGTTTATTGAATTCCACCATACGGAGCCTGAGATTTATCTTTCCTTGTATAATCTTTACTTCACGTCATATAAAATGAATAGATTGAATATATTTTTATATGAATTATAATGATTGATTAACAACAATCCACTAATCTATTTACTATTCATTAAAAATTATAATTCATCAATGACCCATTTAATAAAATTTATACAATTTTGTCCATTAACATTTTTTTTATGAATGTCATATCTAAAATATTCATAATTTTTTTTTAAAAATTAAATATTCCTTATGACTATTTCAAGATATTCTCTCTCATTCATCCACAAAAACACTTTTAACAATTGAAAAATTGTAACTTTTTTGTTTGATTCACTTTAAAGAAATGATTATTTAATTTAGTTATTTTTAAGATAATTTATAAAAGTAAATGTTTTTTTAATTTAAACCATTATGAATATATAAGTCAATATAAGGGACTATTCTAAAGCATTTTAATGAATTTTAAAAATAAATTATAAAATAATTAAATTTAAATATATTTGTTAGTTCTTGTAATTTAATTTAATGTTTTTTATAGCATATTTATGTCGGCAATAGCACTTAAATATTTTGTAACCATACTTATTTAGGATCTTATTTCGACACTTTATTCTGTATATCTTTGAGTGATATTTCTTGTACCATCTCCCTTTCCAATGATATTCTTTGGCTAATGAAAAAAATAGCATTGGCAAACTAGATGAGTCATGGACAAATAGATTCTTTCGCCACCCCGACTTCACATTGCTTTTAGTGTTCAACTCACAAATTAGCTCTTACCAATTCACATTTAAGGGTACATTACATATTTTTGGCACCAATTATTTCTGGAGGCTAAAATACAAGTTTAATTTCAAATAGAAAAATTTTATACTTATAGTTCTTTTAAAGAGACTAATTGTATAAATAGAGAAAGTAAGAATGCATTTAATATTTTAATATTAATTTAGATTAAAATTGTCATTAGGAGTAAATATGTGTGTATATCAAGGACAACAAACCGAGAGAAGAAAAAGTATAAGAATACAATAAATTTATTACCTTCTCTATTTCTTTTTATTCATCTTTTAAGATTTTTAAGTAAAAATTAAGAAATACAATAAGTTTATTTGATTTTGAAAAACAGTTGTAAGATTTTCTATTTTATCCTTTTTCATTTCTACTCCATATAATGAATGCATGTGCAAATTAAATTAAAATTTTGGTGAGAAGTAAGAGTGTAAATGAAAAAAAAAGAGTAATTTGTGTGATGTTGAACTTTGAAAATGACAAATAAATAAAAATAAAAATTTGTCCAAAATTCGACAATGAAAAAGGAACAGACGGAATATATATAGAGAAACTTCTATTACATGACTTCTATAAAATAAATAAAAGGTTTAAACACAAATTTTATCTTCCTATTTTGCTTAAGTCCTAATTTTGGTTCCATTATTTTTAAAATAAAAACATTTAATTTTCTTATTTTAAAAAATTTACAATTTTGATTCAATTCTAGATTTTGTCTATTTTTTATTTTTTATTTTAGTTTAATGGATTCAATTAGTTTAAAATGTAATAAAAATAAATAAATGTATTCACACAAAAAATGTAAGTAAAATTGAAGATTATATTAAAATTTAATTTTTAAAAAAATAGGAGAATCAGATATTTTATTTTAAAATAAAAATAAAAAATTGAAAAATATGAAATTAAAACTATATTTAAATCTAAATAAACGATATTTAACAAAAATATATAAAATAATCTAAATTAATGTAGTTATGACATTAACCTTTCTTTTTCAGCTAGACACCACTCTATGTGGAATGAAGTCAACCTTTAAACATCACGGTGTTCGAACTTGAACAAAGTGCAAAACCATTTTATTTTTCACGTGATTTGTCTCGTAAATTCTTTGGGTTTTTATTGATCGAATATCTGGAAAGAGATTTCTGAGGCGTGGAATCATTAGCTTTTTTAAGAAGTGCGACATGAATGGGAAAAGGAAATCCACTCTCGTCCGACATTTTTTTCTTGAGTGACAAGAATATCTTTTTGTTTTTTCTAGTTTCTCCACGTTGCATGTCACGGGACAAATAGTGCTCCGATTATTCAAAAGCTAGCTGTCATAGACTTCAACAAAAGCCAAGTGATGTGTAATATTGTCCATACAAGAAAGCAACGATGTTACGAGACATATTTCAGGTTTAATTAATTATTAAAAAAGATTTCAGGTTTAATTAATCTGCGTGCTGTCATAAAAAAATTAATAGGAAGTAATAGTATTGTTCTGGACGAACTGATGAAATGGTACACTGTTATAGTAATTCGTGAACTTCGACGAGGATAGGCTACACAGTGCCGGAGTATCTGCAAAGACTTCAATGTTTGGCAGAATAACAACTAAGATGTATGAATTATATGTACTTGGCTATGGTTTTCATGAGAGTATTTATAGGCAGTGTGCCAACAAGTTTAATGGCTCTTCTCATTATGAGTGTATCAGAGGAGGTTGATGTGAGATGTCACGAGTGTCTTTTGCAGTGGAGTCTACACCCACAAGAGCTTCTTAATTAATATGCAATGATGACTTTGATTAAGGTGAATGATGGCCAGCTAGTGAAGCACAAAATGGCCATGATTCCTTAGAAACAAAAATATGAAGCAGGACTTAAAAAAAATGTAGCACAAAACTTTTATAAAATAGTAGTATTAATTAAAAAATAAATATTGCACAATTTTCTTTATTCAGTAATCATTTCCAGAAATCCTCTTTGAAACTAAAAAAAAAATAAAATTTTAAACAAATTCATTCAAACATGCATATTAGTTGGTTAATTTAGTTGAAACAATTATACATTTATAATTATAAGAAAAATATTTTTTGAACACAATTTAGATAATGTTATTCGAATTTTTAATCTATTTTTGACATACGTGTAATAAAAAGGGTTAAAATAGAGTCGATTAATTTCTCAATTTTTAAAAATCAATAACTTTAGTCTCTCGTCCAAATTTAAAATATTGTCTGTTAATTTGTTAACATTGACTGGTATAATTTTAGTTTTTTATTTTATTTTTAAATGCTGAAATAATAATGATTTAATATATATATATATATATATATATATATATATATATATAATATTTAAAAAAATAAAATAAAAATATCCTTCCACCTCCTGAAACCCCAAGTGCCTACACCACCGCTCATTCCTGTCCCACTTTCAATTAATTCTTCAATTGGATCATCCGGAAGGAGGCTCCAAATCTATGGTATCATCATTAAACTATTTCGTATTATTAGTGTATCATGGTTAAATTCAATAATCATTAAGTTCATATTTGAACATGTTGGATCGCCCATCCATCTATTTTTAACAATAATTCAACAAAGTCATGAAGTAGTTAAATAAGTAGTTTATTTTTTTTATTCCTTACATGTAAGTCCAAGGAAAAAAAAAGACATACAAGATGCCAATGGTTTCAGATATGCAATTATTTTTTTTTATAAGCAGTGCAATCAAACATTTAATAATTCATTAATTGTAGTTAATTAATTTTTCGCCCGTAATGAGCAGAAGTCGTGATCTATCTTAAATTGAGGGTAAATGGTTCAACTATTAATTAATAATGTCATGGACTCTCTT
The DNA here is from genome assembly GCF_000004515.6 of Glycine max. Classification (NCBI taxonomy): domain Eukaryota; kingdom Viridiplantae; phylum Streptophyta; class Magnoliopsida; order Fabales; family Fabaceae; genus Glycine; species Glycine max. The sequence continues at coordinate 11,361,404 of NC_038253.2, read as the reverse complement.
GTTTTCCCGACATATTCAACCTATACCTTTTTTTTTTTACAGTAATTCAACCTATAATTGATTATGTCATCTTGTAATATATACTATATGGTAGTAGATATTAGATGCAACATATTAATAACAAGCTTATTTGCAAACGCCTGTGTTTTTTCTTTCTTTTAAATATTTTACTGAACGAATTTGTTTTCCTCTTGTTGGAGCGCATGGACAAAAGTTAATTAGACGAGCCAAGTAATTCACCTGATCAGTTGTTGATCTCATATTTACCAAAAAAGACAAAAGCCAAAAATATATTAAGAAGGATTCTTTGTACGCAATACATAATCATTTCTCAATCAAATTAAATAAATAACACACTAGTTCATCATCTTTTTGGTTCCCTAGCGATTTACATAAGCCAGCATCAGGAACTTTATTTATCGCAACACTAACAATACAAATAAAAAAAATCACTAAAAAGGAAGGAATAGCGATCGGAAGTTAATCCCCCCCCATGCACGTACAATTAGAACCACACTCTGATCAATAGAATTTGAAGAAGAAAAAATGGAAAGCCACAACTAGAGCAAACCCGAAGCAAAAGAAGATTTAAGATGATATGTTATACTTATAGTATAAGCTTAGTAGGCACATTGGAAATCACGTGGGGCTTTCCTTGAGCAAACATTGAGAAGCAAGCTGAGTGAGATCGGAAGGTTGAGGTTGATGCCCAAAATGTTTGCTTTGAGAGCAGTGCAAAGGCACACTGCAGCCTCAAGGTCAACGAGACCATCGAGAAGGGAGCAACAAGGGGTAACTGGTGGTTGACCCAAAGTGGCGTTCACCAAGTTTAGCACATTGGCGCATACACCTAGTTTGAGTGCGTCACGGGGGCACGAGCCACTTGGGCTGGGGTTAGGGTTAGGGTTGGGGTTGGGCCTTGGCTTTGGGTTTGGACCAGGGCATGGTGTATAACCGCATGCAGAGACAAGTGAGAAGAAAACGAGGTTGAGTGTGAGGAAAAGGGCAAGGGAGGAACAAGTTTTTGAAGCCATCTGGGGTATTATGTTTATTCTTCTAATTCTCTAGCAAATTCTAATAAATATTACTAGTTAAGTGCTAGAGCTTATGAGAAGAGTGTTTGTGAGGATGTGGATTGTGGTTTATATAGTGCTCATGATGTTTTGAAGGTGGAAGGGGGTTATGATGAGGAGTCAATTAAAAAATTAGCAAGTAGTTTGTGTATTATATATGTACGATATAGGTAAAATGTAAAACTTAAATTAAAAGACATTTAAAAAATTGATTTAATCAATGATAGATTAGTTTTATTAATAATGAAAAATATAAATAAGTACTATTATTATTGCCTATAAAAGGAACATATGAATGTATATATGTATGAGAGTATTTTTCTCTTAAAAATAAATTAAACCTAGATATTGTATATATTATAAAAATGGTTGGAGTAATTTTTCAATCAAAATGAAAATTTTATTTTAATAATCAGTATTTTTTATAACTAAAATTAAGAATAATTATATAGATAAATGCTAATTTTGATTAAGAATAACTCCGTAACAACTTAAAATACAGTATTTGATTTTTGACAATAAAAAATTAAACACTTGAATATATTTCATAATAAATAAAAAAATATTAAATTAATGGAACGTGAACCTGAGAATTTGTAGCTGGCAGGAAAATTAAGTCCTTAAATTAGGTTTTTAATGCTCGTGACTTGTTGATGTAGGGACTGGCATCAATCGGTGGATCTGGGGAGCAAAGTTATGCACCCGTTGGGCAACTTGATTCCATGACCGTAAGATCTAAGATCCTTGGAGTCCCCAGAATTATGCAATTACTAACTTTTGCATGTGGAATAGCGGGTCCCATATAAGTATCACTAATTGTGGCTGTAAATTCACCACAACTTCTCTACAAAGTACAAACCCTTGCCAGATTTTTTTATTTTTTTATTATAGTGTGAGTAGTAAATAATTTCTATTGAAAGCTGTTTGAGATTAATACTTCTGTTTTAATATGATTTATTTTATATTAAATTAACAATCATAGTTTAAATTCTATATCACTTATAATTAAAAGAGATAAGTCACTTATACAAACGTATAAATCTTTTTTAGATATTTTTTTAAATTTTGTGTTAAAAAAATTCATGGTAATTTTTACTACAAGATAATTTTAGTGAGAAATATATATTTATTTTGCTAATAATTATTAATCTTTTGTTAAGAAATATGAGTGACTCACTTTTCCTATATAGAATCTCTCATCTTATTTTTTTTTCTTTCATCTACAAAGTTTAATTTAAATTTCAAATTTTACTAAAGAAATTTGAGATAAGTTTCACTTGCATGAATACCACGGTGATTGTTTTATAATAATTTAGTAAATTTAATTTAATTTTCTGTATCTTGTTAAAAAAAATCATTATTCAAACTACTCTTCACGCTAATTGTTAAAAAACATTATTTTAATAGAATTTTTTTTAATTGAAAATATTTTTTATTTTTAAAAGTCATGCAATTGATATAACGAGAATTAAAGAGGTTATTGAAATAAAATAAAAATGTTTTGGAGAATGTTTTTTTAAAATTAGTTAAAATTTATTTATATTTGAAATAATTATATGAGGTATTTTTATTTATATTTAAGATTGGAGTGAATAGTAATTTGGTTGGATTATCAGGAAAAAAAGTAATTATGTTGGATTTAAAATTTTAAACAACAAAGTAGGAAGAATTTAATTGTAATGCATTAAGTTTTGAATGATGAGGTCGTTAATTTTTATAATAATTATGTAGAATATTTTTTAAATAGTTAATAGTAAATAAATTGCATTGACATTATATAAAAAAATAAATTTAAATAAAAGTATAATTATTGATAAAAATTAATTAAATTGATAAATTTTATGATTTATTATATATGTATATATAATCAGTATAATTAATTATTAATTTTCAATTTATATACCTTTACTATCATTTATTCTCGTATACCTCTACATGATTGAAAATCCATTTTGGTTTAAATTTGGAACTTCTATCCTCCGATCCTAAAATTATTGATGCATTTAGTCCTTTAATTATATTCAATCCCGTAAATTATCATGTGTCACGTTCTAATTAAATGTTGACTTTATGAATGATGAAAAATGTATTGTTGTTGTCAATATTCAATCAAAATGTGACACGTGTCAATTATCGTCCAATCAGAATGTAACACGTGACTGTCAACATTTTTTTATAACAGTCAACGTCTAAATTAGGATCATGTTTACGGGGTTGAACTTGAAGGACTAAATGCATTACTATATGCATCAATAATTTTAAAAGATACTAAAATCAAAATTAGAGACAACTAAGGAGATTAAAATATAATTTTGGAAAAAAAAAAAAAAAAAAAAACAAAACAAAACAGAGATGATGATGTATATCCCGACAGCTTACCCAATCCTTACATTACCACTAGCTATTTGGCTAATAGGCTAACAGCTATTATAAGTTTATTAGATTTTTAATCAGATCCTTACGTTACCACTAGCTATTTGGCTGATAGCAACGATTAATTTATTAATTTGAAGAAAACTAATTTGCTTCTTAAACGTTTTTAAAATTAAAATTAGAAAATTATTTTGATAATCTAGTAATACTTTATAAGTTAAAATAAAAACAAGGAGTTGGTCATTAAAATATAACCTTATATAAAAAACAATACCAAAAAAATAGATGATGTATTATAAGTTTTATTCTTTGAATTAAAGTATAAATACTTAATTTTTTTAACATAAGGTATAAATAAATAAATAATTAATATATTTTATTAAAAAATCAGAATCAAATAATGATTATTAAATCACTTCATTAAACAAAAATAAAACTCTAATAAATAAGTTTTGAATTAGTCTGTTACTCTCTGTATGTATTTTTTTTCTTACGAAAATTAACTATTTAATATAAATAGACTGAAATACTCTTTTGTCTCTATTTTTATTTTATTTATCCAATTTGGCCATTTTATTATAAAAAAAATAATTACCCTTAGTTTTCAAAATTGCATATATGACTATAATAACGTCAGTGGCTTGAACCTGTGAAAGTGGCACATGTCTGTTTTTGTTAACACCAATACAATTGTCAAAGTGGACAAAGTCAGTTCATCTCGTGTTGCTCAAAAAGTGGACTAGCCTATCTTGACTCACTTTTTGCTGAGTCTTTAAAAAGTTAGTTAAATTAGTTTAGGTAACCACCAGTTGATAGATTAAATAGTTTGATCCACCTAAAATTAAAAGGACGAAATGATTTTTTTTAAAAAAAACTTCCTATAATTTTTATTCTATGTTGATTGTTGTAAAAAGGAAAGCAAGAAGAATAACTAAATCAAGAAAAAAGAGTGAGAAAAAAAAAGGACAAACCTAATTATAATTGTTGTGCTATTTCATTTGCGTGACAAGTAAGGAGTGGGTTATTTTTTTAATAGCATCAACATACATGTTTTTTTTATTAGTCAACCTGAATACGGGTTGGGTGGGCCATATTTATGCATAATAATTGAAATGGGCATAAAAAATCAACCCAACCCGGCTCAAACTAGTGAGTTCTTACCCATTTTGTTGGTTCTACATTTTTATCAACTAGATGAAAATTACAACATAGACATGATTTTGAAAATTAACTAAATTGAAGTCTTTATCAATAAAGAAATCAAATTACACCAATTAAATAAATAAATAAATAAGCGATTAGAACAATATTTTAGCCATATAAATATTATAAATGTACATGGATTTTTTTAATATATAAAATAAAGTATACAATAACTAATCATATGTTTGGCTAACATATGTGATTTTGGTTTGAGTGAAATTGGATTTAAATTTCTTAAAGTTTTAAGTTGAAATTTTGTAATTGAAAATAAAGATTATTATGTGTAATTAATAAAATAAATGAATAATTTGCACGAACATTATGGTGATTCAAAAGTATATCATTTGTTTGTATAATTTATTATATTGTCACTATATCCAGGAAAAGTAATTTGAATGTCTATGATTTTTTCTTCCAATATTGATCTCTTAGATTTAGGGGAAATGGTTCAACAATTTAATAATAATATGATGGACTCTTGTGTTCCCAACTTTTTCAACAAATACTTGATTAGTAATATGTCTTCCCGTAATATACATTTTCAACAATTAAATACTTTATTCTTTTACAGGAAAAACAATTTATTAAGAGACAGAGTGCTCTAACAGGCTACAAGATGTAAACAAATTAGATAAAAGAATATTATACTTAATTTATTGCTGAATGTCCTCGATCTAATCTTTATAAAAATCTAAAACACTACTAGATAAGTCGAAAGATACACCTTGAAATACAATTTCATTATGCATGATTTAAATAGATCATACCCTGCATGGTAAAAAAAGGTAGCGAATCGTATGCAGCTATTTCCTCCTTAGTAAAGAACTAAATTGGATATAATTAGCAGAGATATTATTAAGCAATAGCCCTGAAAAACCAACTCATAACTTCCCAATTTTGTTTGTTACCGAGCAAGATATGAAAGTTCAATTGATACACTTTAATTAGTAGTATGCCGAATAATTTACTTAATTGATTAGTTGGTGATTTCGTTCACCAAAAAAGACAAAAGGAAAAGGCAGAACGAAATAAATTAAGAAGGATTATTCTTTTTATATAAGCCAAATAAGATTTATATAATAGAGGGTATAATATAAGGGAACCAAACCCTTTTACATCATATATAAACCACTACACTGCAAAATCCCACAACATACATATAATCTGCTCCTGCATATTATGTATGCAGCAATCATAATCTGCTCCTGCTCCTAAACTATTGACGCAGCACATAAAACCCCACAGCATATATCAAGCAAGATAATTTGTTCAGTCCCTGCATACATAATCTGCTCCTATTACATCAGTGACCCCCCACTCATAAACGTACCCAACATATTTATTTTTCCAAACGATTATTTGTGATATAATGACCATTTCTCAATCAAATATAAATAACACACCAGTTCATTATCTTTGGTTCCCTTGCGATTTACATAAGCATGCATCAGGAACTTATTTATTAATTTATTGCAACACTCTAACCATACAATATTTAGAAAACACTAAAAGGAAGGAATAAGGAGAAGTTAACCCTCCATGCACGTACAAGATTCACACACTGATCAATATAAAGGAAAGTCACAACTATACCAAACACGAAGCAAAAGTACGTAGATAGGATGATTAATTAACGTGTTTGATTTCACGTTTCAGACGTAATTTTTCACATTTTAGATGTGGAAAAGCAAATAGTTATAGCTTTTCATATCTCAGACGTGATTTCTCCATCCTCAACGAGTTTCCAAACACGTTAGATATATATGATATGTTGTGTATAGGCCATGATTAGGCACATTGAAAATCGCGTGGGACTTGCCTTGAGCAAACATTGAGAAGCAAGCTGAGTGAGATAGGAAGGTTGAGGTTGATGCCCAAAACATTTGCTTTGAGGGCAGTGCAAAGGCACACTGCAGCCTCAAGGTCAACGAGCCCATCGAGAAGGGTGCAGCAAGGGGTAACTGGTGGTTGACCCAAAGTCACGTTCAACAACCCTTTTAGCACGTTGGCACATACACCTAGCTTGAGTGCGTCACGGGGGCACGATGCACCAGAAGGACTAGGGTTAGGGTTGGGCTTTGGCTTGGGCTTTGGCTTTGGCTTTGGACTAGGGCATGAATAACTACCGCATGCAGAGACAAGTGAAAAGAAGAGGAGGTTGAGTGTGAGGAAAAGAGCAAGGGATGAACATGTTTTGGAGGCCATCTTAAACTGTTTGTGGTTGGCGTATCTTTATATTCCTAATCACTAGCAAATGCTAATATTGTTAGTTAACTGCTAGAGCTTAAAAGAAGAGTGTAAGTGAAGATGGGAGTAATTTGGTGTGGATGGGGGGTTTATATAGTGCTCATGGTGTTTGGAAGTGTCAATGAGAATATGATGACGACTCTATTAAAATATTAGCAAGTAGTTGGTGTATTATGTACGTATATAGGTAAAATATACAAACTTAAATTAATCGACAATTCAATTATTAAGTACTGAGTTAGATAGCTTCAGTTGTCTTATTTTATTTTATTTTACTAGCAACCCAAACTAGTGTGTTTTTTTTTTTTTTCAGTTTGGATCAATTTAGCTATGTCTCGTAAAAATTGACTTATAAATTGGTTGGAAGTTTATAAGCTATAAAGTTATAAGTTTATAAGCTAGCTAATTAAGAAAGTATTTAATAAAATTATCTAATAAATATCAAATAATATATTAATATTTTTAATATTTGAATTTTATTTTTAATAATTAATCATCTTGAAAAGTAGGATATATTTTTGCCTTAACAAATTAAATCAATAAAATAAAAAATAATGCAAAGGATCAAAATAGGTAATTATAAAATAAAAAAAATAGTAAATAATTATAAAATTGAAATAATTTTAAAAAAATCTAATATTAAAGAATGATGTAACAATGACAATTGAGGGATTGATTATTATGTTTGTTGTAAGCATGTAAGAACATTAAATTAAATACGAGAATTTGTCCGGACAATAAAGAAAATAAGAAAGTTTTTAAATTGAATAAAAAGATAAAACTAAATTTTAAATAAAAAATAAGCATAAAATTGAGAAGAAAAAAAAAAGACAATAGCTTATAAGTCTCACCAAACATAAAATTTGGGTTACTATCCGAGATATCCAAATGGAATAATATCATGCTAGATCAACCGAAACTGAATCGAGCCAATTACCCAAACCAAAACATAATTTTTTTTAATTAAAACTTATATATTCAGTACCTCAAAATTAATATTCAACACTTGAATTTTTTTACAAAAAAATAAATAAATAGTATGTTAATGAAATGACCATGAGTGAACATGAGAATTTTAGCTGGCGGGGAAAAACCTTAAATTAGGTATTATATGCTTGTGACTTGTGATGCATGCAGGAACCGCCATCAATCGGTGGATCTGAGAGTACATAAGGTTCTGCATGTGAAATAATGGGTCACTGGGTCCTATTATAAGTATTGCTTATTGTGGTTGGAAATTGACTGCACAGTACACACTCTCCCTTACAGTTCCTTCCGAGATGTGATTAATTTGGTTGTATTTAAACTTTTAATAAATAAAATAGCTAAAATTTGAGGATGATGACTATTCTTCCTGCAGCCTGTTTCGAACAAAGTACGTGTTGGTTGACATCAAATTGAAATGCACTTTTTTATACATATGATTCAAATAAAAAAATTTCCAACCCCTACAAGATATTACACAAGTAGCAAATAATTTGAGCTCTTTAAACATATATTAGTGTTTCAATCCTTAGCTATGCGAATAGAATAATACATGTGTCAAAAAAAGCTTTTCTTTAATTCATATTCTACTTCTTTAAAAGATAGTATATAACTTTCGATGATAAAAATATCTTGTTAAAAATCTCGACTAATTTTGTTTTTTTCCGGGCCGGCCGGGTCATCTTATTCAGGAATTTGTAACATTACCACTTATTAGTTATTGATGTATAATGTTATTTGTGATAAAATTGTTGTAATAACTATTTTAAAAGTCATATGAAAAATAGTTTTAGCTCGTTAATAGTAAAAAAATTATTTTAAAATTGTATATATAAACATTGAATTTAACTAATAAATTATAATTATTAGTAAAAATTAGAATTTATTCTCGTATACGTCTTTAAAAAAAAACTATCTTCTTTTAAATTTGAATAACTTCTAAAAAAAAAGTGTGTATCCCGACAGCCTATCAGATCCCCACATTACCGCTAGCTAATAGGCTAATAGCTATTATTACATTTTCAATCTTATCCTCACACTACCACTAGCTAATTGGCTGATAGCTATTAATTATGAATTTGAAGAAAACTTACTATCTTGTTTCTTAAATGTTTTTTTTACTCCCTAGTCCGAAAATAAGTGTGGTTGTATAATATTTTATACATATAAAAAAGTTAATTAATAAATAAAATAGAGTATAATATTATTAAATAGATAAAAAATAATATTAATATTAGACTAAAAAATTAAAGTGATATTTATTAGAAATAATAAAAAAAAACAATTAATGTTACATTAAATAATTAAATGTGACACTTATTTTAAAATGAAGGCAATGATTAATAGTTAAATTTTATTTCCATAATCCACGTAATATAAGTTATAATTAATTAAGTTGGAGTTGGTTATCAAAATAAAACCTTGATTAAAAATTAATATAAAAAATACTTTAAGGTACAGTGTTTATAAGTTATATTCTTATAATTAAACTATAAATAGTAAATAGTAGATATTTTGTTCAAAAATAAGAAGTGAATAATGATTATTAGTTATTTAGGTTAGTTAAATTTATAATAAATTTACCTCAATAGTTATTATTTTTTAATATTTTTTGGTTATATATATGTTTATTTAATGAAAAGTATTTCAAAATAATATAAAACCAAAAAAATTATTTTTTCTCAAAGTAAAAAAAAAAATACGTGTAATAAATTAAAGAAAATATTTTACCGATTGAAAAGGCTTAGAAAGGTAATTTGAAAAAAAATATCAATTTCGTCGTAGTTAATTCTTTTATTTCCCGTAAATAGTGAGACTTTTACCTTTCCTATTGATTAAAAATGATATTTTCAACTATAATCTATGTGATTTGATGGTTTCATATATGTGTATATATATATATATTTCATATATATATATATATATATATATATATATATATATATATATATATATATATATATATATATATATATATATATATATATATAATTTGGTTTTTGTTAGTTGTTTCCTTTTTCCCGTTTCTTTCATGATAAGCAATATATTATGTAATTAAACTGGGTACCGTAACCAGAAATAAGGTGGAACCATATGTATAATTTCAATACATATCTTATCTTTTTGTTGTTTTATTCATTTGCGCCTTAAAATTTTAAGGATTGAAAAAGGAACAAAGGGTAAATTAGTGTGTATGTACTTATATTATTTAAATTTATGTTTAAAATATTTTATGAAAATACTAATAAAATTAAGGATAGATGATTCAAATATATAAAATTAAGAAGATAAAATATACATATTTTAAAAAATATATGTGTGTGTGTGTTTTCCAAAAAAGCGAAGGGTTGGAAGTGCATCCTCTCGTTGATACGTGGATCAGTCGTCACTGCACGACGAAAGTATTAAGTTAAAAAAAAAACAATTATGTAAATATGATCAATTTTCGACAGGAAGCATGCAACTAGGAGCTTATAATAGCTAGAAGCCTAACAAGCAAAGGCCCATAAGCCAATGAAGAACGTTGTACTACGTTTTTTTTCATTTTAAAAAGAGTTTCGTTTAGACATTCCTTTGTGAACAAGTCCGCAATTATTGACTTAATCTGTGATGTCCAATTAATATCAAAATCAAATCTAAGTTTTCCACGCGTTTTTGGCTCGTGAAATCTTCATAATTTGGGGGTGGGGCGTGAAGTCACATTAACCAATTTTATATTACACGATTGTCAAAAACAAAAACAAAATATTATGCAAAGTTTTCAAATTATTAGCCTTAGCAAATGTTAATAGTATTTAATTAGAATATACTTATATTTTGCTTTAAAAATATACTTATATTTGTTTTATCACACAATTATAAATTTTTGTGTACAGTAAAATTGTTAGCTTTAATTTACAATAATTATTTTAAAAATTATATCTAATGTAATAATTATTTTAAAAATTATAACAAATTAACAGTGTAATAATTTTCATTAAGAAAATATATATGAAAAAATATTAAACTCTAAAACTTTTTAAACATAATTAGACTTTTATTTCCATTCTAAAAGAGTTTAACTTTAATAATCTCCCCATTTCAAAAGAGACTACTTGGTACCAGTAGTTAGATGTGAATACGGTTCTACCAAATAATGGAATACAACATTTTTTTATATCGAATTTAGGATTGGCAAATGGAAAGAAATGCATAGAGTGCTGGAAGATTTTGTGGCTTTGCATCATATGGTGTATTTGGTTACATAGAAACCGAATATGATGCAAAGTTAGAAGTTGTGGCTTAAAACTAGGCTAGTTTGTATGTCATTATACGAGTGGTGGACAAATCATATTCTTATATGCCACGACCAAGATTAGTATTCAATCAAATCCAACAAAGAGATCAAGCCAAATGATACATTTTTAAAAACAAATGTGTTACTTATTAGCCATAAAGGCCAAGCCATAGAGTGCCAAGTTAAGCATATGGCAAAATCGTCTTATCCTTTCGACTTTTACCAAATCCAATGTTTATGAAAATGACCATTAATGCCTTAACGGAAAACAATATGAAAACCAAGTCACTGGTAAAAATATCATTAAACTATACAAGACTAATTGCAATTAAAAAAATACTAAATTCTTTACACATGAAATACAATTAATATGTATTAGATGAAATTATATTAATATAATTTAATATTTTATTATTCTATAATTTGATAAAAAATTGTGAATTTTACTTATTTGATCATTAAATTATATTTACATATTATCAATATATATTATATGTGTTAAATTTTATTAAAATTAAACAATAATAAAAAAATAATCAAATGATTTATAATTTAATATATTTTAATTTTTTTTATTACATCAATTTTAGTTTATATGAATAATAAGATAACAAATAATTTTATATTAATATAAAATTTTATATATTTAATTCATGTGAAATGAATTTTTAATCAAATAACGAGTTTTAACAAAAATATTAATTAATTGAAAGTTATTAAATGAGATAATAGTTGGTCAAAACTATATTGATATTTGATCTCTTTATATATATATATATATAATAGAAGCATTAATAACGAGGTCATTTGCAAGCGCTTGTGTTTGGTTTTCTTTTTATAAATAACAGACTAGTTCATCAACTTTTGTACATTGCGATTTACACAAGCAACCATCGAGAGCTTCTATATATAATATATATCGCGTCACTCTTACCAGATAACTACAAAAACACTGAAAGGAAGGAATAACGAGAAGCTAACCCTCCATGCACGTACAAGAACCACACATGGAATTTGAAAAAAAAAAAAGAAAGGAAAGTCACAACTGGAAAACACAAAGCAAAAGTAGGTACGATGATATATATGATATGTTGGGTAATTAGGCACAATGGAAATCACATGGGACTTGCCTTGAGCAAGCATTGAGAAGTGAGCTGCGTGAGATGGAAAGGTTGAGGTTGATGCCCAAAATATTTGCTCTAAGGACAGTGCAGCCTCAAGGTCAATGAGACCGTTGAGGAGGGAAGAAGAAGATATAACCGGTGGTTGACACAAAGTCACGTTGAGCAGCCCATTTAGCACATTGGCACCTATGCCTAGTTTGAGTGCATCGCCAGGGCAGAAGCCACCTGAGGGATTGGGATTGGAGTCTATATAATCATTAGCAAGTAGTTCGTGTATTATGTAAATATATATATATATATATATATATATATATATATATATATATATATATATATATATATATATATATATATATATATATATATATATATATATATATATATATATATATATATATATATATATATATATATATATATATATATATAT